>NC_092038.1:12439042-12758040 GCF_003086295.3 Arachis hypogaea
AACTAACAAGAGGCATCACGAATTTAATTTTTACTTATATTAAAGTAACACAACAACTCCTAATAACATAATTCATTAAGAAAATTTAACCACCGATTTAGCAACAACTCTAACAAAATATTAAACTTACAAGGAAAACTAATTTAAAAGAATAGGTAAAACTCATTACTCTAATTTATTAAAACCCAATTCTTAATTCAACCAAACTAACAAGATTTAACCACAACTATAACAAAATGTTAAACTCACAAAATAATATGAAAAAACATAATAACCATATCAACAAACGAATCTGATGATAGTAATGGTGGCTCGTGGTGACATAGGTGGTGGTAACGGTGACGTGAACAACAACCGCGGTGGAGGATGCGACGTGGACAACAGCAGATTTGATGAGCACTTACAGCGGCGATGGTAGCTGGAGCTCCAGTCCGCGGGAAGCTGGCGGCGGCTACGATGACTATGGCCGTCGGAGGAGTGACCAAACGAGGAGAGAGAGAGAGAGAGAGAGAGAGAGAGAGAGAGAGAGAGAGAGAGAGAGAGAGAGAGAGAGAGAGAGGCCTTTGACGGTAACGACTTTGCATTCCCAAAACACCACGTTTCTCTAAACAACGGTACCGTCAGATTACTTCGACCCTAAATCCGATGGTACTGAGCATGCCAAAAATTATTTTTTCTCTCCAAATATTACTGTTAGTGTTATTGTCGGAATCTGTGTTCCGACGATAATATTTTAGGAATACGAATTTATTTTAGTCCGACGGTAAATTCGATGAAAATTTCGTTGCTATTTTTCAACGATAATTTTGATGGTACTCAGCATTTTTCTTGTGGTGTTTCCTTTCTCCTTTCTCTTCTCCTCTCAATATTAGTGTTTTATTTTGCTCTCTTTTTTGTTTTTGCTATGATACATTGATTGATTGGTTTAGGGTGTGGCACGCCAATGCATTTTGGTCTAGTACGTGGCATGTTTGGTCTTCATGCTTCAGGGCTTGGCACGCCCCTGTTTGGCTGTCCAGGGCGTGTCACGCCTCACCCTCTCTTCTCATGCTAGCTTGATCTTACGTGCTTGGATCTTGATTCTTCATGTAATGCTTTACCTCTTGATTAGCCTTCCTTTACTACTGGATTTGCCTTCCTTTTAACTATATTTCCTTAAAAACACTTAACAAACACCTTAGTAGGAAAAGAAAACTAAAAAGTAATGAGATTAGAAGCTGAGACTATAATTAAACCTAAGAAAACAATAATTAAAAGCAAGAAAAAACAATAAAAGATGCGAACACATTATTCTTCTACTTCCTGTTGACTAAGTCACTTCAGACGCTAGGCGCCGGTTGATGTTGGGCGCTAAGCACCTTCTTTTCTCTTGTATTCTCAGATACTCTTTCATACTTGACACCCCCTCAAACTTATGGTCATTTTAGACAAGACCTTGAGTTTGATTTTGAATTTCTCAAAGCTGTGAAGGGAGAGAGGTTTAGTAAGGAGGTTTGCTACTTGATCAATTGTTGGCATGTGCACTACCACAAGTTGTTTTCGACTGACTCTTTCTCTAATTGAATGAAAATCTAAATCAAAGTGCTTAGTTTTATTGTGTAAGACATGATTGGCATTGAACATTACAACACTAATATTGTCACTGCAAATTACTGGAACATGAGTGCATTTGATCTGAAATTTTGTAAATAGGTTAAGGATCCAAGGAACATCTATTTCTGCAGCTGCAATACTCTTAAATTCATCTTCGGCACTCTATTTGCTGACTGAATGTTGCTTCCTACTTCCCCAAGAGATCATATTGGATCCTAAATAGACACAAAAGCCTGTGGTTGATCCTCTATCATCTATGTACAAGCCCCAATCTGAATCTGCAAAGGCAAATAATCTAAAGGCAGTACATAGTTGAAAGAAGATCCATTGATCCTTGGTACTAACCAAGTATCTTAGAATTCATTTAACACATTTTCAGTGTGTCAAGAGAGGATTGTGCATATATTGTGAAAATTTATTTACTGTATATATTTATACCCAAACGAGTAAGGGTGGCATATTGTAAAACACCAACTATGGATTTATAAAGAGTGGGTTTATCAAAGGCTTCCCCGGCATAAGCTTAGAGTTTAATGGTAGTAATCATAGGAGTACGCATTGGTTGAGAGTCATGCATATGTGCTCTAATTAATAGGTCTTGTATATATTTTGTTTAAGATAAAATATATGATCCATTTTTAGTTTTGGAGGCTTCCATGCCTAAGAAATGTTAAATTCACCTAGGTCTTTTAAAGCAAATAAAGAGTGTAACTGATTCATGAGCACAACAATTTCATTTTCATCATCACAAGTTACTAAGATATCATCCACATATATGAGAATGTGCATTGTTATTTTGGATGTTATTCGAATAAACAGAGAAGGGTCTGACCTTATATTTGTGAAACCAAAATGAGAAAGAGTTGTAGAAAGCTTAGTAAACCAAGATCTTAGGACTTGTTTTAATCCATAAATAGAGTTTGTGAATCTTGCGAACCTGAGTTACTCGTCCTTGAGGAAAGGAGGGTGGTAATTGTTGAATAAACACAGCCTCTTGATGCTCACCATTGAGGAATGCACAAAGTGATTCAGCTACACAAAGTGATTCAACAATATTAGTTAGTCAGAATAAAATACATTTGAATACAGTTAATTAATTCAATATTATTGGGTTCTTACCGCCCACTTCTGAAATTATTGATCTCTGATCTCAACCGGAATCTATGTGTAGGTCAGCCACGGCTGGTCGTACAACGACTTAATGATCTCGGAGATCTCTTGTGTGCAAGCACTGGTTTTGGTGCAAAGCTATTAGAGAAAAAACCTAACATTAACAAACACATAAAAACACATAAACTTAAGATTAACAAACTTAAGATTAAAAAATTATATGTGCTAATGCCTGTATGCCATCGGGCTAAATTCTCAGCTAGATGATGGGTGGTGGTAGAGGGGCATCCTGCTAGGGGAACTAGAGAAATCACCCACTGCGGGCTCTGTCACTGGATCTGTAGGGGGCGTAGCAGAAGGAGGCACGTAGTTTGACTTTGGGACGATGATGAATTGTTGGTCTACTAGACCTGCCTGTGACATCACAGGGGTCGACAGGGTAGTTAGGATAGATGACAAGGACTGAACAGTCGCAGGAGAATCGATGGAAACTCTCCCTCTACTACGACCACGAGACCCACTTGGTCTACCTCTACTACTTGTCATTATTCCTGCAAAAATAATGCATTATTAACACTAATCAGCACATATTAACCACATGAATCATTCAACAAAACTCCCCAAAAGAATTGGACATAACCTCCCCTAAAATTGGACATATAACCACCTTTACAGTTTCCACAAATCCAACTAATCTCAACCCACAACATTAGTCAACACACAATAAATTTCATAAGAATTAAACTCAACTAAATATGGAGCCTTCATGATTCAAATCCAAAGCAATAAGATGTGACATACATAAATCCAATGCAAAACCAATATGCAAAACTTGAAGTAAATTCAAAAAGGGCAGAACTGATTATTGAATGATTAATCAAACCATAAAACTAATTATTGAATATTAACAGATCCTATGTCATAGATAGTTAGAAAATTGAATAAAAGCTTATGAAGAAGAACTATCTAATATAAGTGTGCATCAGTTGTTTATGTTCCCATCTTCAATTATTCTTCCCATAACCTTAGGAAATATAATATGACAAAATTAGCCATAACCCATAAAACGGACAAAAAATGAAGACAATGCAGCTTGAAAAGAACAGAGAATAGATTAGGCAAACAAAAATCTATTATAAAAGGAAAAACAAAATAAGAAATATAATATGAAGAGTGATCCATTTAGTCTAGTTGCTGACTTTGCTTTCAACAAGGCTACAATGATGCAAATTGTGATGAATATTGAGCTCGCTGCTTTCATCTTTTTTTCCATCACCTTTTCTAACTACTTTTATTAATTTTGGAGAGTGGAAACTACAAACTTAACTTAGACTACTAAAGTACTAAACCATTTACTTAGAACCAATTAAGGAATCTCACTAATTTATTAATTTTCTATGCCCATTTTCTTTGATCAAAGGTCCACCACTCAAAGTAAACAAATCATATATGCATTAATATATACAAATATTTTTATCACAATATTCTCTATTTTAAACCTTGCAACCTGATGTATATATGCTTTATTATTCAAAAACCATTAAAAATGGAAGAAGCTTGCCTACATAGGAGCGCATGAGCAACCGAGATTTAGTAGTGTTCCAATTTCAATCTATAAACTTCTAACAACAATATCATGTGACATACACTTAGAGTTATCCTATTTGATAATCTTAATTTTTTTTGGAGTGTATACCCATTTTGGTCCTAAAAGAATTTTAGATTGGACACTTTACTCCCCAACTAAAATTAATTACTCGATTGGTCCTTAACAATTAATTCCGTCAGTCACTTAGGTTCTTTATTCTGTTAACTATAACGGAGGGCAAAATAGTCCCTGACAATTCTAACAGGGGACAAAATAGTCCCTGGCAACTCTAACAAGGGACAAAATGATCCCTGACTCCTTTATTCGAAAATGACACTATTCTTCCCCAATTTTTATCATATCTCGCATAACCCTAACATTCATACTCTCATTCTTCACCTTCACAATCTTCTTTTCCATCTTTTCCTTCCTCCTCTTTAGCTCCAAGATTAAGTCATGGTGTAATTGTCACACGTGTCGCACCTACCTTAACATGTCATGGACCACACACTTCTTAAATCTTTGTGACTAGTACATCCACCCCCTCTACACTTCACCCACCAAAAGCATCCACTTCCACGTCTTTGATAACATCACCTCCAACCTCGACACGTCCACGACATCCTCAAGACCAAGTTCCATAACTATTCCAAGTGTACACCTTTCTCCACTCTCCGGCAAGCAATATAGATTGTTGGACATTAGGACATCATGAGAAGATTCTCCTTCGACATCATATGAAAATTCTCATTTGAAATAGACACCGAATGCTTCATTCCTTCTTTTCCAGAGTCCAAGTTGGCAGACAGCTTTGACCTCACATCCAAGCTATCAGTACAACGAGCAATGTCGTCGTTGTCGCTCATACGGAAACTGAAGCGATTACTAAACATTGATTCAGAGAAGAAGTTGAAGGAAGCAATCGGAGGTGGTGGACAATATGGTCATGGTGATGATAGGGCAGAGGAGGAGGGAGATGGCAACGACAACGACGAGTCTTAACAAATCAAACTTGCTGTCAAAATTCATGGGATCCATCGAAGACGATAACTAGTTGAGAGACATAAGTATTAATTTCCTGAATATGAATTGGTTGAGAACAAGTTGAGAATTTTTTTCTTGTGAATATTAAATTTATAGAGTGTGCATTGTGTAGTTTGAAGTTACAGTGTTAGACTGCTAGTGTTATGCGAGATATGATGGAAATCGGGACAGAACAGTGTCGTTTCCGAACAGAGGAGATCAGGGACCATTTCGTCCCCTGTTATAGTTGTTAGGGATTATTTTGTCCTCCGTTAGAGTTAACGGAGTAAAGGACCTAAGTGACTGACGGAATTAATTGTTAGGGACCAATTGAGTAATTAATTTTAGTTGGAGACTAACGTGTCCAGTCTGAAATTCTTTGAGGACCAAAATGGGTATATACTTTTTTTTTGTCATGCTTTGATAATTTTGTTTAACACAGCTAAATGATTAACGAAAACTATATGAAATTAAAAATTTTCATATATTGACCAAAAGATATGTGTGACTTACAAACTGTCAAAGCATATTGCATCTCCAACACTTTTAAATTAGATAAGTTAACCAAATCACATTTTTTAATGAAAAATAGGTTAAAAATAGGGCAAAAATTAAGTAAGAAAAAATGAATTAACCTGGACCTGGCAGACGACGACGAAGCTGGACCGGCAGTGGATGACGAAGCTGGCGATGCAAAGAACGACGCTTGTCGGCGGTGAGAAGAGCGGTGACTGCAACGGAGGCTAGGGTTCGCAATGGAGGCTACAATGGAGACATCACGGCGAACGGGAGGTACAAGGAGAGGAGGCAGGCATCGTCGTCGGTGGCGGCAGTAGGGCGGACAACGTTGGCAAGGTTCAGATGCGACTAGAGAGAGAAAGGGAGAAGAGAGGTTAGAGAGAGAGAATAGTTTCGAATTAAAGGGGGAGAGAGGGGTTCGCGCTTTGAATTTTTAGGCTCATTACTGTCAGGTTTACAGGTGGATAAATTCGACGGTAACTCGTTGCGGATGACCAAAACGTAGCGTTTTACTAAAATGGGTTTATCGACGGATTGCTTCGACAGTAAATTCCATGCAACATTTCGCACCTATTTCCCCATTTTCTCTCCAAGTATTACTGACAAATTTACTGTCGGAAATCGAAATCCGCCAATAATGATTTGACCCAACGAATTCCATGTCAAAATCGTCGGTGAATCTATTAGTAAAACCGACGCTAAATCTAACGGTATATTTGCCGATATTCAGCATTTTTTTTTTTGTAGTGATTGTCCTAGACTTGTCAATATTAACCTTTATTTCAGATGCTTTACAAAAAAGTATTAAGAGCATTCAAAGTAAGTTAGACATAAGTCTTCTTAGTTTTGTATAACAGTAAGAGATTATCAACGAACAACAAATAAGATAGATGATGACCTTTTCTAAAAACTGTAACTGACTTCTACAATCCATTTATAAGAGGAGAAGAAAAGTATGCAAAGACCCACTTGAGCTAAGTAAGTTTATTACCTCACTCACTATTATTTTTAAAATAATTTTAAAATATTTGCAAGATACTATACCATACTCGTATTAGTTCTATCAAATTATCAATAATTTTGACTTTATATAAAGCTTGAAGTAGTCCCTCATTGAATTGAACTACTATTTACATGATAGTGAAGGAAATCCAAATAATTAAAGAGTCTAGACATACTCAAATCCACACAATAATTAACGTATTGCTGGATATTTTAGAGACCGACAATGCAATTAAGTGGATGTGGCCCTAAACACATCGTAATTAATTGAAACCAACTTTTTATTTTACCTTTCCATGCAAAGATAAGAATTCATTGGTGGGTGTGTGGCCGTTCATGGAGAGTGACATAGACATTTTGTGGGGACAATTATATTATATTATATTATGCAGTTCATGTGTTTTTTTTTTTTTTTTTTGGTGACTACACAGTTCATGTATATGCTTGAACAATTATATATATTAATTTTAATTTTCCAAATACATATTTATGTGGCACAAATAAGTTGCTTTAGTAGTGGTGTCTTTACAAATATGTTAGTAATAGTGCATCAAATAAGTTGTATACGCCTTGAGCTAACTGTTTTTTTTTTTCCCATAAACTTTTCATATCATCAATCAATAGAAAAAGGAAAAACTAAATTAATTAGTTCACAAGTTTAAGCTGCAGATGAATTTCTAATTTTGTATTTTTTTTCCTTTTTCGTTCCAAAAATATCTTCACATTAAAGGATTTAAATGATGGAAGGACAAGAGTATAGCCGAATACACGATTGAGAGTTTAAATGTCACGTAGAAAATTTAATATTAAATTCTATTGATTATTTTCTCCCCTTATCCTAAATAATTATCTAATTTAATTTTAGTATGCACATGAATTATAAAAGTTAAAACAAATCTTAATTATATATAAATTAAACCAATTAATTTATAAAATTTCCATTATCAACTACTCTCATTTTTTTGGATGATTTATTGATTAAAGTAAAAGTGAAATAGTATGCATGGATTGTATAGAACTATTATACGTATTTTATTTGTTTATATCTCTTGTAGGTCATGTTTCCAACCACATAATAATGAAAAACGAGAAAAGAACATAGACTAAAATACTAGGAATTTTGAGAAAAGAGTAAATGTGAAAGGAAAGTATTAGAGAGCAAAGAAGGGGAGTTATCACCCTCAAGGTTCGATCAATATATATATATATATATATATATATATATATACACCCCATATCCTTGCTACTTGCTTGCCCAAGTCTTCCATCTCGTACCCCACTTTCGATATTTTCTTGAAAAATTATTTTCGCTACTCTCTTTTTTCTTTTTTCTCTTTCCAAATTGATTTTTTTTTTTTTTTAGCGAAGACTTAAGCGATTGTGTCAACTTAATTGAATAAATCCCTATTTCCTTCAAGTGCGTGTCGGAAGCAGATACCTGAGGTTATTTGTTTCATTAATTGCATGTTGATTTTTTTTCATTTTATCGTGTTAAAGACTAATTTGTTGTGAATTTGAGTTCTATTTAAAGATTTGTTATTGACTAATGAGTGGGAGACAATGATTTATTTGTACAATATGTACAATGGACTATATAAGTTACAAAATGAACATCCCTCTACTATCTAAAATAATCATCTGAGTACTAGGAATAATAAACATCTTCCCTTGACCTTTCGGATCTAGAACTCTAATACCATGTTATGATACCACTCATTCCAAAAATTTCAACTGATTAAAAAAAGTAATACTAATGATTATATATCTATTATTCTCTAAACTTTCATTGTACACATTGTATAAATATTCTATTGGTTTCTCGTACTTTCCCTTTTTTAAATAGTAGATTGATACTAGTTAAAGATTCCACGTATTAAATGAAAATTTTGTAAAAGATACAAAGTAGATATTCGTTTTGTTTTAAGTTTTTTATGCATTTAATATATTAAAAAATGAATTTCTTTTCTTATTTACTCTCTCAACCAATTATATTTTTTTTTTAATATTTGTCATTCTTAAAAATTGTATGCTAATTCAAAATTTAATATTCATAATTGATTATAAAATTGTTTATTTAATTTCTGATATACAAATATTGTATTGTATTATTACTGTGTCAACAATTTATATATAGAGTACAAATAAACAAATCACCACCACTGGCCTTTAGCAGCAATAGAAATAGTTACTAATATATATTTATTGACAATTAGATATTAATCATCTTATACTTTATTGTTAAAAGATTTTAGTTATTAACATCTTTGATAAAACTTTTTTTAATGGTTACAAAAGTTCTATAACTTTTAATTATAATATATGGTAATAGTGCCATATTTATAATTGTCACAAAAAATAAATTAACAAAAAAAAAGTGACCATAATACTATTAACTACTAAAAGTAGTTTTTTATAGTATACTACAATAATAGGAGAATATGTAAATAACAAATATATTAAACTTCTTTTTCGAAGCGAAAGATATTGTTAATTTAAAATTATAACATAATGAATCTTAACATAAAATAATATGATAACTTTCATAATAAAAAATATCTTTTAAAAACAAGCTGAATGACAGAAGTTTATAAAGATCGATTCAATTAATCAATAAAAAGAAATATTTAAGACAGAGATCAAGAAAAGAAAAGTAATACTAAAATTTAAATGGTGGATGATTAATTTATGATATATAGTAATATAGGTAAGAGTAATAGAGTGTACAGCAGAACAAGAAAATAACTTGCGAGCTGTATGTCTATATTATTGCTTAACAAATACAAGTAGTTGCTCAGTATATATAATTTGCCAGTTCTATCATATTTTTTATTATAATATTTACCATGTTTATAAAAATAACCAAATTTTTTTTTATCTCAAATCAGAAATATATATATATATATATATATATATATATGGTATATCATTGTTTAATTTTATTAATTGAATCACTAAATAAGTATTAAATATTAATTATTAATTTTTAACAAAATGAAGCTTTTTATATTTAAAAAAGTAAAAGGTAAAACTGTATGTATATTAAAATTTAAATATATAATAAATTATTATTATTATCATTAATGAAAAGAAAAATTTAACACAGTAAATAGTGGCAATTTATTGAAAGTGCTATCATAGGTGGCAAGAGGAAGACAATGGTCTTGTAGGTAGTTTATGCATGATAAATTTATAATCAAAGACATAGTAGAAGTCTCTTATAAAAATCTCAAATTTAGATCCGCTAAAGAGAAAAAGTTGGTAAAGTAATAAAATGAAGAGTTAATCACTATTAATATTGTATTTTTTATGAAATGTGTGTCTTACTATATTAATTTAAAGGTAATTTTTTTTATATCCAATTAATTTAAAGGTATTACTTACCCTTCTTACATATTCTAATTAATTGGTGACATGTGTATTCATTAATTTCAATCAACAAATGAATTTTTAATTTTTAAAAATAAACATTAATAAATTTAATACATGTATAAAATATTGTATATATACATATCTTAATACACTGTACAAGTTCGATTAAATCAAACCATCATACGTGGTAAACCTTAAATAAATTATTTAAAAAAATTAGAATTAAACCGTTGTATATGTTGCTGGAGAAAGAGGGAAGAACATAGAACCTAATTCTTTTCATCTAATTTCGTTTTTTTCTCTTTTCTATATTAAAAAAAAATCGTTTTCGTCTTCTGTGTTTTTATTGAAGAAAAAAAAGAGAACAATAAAAAGAACGATTGATTGTTCTGGGTTACAGCAACAAGATCGATGACTTTCGAAAATTAGAAGAAGAAAAAAGAAGGTATATCCTGAGAGTGAAGGAGAGGAAAAAAAACGAAAACGAATTTTTTTGTGAATATAGAAAAGAGAGAAGACAAAATTAGATGAAAAAGATTAGGGTTCTATGTTCTTTCCTCTTTCTTCAGCAGTATATACAACAGCCCAATTCTAATTCATTTTTTTTCTCTTTAAAATAATTTATTTAAAGTTTAACACATATGATGATTTGATTTAACCATGCTTAAATGTATGTACAGTATATTAACTATTAAGATATGCATATATAAAGTATTTTATACATATATTAAATTTATTAATTTTTATTTTTAAAAATAAAAAATTTATTTACTGATTGTAATTAATGAATACACATGTCACCAATTAATTGAAACATGTAAAAAAAGTATGTAATACCCTCAAATTAATTGAGTATCGAAGAAATCACCTAATTTAAAAAAGATTAACTCATCATTTTATCAACTTTTTTATTTTAGAGAGTCTTGATCTAAAAATTTCATTCGTGGTCGAAAATCTTACTTTTTTTTTCTCCATTTGTTAAAAATTAATTACTTTTTATGGGCAAACAAAATCGCAAACGAAAAAATTAAGGCAAAGAAAGAAAAAACCAAAATAAAAAAATGTTGATTAATTGTTGTATGGAAAATATTGGTTTTCAATTTTTTATTTTATTTTTGTTTATGGATTTTAGCTCTTGACATAGATATGTTTGGGAGTAAAAAATTAATTCCCAACACCTTTAATTAGCAGGTTAAATGCAAAATCTGTTGCATATATATAATGCCCTTAATTATTAACCCTAATAATATGACATATAAACAAACTAAATAACTACTACTTAGTGTTAGATTTTATGGTTCTAGTCCACCTTTCTTAATTATAACAAATTAAGAAAATTATTAGGGTAGAATGTAAATACTCTTATAATATATGTGGTTGAAATTATCAGGTGTCTCGTAATAAACTAAAAATAATTATTTCTAAAATTTGAAAACAAATTTTAAATTATACACTAGATCAAAAAAGTAGTATTAGTATCCTATAGATTTATAAAGAATTTCAAAAACCTTTCATAAACATATATAGAAAATAATTGTTGTATATTTGTATATATTTATACATATTAGCTTATATATTTTTTAATAAAATAATTAATAAATTATAAGAATAATCTATATTTTACAACATAACAATCAAATTCTTTTAATAATACATATTCTTTTAATATATATAATAAAATCAGAAAAAAAAAAGAGTTGGAGGAGATATTAGGGAATAGTTGAGACACATGGACTACATTATCTATCAAAGTATGGAAAGAGAGCAGAAACCTTGAATCTCTCTGTGTGGAATAAAAGGGTGGATAGCTTTATTAGAGAGAGAGAGAGAGAGAGAGAGAGAGAGAGAGAGATGGACACTTTGTCTAGTTAAGATAGCACCTTTCTACCTTCCTCTCAATCCTCAAATCACCACGCTTCTTTATTTTCTTTCCCATTCACAAAATGGTACGGACACCTTCCCTTCTCAACTGCTTCTTCGTTTTTCATCAATCACAACATGAATCACATCAAATTCAACCTTCTCTCTTCTTATCTACTACTTTTTCAATTCTTTAATATGTTAGATTGGTTTTCAGGATCTGCAAGTACCACAACAAGTGATGAGATCCAACAACACAACTACTGATATTCTAATCATACACTACTTGTAGTGTTGCCAAATCCAAACCAAGCTAAGGTGTGTGCACAGATCAAGACACAAATAAAATACAATTATCTTTATATAAAATTAATAGTTAAAAATCATTAGATAATTCGATGAATTTATTAAAATTATTATCTAATAATTTTTAATTATTAATTTTATTTAAAAATAACTAATACACATAAATTTACACTCGCAGATAAATAAGCAAGAAAAATGATTTTCTATTAATATCTTTTTTTTTTCCATCATGATTTCTGTTATTATCATCATGTCACAGCAGGTTCTGTTTCTCTGTCTGGCTTTCCGTACAGAAGAAGAAGAATCACAGAGAACAGAAAAAGATGGCAACGTACTTTCATGGCGGCAACAATAACAACAACAGTGGCAGTTCGGATATTCATCATCATCAATCTTCCGCAGAAGGAGGGGGATTGCAGACACTGTTCCTCATGAATCCAAACAACTACGTACCTTTCTCCTCTGACACCGCACAAAATCCAACACCAAACATGCTCTTCCTCAATCCCAACAACAGTACTACTACTCCCCACGCGCTCAACCTTGCAAGTCTCTCTCACGCGCCGCCCCAACAACAAATTATCGGAGTTGCTTCAAATAATATCCTAGGACCTGCCGGCGGTGGCAATGAGATCTCCGGCTTCCATGGCTTTGTGGGGCCCACACCACGTGTTCATCACTACAATTGGAGATCCATCATGGATCAAACTGATCTTTCTTCTTCCTCTTCTTCTGTTGTTGCAGCAACCGTGACTGTTCTTCCGAATAATTATTCGGAACATACAGTCACAACTGCAACAACAGAAATGGAATTTCATAGAGCGAGAGTCCATCAATCCCATCATCATCCGCAAGGGTTGTCACTTAGTCTTTCCTCTCAACAACTTCCGTTTAGGTCTTTTTCCAACGCCGGTGGGGCTTTGAATAGTGTTGTACTTGGATCCAAGTTTCTGAAAGCGGCACAGGAGCTTCTTGATGAAGCCGTTAACGTGGGTAACGATAATAAGGTGGATTATTCCAACAATAAAGAGAAGATGAAAGGGAATAAAAATGTTGAATCCACGTCTGATGGTGGCGGTGATGATAATAGATCAAGTGGTGGCGGCAGCGGCGGTGAAAATAGTGGTGGTGACAACAAGGAAGGAAGTGAACTCAACACTGCTCAAAGACAAGAACTTCATATGAATAAGTCCAAGCTTGTTACCATGCTTGATGAGGTAATAATAATAAGTTACATGCATGTATATAATGATTGGATACACATGAATTTATAATTGTTTTTATTTAACTAATCTCTAAATGCTTACTTTATATCTTAACTGTAAAATTTAGATACAATTAATTTTATATAAAGTTGATAGTTGATTGCCATCTAAAGATTATGAGTTATTAATTTTATATAAAATTAATTATACTTAAATTTTTATCTAATAATCATCATAATACACTTAAATTAGTTGTGTAGTTAAGTATTGAAAATTTGAAGTTTGTATTACATATACAACAATTTATCATTAGTGAATGACAAATTAATTTTTGACGGGGTTAAACCCTAAAAAATCTTAAAAGGTGGGTAAAGTGTCGCGTAATTGTGCTGTGGATTGTTTTTTATCATTTGTTCCGGGTTGTGTTGGTTCAATTTCTTGGAAATAATTTATGTATGATTCAACTTGTGAAGGGGGTCCCTCATTAATTTCGGGTAAGTGGGTAACCAAAGAAGAAATAATGATAATAGGGAATGCGACAATGCAATAGATAGAGCCATAGAGAAGTGTGAGATTGACATGAATTAATAGTGACTATAAGTTCTTTTACTTGTTTTTCCTAAAAGAGTGTGTAGGGTAAATGAAAACGATGACAAGAATTAAAAAGAAAAAAATTGATTAGAATTGGTGAATGTCAGAGAATAATTTTTGGTTTGGGCCCATTTGGGTCAGTTTGATGATTATGTAAAATCTCTGTACCATTATTGATTGAGATTTGAGGAAGGGGTTATTGTAAAAAGCTAAGTGAGGCCTTCTTCATATTATATGGGTCCGATTTTCTTTCTTCCTTCATGAAACCATCTCAAAATTAAACATCGTTTACTTTTCAGTCATCAATGACATTCTATCATACTATTCTTAGTTCTTCTCAACATGAAAGAGAGCAGTATTTTGAAGTGTAAATAATAAAAAGATAAAATTGTAAAATTATAAATAATGTTAAATTATTATTTAATTATTTTTAACTTTTTCTAAAATGACTATTCAAATGACGCTTATAAAAATAGGTATTCTTGATGAAAACTATGTAAATTTTAATTTGTGTTTGGAATTATTAGGTGGAGCAAAGATACCGAGAGTACAAACAACAAATGCAAATTGTGACGTCATCATTTGAGGAAGCAGCTGGTTATGGAGCTGCAAGAGCATACACAGCACTTGCATTGAAGACAATATCGAAGCAATTTCGGTGCCTAAAAGATGCAATTTGTTTGCAGATCAAAACGACGGGCAAGACGCTAGGTGAAGACAACTGCATGGGAGTTAAAATGGAGGGTTCAAGGCTTAGATTCATTGATCACAATCTCCGGCAACAAAGGGCGCTTCAACAGTTGGGAATGATACAACACAATGCTTGGAGACCACAAAGAGGATTGCCCGAACGAGCGGTTTCTATTCTTCAAGCTTGGCTTTTCGAACATTTTCTTCACCCGTAAGTAAAATTTATCGGTGGAAACTCAAGTTAGTCGACTTCATGTGAAGTTGATATCTGAAAGCATTAAATGATTTAACTGATTTGACTAAATTTTCATTTAACCAGACTTTACCAGAGTTTTCATCAAACTTATTATATGCAAAGTGAAAGAAATTTGTGTTTATTGATTTTAAAGATTTTTTTTATTATTTTAAGTACTTTATAAGGAAAGAAGAAAAAACAGAAAATAATAAAATTTTATTAATTATTCTAATTTTTAATAAAATTATAAAAACAAAAATTATTAAAATTGAAAATACAAGTTAAATAAATTTTTACTTTTATACTTACATTTCTAAACCTATCTATTTGTTTCGAACTTTTCATTATTCTTCTAATTATTTTAAATACATATACAACATTATTATTATTATTATTGTTACAGCACAAAAAATTCTTGAATCTAAAATAAGTGCTATTCTCTCTTATTTAGATTTCGTAAATTATTGATTATAACTAATCGTTATCTAAAAGTGAGAAAGGAATAAAAAGAATTGGTTGACGAATAATTGAAACGTTTGAATTATCAATTGTAGTTACAAATTAATTTAAAACTTTACTTTTCTTGATTTCTTAGGAAGGTGCTAACTAACAACATTATTATCTTTTTAACCACCAAAATTTGTTGATAGGACAAGTAGAGAACAGAATAAAATAAAAATGTGTTTATTGATTTCATAGAATGTGCTTTGTTTTTATTTTAAATATTTTATAAGGAAACAAGAAAAAATAGAAAAAAAAAAAACAATTAGCTTACTCCTCAGCATAAACAATTATCGAAAGTTTAAATTCTGTTTTATATATATAGTAATTTATTGACTAACGATAAACTTTTAAATAAATTTTAGATCTATGGTTGATTAGTTATTCGTATGTGTAATAAAAAAAATTATAAAAAAGATAAATGATTAAATAATAAATAAAAAACAGATCTCTTACTCCAACCAAATCCAGTTATAACTTCTTCTATAAAATACTATAATTTGAGCTTTTTTTTTCTTATTTTTGTTTTTTTTCAACTGGTCTATTCTCATTGATGTATATCAATAACTTAGTAGGAGTTTTTACTTGTGGCCTTTTGCAGTTATCCAAAGGACTCCGATAAGGTTATGCTTGCAAGACAAACTGGACTTACTCGGAGCCAGGTATATATATTTCAATCGATGAAGCAATTTTATTAGTGATTCCATCGTTTAGTTATATTGAGCACTCACACCATTTATATACACTTCCGTTTTGAAGCATAAAATGTCCAAATAAAAGCTTTTGCTTTTTCCATGAGAACAGCTTCAATATTTGTTATTCAAAAATACTATTCGAACATTAAAATTGACCATTAAAATCAACTATAAATATATTTTTATATAAATATATATATGATTTAATTTATTTTTGATGTGCATTTATATTTTATATTTTATATTGATAATCAATTTTAGTGACTGATTTTGATGTATATCTAACATAGTCATTTTTTTTATTATTATGGCAAATTTAACCGCCATTATATTGAAGAACATTATATATTCTCATATTAAAAAAATGACATTTTATTTTATTGTTTTATTTAACACTTTATCTTACATCTTTAAAAGTTTAAATGATTTTTTCTCCCTTCTGCTCTGAGATTGAGCACCAAAATATTTCTACACATGTTAACTGATAATTTGATAATTATTACGTAGCTAAAAATATGTTCTTCGTATTAGTTTTCTATTTCTCACTGTATAAATTAACACATACTCTTTTTTTTTGCAATATGTGATTTAAATAAAATATAATAAATTTCACATCTTATATATTCAATAGTGAATAAATACATGTTATCCTAATATACCAAACAAAATAAATACTCAAAATATTATACTATCTAAAAATATATCAATATGTTTTTGAGAACTAGCTAGATTTGTGACATACATGGTAATTTGTAATGCATACATGCAGGTATCAAACTGGTTTATAAATGCCCGAGTTAGGCTATGGAAACCAATGGTTGAAGAAATGTACTTAGAAGAAATTAAGGATCAACAACACAACAACAATAATGGCTCCCAAGATGATGATGATGATGACATTGACACCACCACCAACAAGAAGAAGAAGAAGAAGCTAATAAGAGAATCATCAAACAAGGAATTATGGTCATCATCATCATCACAATTAGAACAACCACCATGTAGTAGTAGTGCCATTAGACTTGACCACTTAAACACCAACCAAAACAACACTACTCCAATGACTGAGATCTCACCAAATTCCAACAACAATAACAATTCAATCTCAACATCTCCATTGAATCTAAGGAATCCTCATCATGAGATTATGAACTCTCCAGGTACCATTCTTTTCTTCTTCTTCTTTGTTTTTCCTGTTTTTTCCTCAAGAAATTGTATTTTACCCTTTGAACTTTGATTTATGCACAATTTGTTTCCTAAATTTTTAAAAATTCAAACAAGTTAAATTATATGCTTTAAAAATGTAAATAAAAAATTTGTCATAAAATCACTCCTAAAAATTAAAATTAATACGAGACACATTTGAATAATTATATTTTTAATATGGATCCCGCTAGAAAGACAATGGGCTATTGAAATATAAAATGAACTCTTGACCTTTCGGATCTAGCGCTTTAGTACCATGTCAATATGTCATGATACCATTCATCCCAAAAGCTTCAGCTGATGGAAAAATGTAACACTAATAATTATATCTCTAATACTCCATAAACCTCCATTATACACATTGTATAAATATTTCATTGGCTCCTCATATTTTCCCTTTTAATATACACTCTCTTACACAAGAGTTTTATTTTAAAGTTTACATGAATTTTTTGCATAATTTTTTTTAAACTAGCTTTATATTAAATTTTTTTACTTCCTTGTCTAACAAAGATTAAATTTTAAATTTTTAAATTATAAAAATTCTAATACTATATTATAAAATTAAATTTTTAAAAAACTTAAACTATTAAAAAAAATACATAAATAATTATACCGCTAATAAAGTGTCATGTATGCAAAGTTCAGAGCATATATATTAAGACTATTATTCATCATGCAAAGATATTTACATGTCAAAATGATCTTAAATACTAAAATGTATTATGTTAAATAATTTATTTAAATATAATAAATTAAATTATTTTTAATTATTATCTTCGTAAAACATGAATAATGTACTTCAAAAAACTAATTAAAGTCTACTCCAGCAGGTAGCATCCTTTCTGTGGACATGGAAATGAAGCCGATAAGAGAGACAAATAGCAACAACAACAACGTCAATTTTGGAATTGAATTAGGGAACCCTAATAAAGACGGTTACCCTTTAATGGCTTCTTTTGGGAATGAAAACCACGACGGTGGCGGCGGTAGCGGTAGCGGTTATGGTTCTACTACATTCTCCATGGATGACATTGGAAGGTTCCATCAACAATTGGTGGCTCCAAGGTTCCATGGGAATGGTGTTTCACTCACTCTAGGGCTTCCACCAAGTGATAACAACAACACCAACAATAACTTTCCATCGCAACAAGTAGGGTTTCTCTCCTCACACAACATGCATTTGGGAGGAGGAAGGATTCATCATCATCATCACGAGATTGAAGCAGCAACCAATGATGACGAGTTTTGTGGAATGAAGAACAATGCCACAACACCTTCTTCTCATTCAGGAACAAGTTATGATCATAATAACAACAACATTGACATGCAAAATCCCAAGAGGTTTGCTTCTCATCAATTGTTGCGTGATTTTGTGGCCTAGCTGCAACCTAAGATATTATTATTATTATTGGAGATCACAATTTTCTCAAAGTTTAGGTTGATATATATATATATATATATATATATATATATATATATATATATATATATATATATATATATCTTAGAGCAAAGAAAAAAATTGTTAGTCGTGTATGTAATTTAATGCTCGATATATTCTTTTAATTAGTTTGAGTTAATTAGTTATGTCATCTGTGATATATGAGTGTTAGCACAGTAATTTACTTCTCGTGTTTTTCGTTTATTTTTGTGAATCAACTACTACATACATTTTGGAATAACGTGATGATTTCTTGGAAGACTTTAGCTATATGTGGGAGGGTAATTAAGTTTAAGTTTGCTTCATCATGTAAGGATGAAAACTATAGTAAATTAAAATAGTACATTACATATATACTTTCTAATATACTTTGCTTTGGCTTTATTTGTTATAAATGGTAGCGGAATTTAGCCAGGTTATGAATGGTAGTGTATGTTTCTCTGGACGTTTATGTAAATATCCGGAATATGTTATATATGATAATTTACACTTATTTGGTTATTTAAACTATTATCATTATTAACTGCATGATGATTTGAGCATTTTTACGCAAGAAATGTTATATACTCTATTTTTTATACGCTTTATGTATATAGTTTTTGTTTTTAATATTAACCATGAATAAAAAAAATAAGAGAATATTAAACTGTTATGTTTATAATAAAAATGTATATATTTAATGATATATACTAAAAAAATGTCATAAATATAATTTCAATTCATACAATACAACGTATAAAGAAATTGTGGCTCATAAGAACATGGTTTTTGGTCACACGGCTTAAGTAGGTGATGAAAGTTTTTTTTTTTTTTTCAAGATAATAATGATATTATTCAATAGAAAAATAAATATAATGTTCAAAAAACCAAAAAAAAATCTCAAATATTTACGAACAGGTAAAATTGTAAGAAGAAAATAACATAAAAAAGCACATAGGAAAGAAATCTTAGGGCACTATGTTTAACGTAAAATAGATAGCTCTTGGTTCAACTTAAGCGATGTTACTAGCACTTTTTTCGGAAGCTCCTAAACATGCTTAAAAACTCGCCGACACCTCTCCTTTCAAATATTCCAAGCAATAATCAAAATTTGTCGAGCTCTTTGAGGGTTTGTTCCTTAAAATCCAATTTGTAATATCGAATCCCTCCACCAATCGAAGAATAAGGAACATCTATGGTTTGGAATGAGATAAACCAAATAACTCTTCTTCCACATATATTAGCATCTCCATAGAAAAATAGATAATGCATGAGTGATTCTGGAGCTGACTTGCAGATTGGATAAGTTGCCAGAATGAATAGAAATCGCTGGTGGATGAGAAGTAGAACAGGAAGCTTACCATGAAGAATTTTTCACGCAAAGAGCAAAATCTTATGAAGGATTTTCAACTTCCATAAATGACTCCAAACTGGTATCTGTTGCATGAAGTTCGGACAAAATTCAATGGAGGTATGGTAAAATTGGTAAGTAATCATGTACCTTGATGCAACATCATATTTTTTTACTCTGTTCCTAACCCATTGGATTGTGTCTTCACCTTCTCTTAGGGGTTATAGAGAGGATTCACTAAGCAATTTCTGGAGAAAAACGGTTTGAGATTAATATTTGATTTTACTGTTTATTTGACAAAAACAGGTCTTTCACCTATAACTGATGGTAACTATCTGATAGTAGTGCCGCAGATGGAAGAATAGTAAAGGGGTAAGGAGGAGGGAGCCATGGTTCACTGAAGATTCGGATATTACCAGCACTTACTTTTCTACTAATGCCTTTCTCCACAACTCGCCTCCCTTCTAGAATACTTTACCAACCCTACGAAGACAAGGTTCCTATCTCTATTATAGGGATAGAATTAAATCGAAAATATTTATCTTTAAGTATTCTAGAAAGAAGAAAGTTACGTTAAGTCACGATTTTCCAGCATTATTTATTTAAAAGAGCCAGATTTTGATCCCTGAGATCTTTAAAACCAAGCCTACCTTCTTTCTTAGGCCTAGTAATCTTATCCTAGCTAATTCAAACCATTCATCTTTTAAAACCTTGTAGTCGCCACTAGAACCGGGTTAGAATAATATGAATTTCATTTGGCAAGCTGTTCGAAAGTTTAAAACATGATAATGTGTATATTGGTATGGCTTCGTCAACTACTCAGAGTAATACCTGTCTTCCTCCATTAGATAACTAGCACATTTTCTATCCTTATGTCTTTTTGAGAATTTTATCTTTGATTGAGTTGAAGGTAGCTTTCTTGGAGCGGTTGACAAGGAAAGGTAAACCCAAATATTTATTTTGTGCACCTATGTGAGAAATATTCAGCTGGACTGCTAGGGAGGTTTTAATTAGCTATAGAGTGTTATTACTGAAGAACAGGGCTGATTTATTAATATTAACTCTTTGCCCATTGAAACTCTCATAAGATTCCAATAATTCTAGAATAGAGGCACAACTATTTTTCGAGACTTTATCGAATATAATGAAATTATCAGCGAATAGTAAGTGATTTATAGTTGGGCATCTTCTATTTATCTGAATTCTCCAAATGAAACTGTTTTGATCTACTTTGTGTAGTAAGAAGAAAAGTCCTTCTACACATAAGAAGAAAAGAAAAGGGAATAGAGGGTCACCTTGACAGATGCCTCTATTTGGTTTAAAAAAATTATAGGGTTGACCTTCACAATAACAGAGTGAGAAATGGTTGTCAATAATTGACAAATCCAATCAATGAATCTCGATTTAAATCCCAACTTTTTCATAATAAACCATAGAAAATACCAATCCACACTATCGTAGGCTTTACTCATATCAAACTTGAGTATCATTTCGTATTCGAAGCCTCGGTTCTTTTGTTTAAGGTAATGCATACATTCGTGTGCTATAAGAATGTTATCAAAATTAAGTTTACCTTTCAAGAATGCACTTTGAGTACACTACAAGATAAAAGCGTGGCAAAAAGCTGAAAAAAGCGTGGCGATAACTTTTCGCCACGCTTTTTGAGCTACCGCCACGCTTATAAAAGGGTCACAACTGCAAGCGTGGCGGTTGCTCTATTGCCACGCTTTTGGTGACCTATCGCCATGCTTTTGAAGCATGCCAATAGAGATAGATATGGCCACGCTTTAAAAGCGTGGCGATAGAGATAGATATGGCCACACTTTAAAGCTTGGCGATAGCGAGATAGGGCCACGCCTTTAAAGTGTGGCGATAGCGAGATACGGCCACACTTTTAAAGCATGGCGATAGCCTTATCAAATTAAAAAAAATTCTTTTTCTGATTTTACTTTCATCGCTGCACAATATAATTTTTCAGTCCTTTTTTATTACCAAACCTATAATATAGTATGCAATTTTTATTACAAGACAAATCAAAGCCTAATTAGTGACATAATTTTTGTTATAATTGTGTTATACATTAAAAAACTAATACGCAAATACAAAATAAATTTCGAGTTCAAATTCTAAAACTAAACTATCCAAATGCATATTTTGATAAAGAACAAATAAATCTCTAAAACATATCAAAATTTGCACAATTTATAGTTAAAAGAGTTTCAATTCAACACCCACCTAAATCCCAATTCCCACCTCACTCCAATTCAACACCATCAGCACAATGTTTGGTTGGTAACAAGCTCCATTTTGGAGAATAGCACTACAAAGCTCCGTTCCCACAAGCATAATCTATTGCTTTCTGAAGTGCTTGATCACTACACCATCTTTGCATAAACAGTACAGTGATCTATGGCAAAAAAAAAACAGTCAGCTCATACAGCAATCAAAATATGCAATTCAGGAATAGCAAAATTAACAAGAGAACAAAAAACATGTTTAGAAATTTCCTTAACTAACAACTAAAATTCAATCTCTCAACTAGAATTACATAGCATGTCTTTGATCATCATAGTAGAAATCCACCTCACAATAACAAGCTCCATAGGAACTCATGATGTCAGAGAAAACATACATAGATCAGCAGCTATGTATAAAATTTGAAACTTCAAAAATAGAAAGACTTACTTCAATATTAAGGCACTGTTCTGAGAAATTGTGTACAACCTAGCATAGGCACGATCTCTGGACTACAAAATATGACAAAACATTGAAACGATAGAGATGTACAAATAAGTTTGTATGTCATATGGCAGAGGCATCTTATATATTTATGTATTTGTCTATTTGTTAAAATAAGTTTGAATAATCTTTTCATTTTCATATAATCTCCTAGCTAGCCTAACCTAACAAAAAAGTGTGTATATAAAAAAAAGATCTATTTAAAGCGGTTAACTATCATATAGGCCTCTAGTATAACTAATATGAAAGCAGGACTGCCAAGTATTTTCCATAAAATGAAATAAGAAAAAAAATATTTTCCATAAAACCCCTTATTACACCTAGCAACTTTTCATTTCCGTACATGTTCCCTCCAATCTTTTCAGCGCACAAAAACGGTTAAGTATCATTTCCGTACATGTTTGCACTCACCTGCCAAGTAAATTTTGTAATATAATTTATATATATTTGATTAGATATTATGATTTTTACTAATAAAATCAATTAATTACTACTAGATCAAGTCCTTTTTGTCTTCAATTTGAGTAGTATTTTACATGAATATATATATATATATATATATATATATATATATATATATATATATATATATATATATATATGAATCAATTTAACAGTTCTCATATATCATCTTTGCATAAATTTTGTTATAAGAAGTATTGAAACATGATTAAAGAATATCCTAATGGAAGTGCTTAATATTTCTTGCAACTTTCTGTCAATAATCCACAAATTGACTATACAAAAAGAAAATCGATATCTGAACCATACCGCCAAGACCTTGCTTTTCGGCTTCTCAATGCTGTAAGTAGTAGGCCAAAGGACAGAACCAAAGCAAACATGCCATTTCCAAATCTCCATGAGGGTTGAAACTCAGCTGATGCTGGATTTGCTCTTTCAGGTACATTAAATTCATGTATAAATCCCTATTAAGCCAAATTAGACAGCATCTTGGATCAATTACCATCCAAATACATATTATTAGAGTTGGGATAAAGGATCAAGTTGTTGATCGATAGTTTTCTCATAACATCAAGCTTGGGATAAGTTAATTATTTCTTTCATAAGAAATTTAAATTTGCCATTAAATTTTAATTTGGTCTTACTTTAGGACAAAAGCGTGAATAGAACTACAAAATGATGGCTACTTAAAGTAACATTTTCCCTAAGAATCTAGGATCCCCACCATATATATTTAATTTGTTTTATCATAATAATATTCCTGCCTAAAAATAAACACTCTCATTTAAGCCCACACTTTTCTATTAAATTTCAACATATAACAAAGCAAAATGGAACTCTACACATTGATAAGCCCCGTCAATAAATCAAACTCCTCTTTAACAATAACAAAACAAGAATCCCCACAATTGAATAATAATAATAAAACTAGATAATTGAAGCAATAGTAGTTCCAAACATTTTGTTTAATTTTAGAAGCTAAGTAGAATTGAAGTATCCATGTCTGTGTTAAGAAAGAAAGAAAAGATAGAGATAGCAGCTACCTGGATGGTGCAGCTAGTTCCTTTCTTCTATGGAAGTTTCCATGGCAGCTACAAGTGGCGCAAGTAAGAGCCCCGGTGGTTCCCTAGGGGACACTAGCCATGAACTCTCTTCTTCTCACAAGCTTGGCAAATTTGTTTGCGTTGTTGACACCCAGGAAATCAAATGCAGAAAAATATGAATATGATGTTTTGCAAAGAGATGTTTTGCTCAATTAACATTGACATCATTGCTCATCAATTAACTAGTGCATAAGTCTTTTGTTAGCTTCTCAACAGAAGAAGCCTTAGGAACGACCCACACAAGTCCCTTTTTGGAAGGCACCATGGCTTCCCAAACCACTGACTGAGCAGGACCTAAATAACCAAACCATTATATTAGAATGATGGTTTTTACAAAATACATATAGCAACCATCTTTGATATGCAGCACATTACATATTTTATAAAATAACATGATATTACAAGTTCTTTAGCTAAGTCAACTGATGGCAAATAAGACAGAAAAATCATAGAGGTATCATGACATTCTACTATTATTCATAAATAAAAGTATTTTACCTAAGAATATTTTACAATAGTTAAAAGATAGATGAACATATCCATTTTTGGAACTTCCCATTATAATGTTGAAAGACATAACTAGAATTTCTTGGTGGATATATATGTATGGATTAACTTTCTTGGTAAAAAACATGAGGTAAATTAGAGGAAAGATTCACTTTGGTTTATCCAGATTCATTATCCGTTAGAGTCTATAAACTTAATATAACTCCAAAGAAATGGCCAATGTTTTCAAATTAGTTATGTAGACAGTGAAATTAGCACAGTATTTGTTCAAAAGTTAGAAAACAAATTCAAAATCAACAAAAATCAAGAATTAAGAACAAAACAGAAACTAGCAGTAAAAAATAGATGCAAACAAAACACAAGAATAGAAATCAAGAGCAGAATCGAGCAATGAAAAAATAGATGCAGTGAAAAATTAAGAACCAAAAATCAAGAATAGAATTAACTCAAGTATAGAATACGAAAAAATAGAAGCATTAAAAAATCATAACAAAAATCAAGAATCAAGAATAGCAACCTAGAGAATACTAGAGAACTACAGAAAATATGCCAACCAATAATCAAGAACAAATTAAAAATCATAACAAAAATCAAGAACTGAAATACATAGGAACAAACCAGAATGAACTTAAGAATAGAACAGAAAAACAAATAAAAACAGTGAAAAATTAAACAAAAAAAATCAAGAACCAACCTGAGTCAGAGGCTCCATTTTTGATGATGCAGACAGAGAGTGGCAGAAATTATGTCAAGGTACGACGATGGTGACTCCTACAGCTCCGATACCGGCGTGAGCGGTTATACGTGCGGCGGGTCACCACCCGAACAAGCCTCTCGAAATGGAAATCATCATCATTCTCTCTCTCTCTCTCTCGCGTGCGCGCGCGCGCTCGCTCTCTCCATAACACAAAAACCCTCACTGGAAAAAAAAGGAAAAAATCTTAAGCAAAACTCCTTTGAATCACAGAAGGAAGAGAGGAGAATGAGATTTTTGGAGAGATCGAAGAATGAGAATGATGAAAAGAAGAAAAAAATTGGAAATACAGAAGTTCAAAGTTGTGAAGTTTCCATGAACCTTGCGATGTGTGATCCCTAGCTCTGTGTTGAAAGGACTGTAGTGTAGGAAGTGGAGGAAGACGCGGTGGCTCCCAGAAAGGGAGAGGCGCTGGACGACGACGGCTAGACGGGGCTCGACGATGGAGGGCAAAGGGGCTCGACGCGATGGCGCAGGAGATGAAGACGCTGCTACCTGCTGGCTTGATAGCCCAGTGAAAAATGGAAAGGGGTTAGGGGTTTGCAGCGAAGAAGGGAGCGGCGGCGAAGGGAGCATCGACGGAGGCATTGCGAGCGTCGGCGATGTTCTTCGCAAAGTGCTGTGGTTCTTCGTGGAGTGCTAGGGTTCTTCGATGTTCTTTGGAGTGCTGACGAGAGGGTTAATCATCAGTGCTTAGGGTGAGGGATAATGAAGAGAGGGTTAACCGCTACCATCTGAACGAGTTAGGGTTTAGGTTCTTTTAAAGAGAAAGAAATGGGATAGGGCCAGTGCACCATGAAGATGGAGAAAGATGAAGTTTCAAAGAGAGAGGGTGTGCCAATTGTGCAAGTCAAGGTCATTTCGAAGGGACTTAATTGAAACATTTTTTTCTTTGGAACATTTTGGCCATGCTTTTGAAGCGTGCCAAAAGATTTGTAGAAAATGGCTACGCTTTTAAAGTGACACAATAATTAAACTCTGTCGCCACGCTTTAAAAGCGTGCCTGTTTCTCTCAAAGCGTAGCCAAAAAAAGCATGGCCAAATCTATAATCAATTGCCACCCTTATAAAAGCGTGGCTATTGACACTTTTCGCCACGCTTTTGAAGCGTAGCAAAAAAAAACATGGCCAAATCTCTCTTCAATTGCCACCCTCGTAAAAGCGTGGCCATAGGCCTTTTTTCTTATAGTGGTAGGGCTAATTACCTTGTTTATACACCCTTAGAGTATGTGGACCACTTCCTTCGAAATAATTTTGTAGATAGAAGAGGACAAATTGATGGGCCTTATCTGAGTCATATCGCTCGCATCTGGGACCTTTGGCACTAGACAGATATTGGTGTGGTTAAGCTTTTCAAAATCCTACCTCCGACAAAGAAACTCCTCACAGCCACAGCCTGGTACACGTCTTCTCCCACTATACCCCAGTAGAATTGGAAGAATTTAACCGTTATACTGTCCTCTCCTGGTGCACTATGAGAGTGGATACTAAAAGTAGCTCTTTTTACCTCCTCCATAAAAATAAATCATCTAAGCGTATAGTTCATGTTAGTTGTAACCTTAGACTCGATGTCTATGAAAAAAGGCCCCGGATCCACCTGATTAGAAGATGTGAAAATGCTCTTAAAGTAGTCCTCAACCACCTTAGCAATATCAGTATTGGTTGTTGCCATATCCTCATTATCCCTCTACAAATGCCATATCTTATTTTTTCTGATTCTAGATTTAAATGTTTGATGGAAGAAGTTTGTATTTTGGTCTCATTCCTTTAGTCATTTAATTCTAGATTTGTCTTTCTAATAAAGTTCCTCATCCAAATATGCTTTTTCAAGTCGTTGTTCAAACTCAAGTAATTCACTGTCTCCCATAATGCCTGATATCCATTTTTGTTCTAGAAGAGAAATAACTTTGTTGAGTTAATAAATTAACTAACATAATTGATGATGACAAACATTAATTTTATTGGGTTGATTACCCAATTAGTTTTGATCATGTTGTTTAAGCGATGCAGGCAAAAAATTCACTGTTACAGCAGCCCATTATGGAACAAAATGAATCTGCTGGTGGACTGTCTAAACAAAGGAAGCCCAAAGAAAACAAAGCAAGAAATTCAAGCTAATCTCTCCAAGTGCTTGCCTCCAAAGCAATGTTCCTTTTTCAATTCGGACAAAACTCAGAGAAGAGAGAGAGTGCTTCGTTCCTAAGTCAATCATCAAAGAAGAAAGAAAGAGAAGGGTTAAACAAAAAAGTTGAGGTCTAATCACCCAAATCAAACCACATCAAGCTAAGTCATAGGCTAAAGGTGATTCATTTCCTTTTACATGTATCTTACTTTCTTCTCCCCTTCTCCAACTCTCTGCTACTTCATTTTGAGATATATAAAAAAGTGATTTCTGAGATACACTGCTGTGAATCAAAGGTCAAGATTATTTCTTGGAGACCAAGTAGTATCTCAAGGGTTCAGATGTAAGATTGCCATTGAAAATTTTTCTTCTTTGATGTTCTATGTCTTTCGGTCAAGAAAAAGGGATCTGTTTCAAAATTCCAATTTGGGAATTAATGAAAGAAAGTGAACAGTTAAATTGGTATAGCACAAAGCTCGAGGGTTGACTTGGGAGAGAGCATTTCAGCAACATGTAAGGAGATACAAAAAGCAATTTTTGCTCATACTGAGACAAGGAGAAAGAACCTGAGTCTGAGTTTCATAGAGAGCTTCCTAAGAAAGTTCAACGTTTTGGACAGTGCTATCTAAAGAAAGAAGCATTCCGCCAAGATGAAGAACTTGATTAGTGTTTGCTCAACCCGGTTCATCTTATAGCAACAAAGGCTGTTGAAACATCAATCTCCTTCATGTTTTACAGATTGTAATTTCACTTTCAATGTATATCTTTCTGTAATTTCTTGAGTGGTAAAAGGCTGAAAGAGAGAGCATAAGAAAAAGCCAAAGAGTGAAAAAGGCTGAGTGATACACTTGAGTGAAATGCCTAGAGTGATTTCAGATTTTTTTATATTGGTTTTGTGTCTTGTATCTTGTACCAATGAGGCACCCCTTTCTTAGTTGGGTAAGCACTAAGAGTGAATAGTTAGGAATTAGCATAGCCAAGTCAAGTTAGGTCAGAACTTGAATGGGAAAGGATTGTGTCAATCCTGTGGAATTGGTGTATGTAATACTTTAACTATAGTGAAAATTCTACCACTGTTGTAGTGGAGAATGGATGTAGGTTGTATTGCACAAGACAACTGAATCAGAATACATGATGGTGTCAACTTCTCTCTTTCCTTCTCTATTCTGTTTTCTGATATTCATGAGATAAAATGAAATTGTCTCATAAAATTTTTGCTACTGAGTTCAAATAGATTCAGACTGAAAGTTAGTTTAAAAGGATTATTTTATTAAAGTAATAAAAGGTCATAGATTCAACCTCCCATTCTCTAAACCTTTTACAACCTTCAAACTTCTATAATCTCCTTTTTAGAATTAGTAGTATTGTTCTTTTGTTAGAGAACTAATCACTGTCCAACCAATTTAAGCTTCTAAAATAATCTAAACATTGTTGAACCTTCTATATCTGAGTTTCAGACCTTGCTAATGAAGTTACAAATTTGTTCTTCACCACACCAACGGGATTGAAACTTGAATCTCTTCTTTGATCTTTCCGGTTGGTAGTTAGTGTCCAAAAGGAAGGGCATGATCAAAATCTGTCTCTGATAGTCTAAAGACCGTAGGATGAAAGTATAATTGGAACCAAGATTCAACAACAAGTACTCTGCCAAGCCTTTTCTGAATTAGTTTACCTTCCCTACATCTGTTACTCCAAGTAAATAGTCTAACCCACCATTCTCAAATCATTTAACGAGTTATCTCAATTAAAGTAATTAAAAACAGCAATAGAAGAATGAGATTTAGGATTACCACCAAGTTTCTCACCTTAATCAATAATGAAATTGAAATCATCAACAATAACCGATTTACCTTAGAGTTGGGAGAGCACTAAAGAGATTTTTGGAACTTGGATAGCCGAATATTCTCATTACAATTTAAATAAACGCCTACAAAATTTTATTCACTATTGAAAGGGACATCTTTTATTAAGACAGTAATATAAAATTTAGAACAACTAAAAATATGAACAACAAAATCATTCTTTTATGCCAACGCAAGTCCACCTGCATTACCAAAAGAATCAACAATTTGCCAATCAGAGTAGCCACAGGCCCTGAATTTTTTTTACCCGTCGAGATTGATTTTTTGTTTCACAAAGAAAAACTAACTTGGAGGAGTGGGATTGAATAATCCCTTTAAGGTTGTGAAATGTCAGGATCTCTCCAAACCCTGACAATTCCACGATAACATTCTCATGGGTTTTGGGGTGCTATTGACCGGTTGACATCCTCCACCCTCTATTAGCAATTAACTCTTGTTTAACACACATCTTCTTGGCTACAAGTTTTATACATGTCTCTAGTCTCTTAGAGAAGTATTTTTCTATCACAAACACCAACTCCTCCTCTTTTTTCACGCTCCTTGGATTTAGATATGAATTTACTCCCATTTTAAGTTTATGATACGAATGAGGATGTGATGATAAAAGGAAAGAAAAAAAAGAGTAAAAAAATTAAAGAAGAGAAACTTGTAAAAAATGAATTTATATAAAAAAAGAATAAGAAGAGAATTAAAAAATTAAGATAAAAAACCCTTAAAACCACCGCAAAAATCCTAACAAAACAATTTGAAGAGTAGTATTTCTCATACTCCACTAGTTAAAAGATAAAAAGATGATGAAAATTTGAGCTATCATTATTGGAGCATTGCATTTTATTTCTCTATTGAATTGGGCTTTCTTTCTTTTAGTTTCCTTCACTATGGTATTGAATTCCCTTGTTTTTGGATTGATTTCAATTGAATCTTTAATTGTTGTATCTTTAACTTGGAGATCTTTGAAAAATAATCTTAAATTTTTGCCCAAACTTGATGATTCCATAATGGAATATGAACGTGCATGAGATTACATGAGAATCTAAGTTCGGAGATAAAGGAAACAGAGAGAATGCTTTATGCGCAAACAAATAAGGTGATTACAAGAGTGCATAATCACTGGTATATATAGAGCACACTAAACTAACTTAGTTTGGTTGATTGATCATTTTATTTGTTTGCTAAAATATGTGTCGAAAGTTCGAATTTTGTTATGTGTATACAATAATTTATTGGTCAATGATAGATTTAGAAATATTTACAGGTTGAATTGGTTTGAGTTTGGAGTGAAATTAAAACCGAACCAATTAAATTATGATTGGTTTAGATTTACATTTTTTTATGTGTGTACTCGAACCAAACTAAATCGAATAAGAACGGATTAGTTCGGTTCGAATAATTAGGTATCCGATAAAATAAAAATTCATAAAAAACTAAATTATAATAACATTATGTGACACTTTACGTATCTCTGAATGTGAATATCATCAACCAAGACTAAGCGATCTTTCAAAACTCCTAACCCACGTCAACTTTACGAAGCTTCCTTTATAATTCGTCTTCTTTGATGCAACCCTAAACTAGTGCAAGCATTCGGCCTCTAAGGTCTCAAAACTACTCATGGTCGGTTCTGTAACTGAAAGACCATTTGTCAGAAAACCAATAATTATCGCCACATCTTCTAATGTCACAGCACATTCACCAACCAAAAATGAAATGTATGAGTTTCAGGCCGCTATCTCTCAATTTGAGCATTAATCATTGTTGACTGACATTGAATGACTCCAATATAAAAAAACGTGATAAGAATCAATCTCCCGTAAATATCCCTCAACAATTTAGTTGTACAGATCTTGCGACATTAAGTGGTCATATGTCAATATCCATAAACCCTACAATATCACATTTCCATTATACATAACCAGTATAATGTAATTAACAATTATATTATTAACAATTTCAAACATACATACTAAATCTAATGTACAAATATTTTACATTCATATTTATTAACTTATACCAATAATTAATAAACTTTAAATAAATTTAAAATATAAATCTAATTATTATTTTTACATACATTAAAAATATATTTTCTAATGTCTAAAATCTATTTATTTTATAATAACAACTTTTATTCATTTCTTATTTATATAACCAGAATAACTTTAATAATCATAAATTATTTATAAAATTCATATATATTTTTTACAACCTCTAAAATCTATTTATTTTACAATAACAATTATTATTCATTTTCTATTTATATAATCAGAATAATTTTAATAATCATAAGTTATTTATAAAATTGATATATATTTTTTATAATAGTACACCAATTTCTAACATTATTATTATACATATATATTTTAAAAACCAACTTTATTAATAATCATAAATAATATATTAAATTTATATTTTAAATTTAGTGTTACTAATTCATTACCTAAATTACACTAAATTACACTAAATTCAATTATTAATAATTATAAATAATTTATTAAATTCATACTTCTTTACTTAAACTACACTAAATTCATAACTTTCACTTCCAGTACAAATATAATTAAAAAATATATTAATTAAAATTTTATTCCAACACACAATAATAAATTATTAATCTTAAATTAAATATCTAAATGCTACATTTATAATAACATTTAGTTCAATAATTATTCACAGATTTTATAAATGAATTCCATTTTATTCATTATTTCTAACAAATAATAATAATAATAATAATAATAATAATAATAATAATAATAATATACATATCTAATCTCTAATTAGTACTGCTATAATATTTTTATTAGAATTTAATATTATCACTACTATTTTTATTAAATTAAAATATTTAATAATAAAAATTTACATAATTTAAATACCTAAAATAATTAATAATATAAAACTTTAATTATTAATTTCTTTTATTTTTTGTCTTTTTGATATTGTTTTTGAATTTTTTTTCTGCTACTTTACTGGTCCAATAATGAATGAAAATAAAGAGAGCAGTGAAATTGGGGGAGTGAATTTTTTTGGTGAAAAAAAATTTGATAATATTTAATCTTAAATTTAATTTTTTATTTTTTTTATATTTACTTTTAGTTTTATTTATAAAATTAAAAATAAAAATTGTACTTTATTTTTTTAAATGTTAAAAAAATTAGAGAGGAATCATTTCCTCATGTTAGAGGAACAGCTGCCTCAGGAGAGTGAAGTGTCAAGTGAGAGTGAAAGTGACGGGGAGGGAGGGTGACTACTGAATGGTAAATGGAAGCCAAGAAAGCCAATGCTGGGGGCGTTGCAGCCTGTATGCAAGCCACGTGGAGTTCAGTATGTAAATCGGACGGTCTATTTATATACCATACGATTCCTGTAATCAACCGTCCGATTATTCTTCTTCCTATCAGACTGTTCGATTTGTTTGGCACAATCATCACAGCCCAATGAAACATCCTATACCCCATAACCATGCATACACCCTAACTTACTCTATATCAAAATTAAAAAGTTCTGCGACAGGATACTATTCATTCTTGATTTCTTGCAAAACACATCGAATAAAAACCACCAAAAACAAAAGCAGAATTATTTAGAAAAGGAAAAAACAAATCTCCGAAGAAGTTAAAATTAAGCGCACAATTCACAACTGGGTTGGAATTTGGAAGGAAGCAAAATCAAATGGAGAAACTCGAACAGCCACCACAAAACTGGAGCGAAGCCGCGGAGGACCTCGCCGCCGCCGGAGACACCGACGGCGCCATCGCTTTCATCGAATCGGTGATCTCAAATCTTGAGCTCCAAACCCTAAAAGACCCTTCCGATTCCATCGTCACGCAGCTCCAATTGGCCTCCGCTCTCACCGAATTGGCCACACTTTACTCATCCAAGGGTTTCTCCCTCAAAGCCGATGAACTTAGAACCCGCGCTTCTCTCATCAAACAAACGCAACAAAAGTACCTTCTTTTTTTCTTTCCTCTTCCGTTTGAAATGCGACACTTAAATTAGGGATTCCTAAACAAAATGCCCCCCCCCCCTTCCATTTTCAGTGACGCGCGAGTTGGGAAAGAGTACGAGGGGGAAAGGATTGCACCGACTAATCTTGCTTCTTCTTGTTCTTCTTCGTCTTGCAAAGATTCTAACTTTAACGGGGATTTGGATCGTGGTAAAGTAGCGTAAATTTTCCTGCAAAAATTGGTTGCAATGTGCCTATGTTAATCGGAATTAGTTCTCTTTATTTATTTATTTATTTTTTATCTTCTGAAGGGCTTAATGAGAAGCATGCGGAATTGCCTGCTGAGACTTCCCCTCACAATGATTCTTCAGACGATGGTATGTTTTCAATTTTCATTATCTTGGATAACAATTCTTCATTACAATTGTTTGTTTATATATTAGTTCTTGGTTAAGTTGCTTAATTTTAGATTTAGAATCAATTGAGGTGTAGCATCACAGTCATAATCCACTCAATGACTTAAGGTGGAAGCTTAACTTCCTTAATTTTAACTTTAGAGACAATCTCACCTTAAAGAAGATGTTTCTATTTATGATTGTGCAATTTGTACATTTAAATATTATTCCCAATCCAAATATTGCATTTGCAAACAGTTGATGGAGACGATTGTCATATTGGCCTATAATTGTAACGTTAAGAGAAAAGTGCATTGTGCTGTCATAGTGACATTTGTGAACTAGAAAATTGAAGGGAAGCCAAAGAGTGAACTGGTAATTCTTTGTTTGGTTGGCAAAAATTAAAGTGAAGACAAAAGGGAGGGAGGCACCAAAAAGAATGGAAGAGGTAGAATGAAACAGCATGTGCGTGACTCTCATTAAAGAAAGAACATTTGGGTAGGTGAACAGTGTCATAACAGAAGCAAAAATGAACTTATAGGGAAAACACTAACATGCTTTATAAATATGTAGGTCAATGTTGAGATTGTGATAACCTTAAACTCTGTAGGAGTTAGAGGTTAGAGACCATGTATGCATTATCTGAATCCTTAAATCTCATTACGATAGTGAATTTTGTTTTTCTTCTCATCGATGGATGTAGGCATTTGGGAATACCATGCAGTTATTGTTAGTTTTTCCTGACGGGTTTATTTTCTTGGGGGAGGGAGGGACCAAGTATATATCTTCTAATAGATATTTCTTTTTGTTATGTCATTGACTTCCTTTCCTGTAGAAGCTGATCATATTATATGTTATATTAATGATGTTAGTTATTGAAATCGTGCAATTTGAATGATATTATGAAATGTCACAGATTGGGAAGCAATGGCAGATCGCAAGCCTGATGAGTTACTGCCCACAGTATCCTCAGATTGTATAGCTGGAGTATCAAATCTTAAATTGGAGAATTCTAAGAGTCCAGCCCCAAAGCGGCGTGGAAGAGGAACATTTTCTTATGAAAAACATGAACTTTATAGTGATCAATTACGTGATAGCTCAGTCGACGATGTTGAGGATGAAGGGAGTCACTGTAATTCAGAAGATAAAAAAGTTGTACAGAACGGTAAGCAATGACCCCTGACATTTCGATTGAACTGTAATAACTGGTTATGTGCTTAGTGTAAGATCTGCGTTTCTTGTATCAAATCTAATTGTATGTGGACTGTGGTGAAGCTAGGAGGTTATGAATTCTCATAATATATCAGATCAAAGATTCATTTTCATTTAAAAGATAATTTATCCTTTCTGCTAGGGGCAGTGTGTTGGAAGAGATTAGATTTTAACTATTGTTTTTTTCAATTCAGCAAAATACGGGACTGCACATGTTCTTGTTTTGGCTGACTTTCCACCAAGTACAAGGACAATCGAACTGGAGAGGCTTTTTGAGGACTTCAAAGATCGTGGATTTGTGATTCGCTGGGTTAATGATACAGTTGCTCTTGCAGTATTCCAAACACCTTCAGTTGGTAATTTCATAGTTTCCTGACTCTAGTATTATTTCTTACCATAAGCAGTACCATCATAAAATTTTCATGCATCAATATTTAAGAATAAGATACGCTGGAATCGACACCACCTTCCATTCTTGTGAACAATTTTTCCTGTTTCTACTCTCTCCCCTGCCCCTCCATGCTTGATCTCTAGTTTGATTTCCTGGCAACTTATATGAAATATTTTGTATTGCAGCACTTGAGGCTCGAAAAAGTATTCGTTGTCCATTCAATGTAAGGATACTTAGTGAAGATGATACACTCCTTGGTTCAATTAAAACTAAAGGTAATTGACTCCATTTGCACATTTCTAGTTTAAGTGGATTTTCACTTCCAATTGAAGAAAATAATAAATAACTATTAGACTCTGTTAAAACAGGCAGTCAGGCAGCATTAGATTGTCACTAGTAGTGAAAAATTTTTCTTGACTGTCATTCAATCAAAATCATTCAATTAATATGAGCACTTGTTCCTCAATTAGGGGTAAGATGAATTATCCTTGTCTTGATGCCATGGTTTTCTTGTTTCCTTCTTGTTTCAGACTTGGAACCACCACGGCAACGACCAAAAACATCTGCCCAAGCAGCACAGCGGCTGATTGCTCATGGCATGGGATTAAAGTTACCGTTGGTAGGATCTGGGTCCAGAGAACACAGAAAGCAAGAGGATGCCAGGAGGGACCGCATTGTTACCAGGCAAAAGTTGAGGGACGAGGCTTGGGGAGATGACTAGTATCTTCCACAGAATGGAAAAATGGCCATTGTTTTGTACAACCTGGTTTTTTTTTGCCCACGGTATCTACCAGTCCGACAGGTCAATGACTAATCCATTGCGAATGGCCAATGGGTTACTGCATGCACAAGGCAGGATTCAAACCTCCGACGCTGGCTTAAGCGGACGAGTGAGTTGACCACTCGATCTGGTTCCTTGATAAACTATTTTTTCACTACAGAATGGGCTTGCGCCTTTGTTTGTGGTGCCTGTTTAGATATCTATTATTGATTGCTAAATAAAATATTTATAAATAAAAAAATCTTAGACTTTTCTTCAATTTTTCATCGCAAATATTTATTTTAAGAAGAGCAACAAACACCTTATAACCTATAAGAGTGGCGAAACAATTTTTTATCGCAAATATTTCCTTTTGTTAAGCTGAAAAAGAAGAAAGAGTGAATAAGTTTTATGGTTTGAGTTGATCTCAGTTTCTCAAGGTAATTAACTCCATTTCTCAGCTTAGATAGTTTTATTTTTAAGAGTAAAGTATCGTTTTTGTCCCCAACGTTTGGGGTAAGCCCCAAAGTTGTCCCTAACGTTTCAATCGTCCTATTTAAGTCCCTAACGTTTCAAAATTGACTCAATGTTATCCTGCCGTTAGGGATCCATTAACAGAATTGACGACGGGACAAAATTGAGACGATTTTAAAACGTTAGGGATTTAAATAGGACGAAAACGTTGGGGACAAAAACGATACATAGAAATAATTTTAATTTTATCCTTCAATAATATTAATTTTTTACTATACATAGTATTCAATTAGTTTTTTAATCACATCTAAGTAAATTACACTTAATCATATTACTTTCATCCTAAATAAATTAATTTCTTTATTTTAATCTTAAAGATTTTTGGTTATCATGAAATGTTTGTAGAATGACTAGAATATAAACTTGCAGAAAAGAAAAAAATAATATATATACAATAAAATATAAATTATACCTTTTGTCTCTAATGTATCAAAATTCTTTAAAATTATAAAAAAATAAATTTATTTAAAATGAAAGTAATATAATTAAGTATAATTTACTTAGATGTAATTAAAAGATTGATATTATTAAAAGATAAAATTAAATTAAAATTTATTTTTATGTATCGTTTTTGTTCCCAACATTTTCGTCCTATTTAAGTCCCTAACGTTTCAAAATTGTCTCGATTTTGTCCCACCGTCAATTCTGTTAACGGATCCCTAACGGCAGGACAACATTGAGTCAATTTTGAAACGTTAGGGACTTAAATAGGACGATTGAAACGTTAGAGACAACTTTAGGACTTACCCTAAACGTTAGGGATAAAAACGATACTTTACTCTATTTTTAATCATGTTAGGTGTATATTAAAATTAGATACTAAAATTAGTTATTAATATAAAATATACATTGAAAATGAATTAAATAACATATATTTATATACAAAATATATAGTAATTGATTTTCATAGCTAATTTTAATTGTTATTTTCGCTCATGGGCAAGTGTTGGGTGCATTGATTTTATTAGTCTAAAGATGAATAATTGAAGAGTCTAGATATGAATAAAATGGATGAATACATATGAGTGGATAGTTTCATTTATTTATTTATTTTTATGTCGTTAGGAAGTTAAACTCACTTTGAAGAGCTTAGTCCAAAAAGGATAACCATGTTTCCAAGTTATTATGGCATCCTGGCTGGAAACCCTAACTATTTCTCTATTTAGAGACACATAAATTGAAGGATGCAAACAAAGTGTCTTCCATTTACTCATCTCTAGCAAGTTTCACACGTCTCCTCTAGCTAGCTATATAATCTGAAATAAAGCTTCTGTTCATAATTTGACTTGATCGTCAATTACTGCCATTATCGGCATAACATGTGCATTTAACTCTTACCTTGGGAAAAGGTTTTAGATACTTTAACTAGACTAATATACAAAATTATTTTTAAGATTTTATTTGGAGAAACAAATCAGTTTTCAATTCATTTTTTGACAGAATAACTCTCTAGATCAGTCTTTAAAAATTTTAAAAGAAGATATTTTAATTTCCAAAAAAATTAATACACTGATCAATCTTAAATTTTTTTTTCTATTAGACATTAATAGTCTTCCATCCAAAAAAAATAAAGTAAAATTATTGTTATTATTATTATTATTAATTATACAATAATAATATTGTACCATAATTTCTTGTAATTTTTGACAAAAATAATGATAACTTTATTCATTAAATTTTTATATATAGTCACTCAATAATAATAATAATCAATAAAATTATTAGAGATTATTTTACAAAAAATTCAAGGTTGAAATTATTTGATATTTTTGTATTTAATATAATTAAAAAATGTCCTATTTTAAAAATTATGTTTGTATTAAAAAAATATTTTAATTTAGATTTTAAAACATTATTATTTATCTTACTTGTTTCTAATGAAAAGAGTGTATTAATATGTTAGTATCATCGTCCACACGTACAAACTTAAGTTAATAATAATAAAGGTTGACATATAGTAAAAGTCAAATAGATGGGGGACTGTTATGTCTAACAGAAAAAAACGTTGGGATTGATCTGCGTATTAATTTTTTTCGGGGACTAAAATATTCGCTTTTAAAATTCTTGGGGACAGACTTGGGTAATTACTCTACTGAAAAATAAATTGGGAACTGATTTGTCTACCGAAGTAAAACCTTAGAAATTGATTTGTATATTAATTTTTCTTAGAGATTAAAATGTCCCTTTTAAAATCCTTTGCTGATTTGGATAATTACTCATATTTTAATTAGTACACTCTAAAAGAATTAGAGCCTGTTTTAATTTGGAAAGTAGCAAATTTTTTTTACTTTTGGATTGTGAAAAGTTATATTACAAGTGTTTGGTATCATTTTTTAGAAAAGTTTTTAACTTTTTGAAAAGTTAATTGAGAGCTTTTGAAGAAGTAGAAAAATGTGACTTCTTCCTTCTCAAAAGTTATTTTATCATTCATTAAAAAATTTGACTTTAAAATAAAAGAGACCATTGATGCTAATTTCATTATTGGCTCTGCGAAAAATATTTTGTTTCTACTAGAAACATTGGCTCTTCACCACTATTTTTATGTAAGATTTCATCTGCTACAGGTATTGGCTTTCCACTACCATTTTCACACAATATTCCATATGAAGCACATGTTGCATATGTTCCTTTCAAAAAAAAATTTATCGTGTAAAGTACTAAATTGGTCTCCTATATTTGGGCGTAATCCTGTTTTGGTCTTTAAGGTTTAAAGTGTTCTATTTGAATCCAAAAAGTTTTATTTAGTTTCAATGTAGTCTCATCGTAAGGTCAAAGTTAAATCATTAACGGAATGTCCTACATGACAGTAATATAAGAACAAGATTGATAATTTGGAGAACAAGTACAAGTTTCAGAGGCACAAAATCAACTGTGGGTGCATCAATACATTTATTTATTATTTTTATTATAATTTAAATAAAATATTTTCTATAGAACTAAGGAAAATGATAAATAAATGTATTGATGCATTCACAGTTGATTTTGTGCCTTTAGAGCTTATACTTGTTCTCCAGGTCATCGACCTTATTCTTGTACCGCTGTCACGTAAGACATTTCGTTAATTATTTAACTTTGACCTCACCGGTGGAATTAATTGAAACTAAATGAAACTTTTTTTAGATTCAAATAGAACACTTTAAACCTTAAGGACCAAAACAAGATTACACCTAAACGTAAGGGACCAATTTAGTACTTTACCTTAAGTTTTTTTTAAAAGAGTTTAATTAAATCCAAACTTATCTATAAAACACTTATGGAAAATAAAAAAAATATTTTTTTTTATTAAAGTGAAGAATAAAAGTTTTAACATTTTAATGACATAAAACGCTTGTCTTCAAAATTTAGGTGGAAGAAAAACTGTTGATCCGGTCGATAATTTAGGCAAGGAAAATAACACTAATTTTTGCGTGTAAAATCTGAAGATGATTCCGTGTATGAAAACAGGACCAATGTCAAGGAGGTATGTGGAAAGGGGGAAGTGGACTGGTATAAGGTGTTGAAGAAACAAAATTTTAAACTGGGCCACAATTTAACAATGAAGGCCCAAGGTTTCAGTCAAACATGTTTTGGGTTGGGTGGCTACCAAAAGTCCAAACCTTAGCTTTCATGAGGATCAAGGGAGTAGGGAGTCCGGGTCAGACATGAGGCAACCCAGCAGCGTGCGCCATCGTCTACCCATACGCCAGCGACTAGAAGGCCGTCCATCAGGAAACGTCCACGTCTGGCATCCTTGCAAAACTCGCCAGTTGGAAGTGTGGTGGGGGATGCTTTGGCCCTTGAGAGTCCAGCTGTGATTCAGCCGGAGAAGATAGTAGTGCCGCCACTGACTCCTGTGAGTGGGGCTCTGGAGTTTGGCGTTGCATCAATATTTGAAAAGGAGGGGGAGCAAGAAGGTACAGAGAGCACTGCGCTGCGCCGCTACTGATGTCGTTGATTGTGACTCGGGATAAATATGCATCATCAATAAAGCAGAAGGCAGTGGTGCATGGAAGGCCAAGTTGATCCGTTCCATGGGACAAGTCTTCTACCGAGGTTGGTGATGCAAGTTAATTTGACCTTTTTCTTGATATTCTCTTATCAATTTTATTTAATGGATACTTTAAATATCTTAGTTTGGAATATTAAGGCTGCTTATAATAAGTTAGCCCAGATAAATTCTAAGGAGCTTGTTAGAAAATTTAGACCTGTTTTTTTAGTAGTGATTGAGACCCATTCTCCATTTCAACATTTAAGACTATTCTGGTAAAGACTTGGTTACTATACTGTGAGTATAGAAGAAGCAGTTCGACATAAGAGTGGTATTGGTTCCTTTCTTCAATGTAAGGTACTTGTTGCAAATTAGTTGATGCTTGCAATCAGTGTATCACAATCGAAGTTCAGCTTGAAAATTTGGTTTGGAGGTGTAGTAGTATCTATGGTAGTTCTCAACATAATACTAGAGGTCTTCTTTGGAATTACCTAGTAGCTTAGTCTTCGTCTTTTTAAGGTCTTCTTTGGATTGTCCTTAGTGGTTTTAATGAGATTTTTTTCTCTTATTAAGCTGAGTATTGTCATTTTTCGAGTAGACATACTAATCAGTTTTCCAATTCTTTAGGGGATATGCTATATTTGACTTGAAGACTGTTGGAAGACGTTTTTCTTAGTACAGGAGGGTGAAAAACAACATTGAGGTGGCGAAAAGCTTGACCGATTTGTATTAATAGTGGATGGTTATCTCTTTTTCCTGAGGCCTATGCAGAAATACTGAATAAACTGCAGTCTGATCACTGTCTTATTTTAGTCCGTTGTAAAGGGCACCTGCAACCGAAAAGGAACAAACCCTTCCGTTTTATGATGGCTTGGGATACTTACCCTGGTTACAAAGGTATTGTGAAACACTCTTGGTGGTCTGGCTTTAGAGGGGTGCAAGAAAAGCTTTCGGAGGTGCAGAAGAATTCTCTTGAGTTCAATTCTACATTGTTTGGTAACATCTATGTTAGAAAATATGAATTGGAGCATCAAATTAATTATCTTCAGAAGCGTTTAGAAGAGAGGGAAGATGCTTTCATGCGTCAAAAGGAACAACAGTTGATTGAGGATTATAATAACACTCTTGTACAAGAAGAACTTCTTTGGTTTCAAAAATCCAGAAAACAGTAGGTAAAGTTCGGGGACAGAAATACCAGCTTCTTCCATGTTCAGACACTTATGCAGCGGAAGATAAATAAGATTCATGGTCTCTTTCTCAAGGATGATGTGTAGGGAACGGATCCAGAGGCTCTTAGCCGAAAAGCTGTATCTTTCTTGAAGAGCTTATTCTGTTAGCTAGAGGATATTGATTTGGGGTGTCTGGATGAAGTTTCACTTCCTTCTCTAAATGAGAAAGCTTGCTGTAATTTTACTGCACCTGTTACTATGGAGGAAGTTAAGTCAGCTGTTTTTAGCATGAATTCCTTTAAGGCTCGGGGTCCGGATAGTTTCCAAGCTTACTTCTTCAAGAAATATTGGGAGATTACTGGTTCAGATATTTGAAATATGGTTAGGAAAGCTTTTTCTGGGGGTACTATTGATTCAAGGATGATGGAGACTCTTCTGGTTCAAATTCCAAAGGTGGATTAACTAGTATCGATGAAAGAATTTAGACCTATTAGTCTCTGTAATGTGGTCTACAAGGTCATCACTAAAGTTCTGGTCAATAGACTCTGACCTCAACTTACGGATATTGTTGACCCTCTCCAAGGAGGTTTATTCCTGGAAGGGGAGCACCGGACAACATTATTATAACGCAAGAGGTTCTTCATTTCATGAAAATGACTAAGTCGAAGAAAGGAACTCTGCATTTAAGATTGATTTAGAGAAAGCGTATGACAGAGTTGATTGGAGGTTTCTAAAGCAGACCCTCATAAAATTTGATTTTTTTATTCCTACAGTCAAGCTGATTATGAGCTGTGTCACTTCATCCTTTTTGTCTATTCTCTGGAATAGCAATAGATTAGACAGTTTTACTCCTTGACGGGATCTTTAGTAAGGAGATCCTATGTCACCATATCTTTTCGTGTTGTGTATAGAGAGACTGTCCCGCTTGATTAACCATCAAGTTGTTATGGGGAGGTGGAAGCCGGTTGCTATTTCTGGAGGGGTTCGAGAATTTCCCATTTAATGGTTGTCGATGATTTACTTTTTCTCTGTAAAGCGGAGAAACAACAAGTTCAAAATATAATGGCAGCATTGGAGAGCTTTTGTAAAGCTTTTGGGACGAAGATTAATGCGGAAAAGTTTAAAGCGTTGTGTTCTCGTAATATTTCAGCGACTAAAATTTTTTTTACTGGGGTGTCCTCCATTCGTTTTATCCAAAATTTGGGCAAATACCTCGGAATTACTCTTATTCATTCTCAGGTGACTCGAGCATCTTTTAATGAGGTTCTGGATAATATCCGAGGACGGCTAGCCAGCTGAAAAGGGCGTTTACTCAACAGGGTGGGGAGGCTCTATTTAATCAATTCGGTTGTGGCTGCTATTCCTACTTACCGTATACAAGCGTCTCTCTTTCCCAAAGGGATAATAAATTCTATAACATCTATGATGAGAAATTTTCTCTAGAAAGGTCAAGCCAATGGTCGGAGGCTAAATCTTGTTAGTTGAAAGGTGTTGGTCATTCCAAAGAAGTTTGGTGATCTGGGAATACAAGATCCGTTTTGTGCTAATGTTGTTCTTCTTGGAAAGCTAGTTTGGCAACTCTTCCATCATCCCCACAAGCTTTGGGTTCAACTTTTGGCAACTAAATATCATTTTTCTCTGGATGACACTTTTAGCCATTCTACGAATAACGAATCTTATGTTTGCAGAAGTCTATGTAAAATTTAGGATATTTTGAAGGATGGTTTTGATTGGTGCATTGGGAATTTAGACCAGAATTTTTGGTTCTCTAAATGGAGGAAATAGGGGCAGCTATGTAATAAGATGGATTATGTTCACGTTTTTTATTCAGATCTCCGGATTTTAAATCTATGGTTGGTTGGAGAGTGGCACCTTGAGAAGGTTATTCTCCGATTCACCAGGTTTTGCATGAAAGTATTCTCTTCTACAATCCGGATGCAAGTGGGTTCAGTAGTAGGTTGAATTTGATCTGGTGGGACGACTAAGGTTTATGATACCCATAATGGTTACTTTTGGTTCTACAAGATGATGTTTGGATGGGAGGATAGAGGGATCTGGCTTTGACTTTGGCGTCAGTTTGTTTCAGAAAAGATCAAATTCTTGGCTTGGCTTTGTCTGCTAAAGCCACTGTCCACGGTTGTTTTTCATCTCATGAGAGACCTTTCACCTACAGATAGTTGCCCCAATTGCTTGACTTGCAAGGCAACAGTTTTTCACTGTATTTAGAATTGTCCGAAAGCTCAGTTTATTTGGCAGACTCTAGAAATTTTTAGTCATCCTCTTGATTTGAAGAATTGGTTCTTGCCCTATAACAAAGAGCATCCTTTTAGATCTTTTTCTGGTCTGTGATGGATTTATAAAACTAGGAACAATGAGATTTTTAACTATCATAAGCTTTGCCCTCCTTTTAAAGTGGCTCGTATGACTTTAGCCTTTGAGAAAGAGTTTTAGAATGTCTTCGAATTACAACGAGTTTATATTCCTTCTATAATTAGTTGCTCTTGGGTTCCTCATTCGATGGGTACTTTTAAGATCAATTGTGATGCTAGTTACTCTGTTTTTGGGGATAAAATTGGTTTTTCTGTGTTAACAGAGACTGGAACGAAAATTGACGACGATGCTATTTGGAAACAATAGAGAGCTACAATATTCTTCAAGAAGAGTTGTTTTCTATTTAAAGAGAATTTCTTTTGGTTTGGGACTTGGAATAAAGAGATGTGATTTGCAAAATGAATTGTCTGAAGGTTTTCATTCTTATTAACAATTCTCATGATAATGCTGGATGTGTAGATCCTTTGGTGCTTAAAGTCAGAGATATCATAATTTGGAAGTGGCGCGTTGATTTTCACTTGATCCTGCGAAATGCAAACATAGTAGTGGATACCATGATAAACACAATGTTGAGATCGCATTTTTAACATGTAGAACTTTCGATCCTTAAAATTTTATTTTTCTTTTCTACTTGATTGTTTTAAATTTTTAGTTAAAAAAACATCTGATAAAAAATTGCATAACATAAACATCGAGAAGATATAAAATAGAAGAAAAAAATTAGGCATAAAAAAATATATTTTTCAATATATCATGATTGAAATTCGTCACTTTGGTAATTTCGGTCCTAAAACTTCTGCTAACTTAGTTTTAGTCCTCTGTTTGAATTCAATTATTCAAAACCTAACCTCGATCATCACTTTAATCTTTGAAACCTAGGGACAAAAAGATAAACATACGCACAATGCCCAAAAAAGAAAGTGGGTTAAAGACATGGTGGCCGACCATATATATGTATAATTTGTTGTACACGCTTGCATAGTTGGGTCAAATAATGAAAAGATAATTAAATTGAGTTAATCGAGTGAATAGTTGATTCTATTTAAATAAATGTTTAAAATTAAAATTTTATTTTATATATATAATAATTTATTGGTCAACAATAAATTTTAAATAAATATTAGATTCGTAATATATTAATTTTTAATTATTTAGACTAGAAAATAACATGAAAAAAAATAATGGAAGTAATAATAAAAAAAATGTCGAAACTAAACTTCAATATAGCCACATTTTTTTTGCTTTTAAACAATGTTAATATATATATATATATATATATATATATATATATATATATATATATATATATATATATATATATATATATATATTCAAAGAGATGAAATACGTACTCAAAGTTCAATTCATTGCCTGCATGAAGACTATAGAGTTTGAAAATTATGTTTATTTTCGGCCATATATATTCTCCACTATCCACCATTGCTTCCATTTCTGAAAGTTCCAGTTAAGTGTGGTTTAAACGTACACCACATACAATACAATACAGAAGACCACCCACCCAAAGCGGCGGGATTAAAATATTGAAAATCAATTCTCAACTTTCAAAATTCTATTGGATAAATTTGATTATAAAAAATATAGGTGTAAAATGCTTTAATGGTCCATTTGTAATAAAATAAAAATTCATATGCAATATTCTTTTTATAAAATTAATAATTAAAAATTATTAAATAATAATTTATTTTTTTCACTTTGTACAACGTGTACTTAGTTGTAATTTCCAGACCAAGCATAAAGAGTTAAAAGACTTGCTCTTTACTTCCTTATATTATTGGTGTTAGCAGCCGTCGATCTAAACTATGAACTGCCAATAAAATCACGCCACGTCAAACACCATGATGGCCACTTAGAAAAATTCGTACATGCATCTAAAAAAATTTCTTTAGCCACAATAATTAAATTCAAACGGTTGCTACAGGTTTTGACCAGCCAACGCATCATTGACAAAATATTCAGCACCGATCTATGACTGGAAAAAATCAACGAAATTACAACAAAGCAATAGTATCAATATAACTTTCTTTTCTTTCTATTTATTATTTTTTTTAAAAAAAATAATCTAGAAATGTCGACCCCCAAGATTGAAGACCTTATAATATACTTATAAATAAAAAGCCGCATTCTCTTACCATAACAAATCACTGAACATTCTTCTTCTTGTTCTTCTTCTTCAGTTCTTCTTCAAAAGAATTTGTATGTTGTGATATAGAGAGAATAATAATGGCAGAAACTGAGATTCCTGAATATTTTCTTTGCCCAATTTCCCTTGAGATGATGAAGGAGCCTGTGACTGCGGTAACAGGCATCACATACGAAAGAGAAAGCATTGAGCAATGGCTGCGGAAGGCGAAAGAGTGCGTTTGCCCCGTGACGAAGCAGCCATTGCCGCGAAGCTCACAATATTTGACCCCAAATCACACTTTAAGGAGACTGATTCAGGCATGGAGTGAAGCCACTAATAATGCAGCTAGAGGCCACGGTGCTGATCATCAACAGATTCCAAATCCGCAGTTGGAGAAGGTGCAAGTTGAGAAGCTAGTGAAGGATCTTAAGGTTCCTCATAGGAATCAAAGAGCGCTGAAGAAGTTGCATGGTTTTGCCATGGAAAGTGAGAGGACTAGAACTTGCATGGCTGAAGCTGGTGTTGCTAATGCCATGGTTATCTTCATTAACCAGCGTTTCCAACAAGGTATTTAATTAAATAATTAAATATTATTTGAGTATTCATATTTCTTAATAATTAAATATGTATTTTTTTATTTTGTTAATTAAAAATAATTTAAATACATATATTAGTTAATAACAATTATATTTTTATACTATGTAAAAAGTGTTTAGTGTAATCCATGTAGTTAATGTTTGAATGAAGATAGAATTGACCGTGGTAATATACACTTAATTTTGTACAAAATTATTCATATATAAATGTTCATAGTTTATTGTTAACAAGGCACATTTATTAGTAATATTATAGAATCATATCATGCGTATTAGCAAAAAGTATATATAAATAATAAAAATATTTGATAATAAAAAAAATAGCCATTGCATCTTCTTTAAAAGTTGGTTATATGTTAGCCAAAAAAATTGATAAACTTTATCTTAGCTTGATCTTGATTAATTAGGATTCAACAAGCTAATATAAGTCACCTCCATTTAATTTCATGATTTGCAATAAGAGTTTGTGTAAAACTTATCTTACCATATAGCATATAGCAATAAGTATATATAAGAAATTAATATATTTAAATAATTAATATTAGTTAATTTTTTATAATTTTTTTAAATTTTATTTTTAAAAATTTAAAATTTAAAATTAAAATTAAAATTTAAGATATATAATCTAAGATTCAAAATTTGAAAAATTTTGTTGATATTGATGGGAAAAAATTCACTTCTTAATCAAATTCATAATACAATTGTTTACATATGATAAGTTAAGGTTAGAATTTAGAAAAGATGTGTAGCTAGCATTTTATTTATTAAAAATGTTTGGTAACAAAAAAAATAGTATAATTTATTTTATTTAATATTTATTAATTATTATGACAATTAATAAATGTTAAATAAAACAAATTCTAACTATTTTGTTTTGTCTTTCTAGCATTTACGTCTACATACCAAAATTGTTCTATGATTACAAAAATATAAGTGTATAATACAAAAGTTCAAATTATTTTTCAACAGGTAAGACAATGTGCCTAGAAGAAGCTCTAAGAATTCTTCATCTTACTTGGAATATACCATCAAGGACCAACATGAAGGCTCTTGTTGGAGAAAACTTGGACTTCATCAACTCTTTGACTTGGATTTTGCACCTTAACGTGCACAACAACAACGTTAAGATAGTAAACGAAGCAATGCCTTTATTGAAGTTGACAATTCAAAACACAAATTCAACCATCTTAGGGAACTTGAACTTCCAATTCTTCAAGGAAATGGTGAGAGTATTGGGAAAAAGAACAATATCTCAACAAGCCCTAAAATCCACCTTGCAAATCCTCATAGAAACATGCCCTTTGGGCAGGAATCGAAAGAGCATTGTCGAGTCGGGTGCAGTTTCAAACCTAATCGAACTTGAACTTGAAAAACCGGAGAAAAACATCTCCGAACATATATTCAACCTTCTAGCACATCTATGTTCATGTGCTGAAGGTAGAGAAATGTTTCTTAAACATGCCGCGGCAATAGCAATGGTTTCTAAGAGGATTCTTAGGGTTTCTTCCGCGACGGACGACCGGGCGATCCATATTTTATCGGTGATCGGAAAATATTCGGGATCAAGTGAGGTTGTTCTTGAGATGCTTAGGGTTGGTGCAGTGTCCAAGCTTTGCATGGTGATTCAAGCAGATTGTGCATCTTATTTGAAAGAGAAAGCAAGGGGTATACTTAGGTTGCATTCCAAAGTTTGGAGTGATTCACCTTGCATACAACTCTACTTATTAACTAGGTACCAAAGATAGCTATTATTGATTCATTCAATAATTAGTATTATTACTATTTTTTTTACCAAAAATGTAAAAACTCGAACTCGATACTTTTTAAGTAAGTATAAAAAGAGTATGTCATTTAAATTATATCCGACTGGATATTGTTATTATTCTTAATCAACAACAATCTTAATGCATGTATCAATTATTATTGGGTTAATTACTCCTTCCACAGTCTATATGTAAAAACAGCAATACTAAAGGATAATATGTAAAATTACTTTATATTATATAACATCCATAATTTCATATACATAATATTTATAATTATATTTTTATTATATTTAAAATTATATAATTATTCTAACAATAATTAATAAATTTTAAATAAGATAATTTTAGATTAATTAAATTGATTTTTTGTTATTTTTCAAATATCATTGTTAAAAATAAATATTATATTTATTAGATGCATGTATTTAGACGTTATGAAAATATAAGTGTCTTTTTTGGATGTATTTAAATTTAATTAATTTAAATATGTCTAAAAAAATAACACGTACTATTTACGCTCCAAATTGTTTAGCTAGCGAGATTACTTTGATTTTGATATACTCATGACAAAGGGTAATTCCCTTCTAATTGTATCCGACTTTTAATTTGTTCATATATAATGTTGAGTGTTGACAAGTCAATAATTTGAAGAAAGTGATAACATTTTTTCCGGGAAAAAATTTCTGTTCTATTTATATTCTATTCCCTGTTTCCAACATACATTATTCGCAGTTTCTCATGTGAAATATAAACAAATTACGGCTATATTCTTCAATTTTGGTAAATGAAACAAAAAGAAAAAAAACCACAAACACACAAAGTAACAAACCTTTGTTGTTTTCTTCTTTTCTTTATTCTTCATGCATTGACCTGCTGATTTTTATCAAGTCTACAGACACATGCATTTTCGGTTCGTTTTATACCAGTAGTAATAATGACTATAGTGACCAAAAGTATATATCGTAAGATTTACTTCTAAACCTTATATATTTTTTCAACTATTATTTATCTGTGTTTAGACCCATATTTTAAAAATTATATCTTTGACTATAAATAATAGTCCTATCACATTCAGAATTTCTGATATGTCTTCTCAAATGATAATGGAATATGAATAAAGTTTAATTGTTCAATTCTCATTGTGTCATAAACTAATAATAAAGTTTAATTTTCAGATTGAGTAGATTAAGTGTTATAGAATAGAATAATAATATATTATTGTTATGTAAAAAGATGTTAAAAATACTCAACATTTATTTGTTAGTCATAATTTACTTTGCAGGTGTGAATGTTTAGATATGTTAAGGTCTTGATAGATTTTAATAACACCATTTTAAGTACAATTAAACAACATCTTAAAAGTTGAGTATCACTATCTATTAAAAAAGAAAAGCCTACAAAATTATTGATTGAATTTTTTTTATTATTTAAAATACTTGGTTGAAAAAGAATAAAATAAATTTTAAAATAAAATATCGGATGTAATAAAAATTATTAACAAATATTAAAGAGTTTTAATGAGTAAAATAATATTGATTTTTTTGTTGTTGTTAATGATAATATCAGAGTTAAAAATAATAAAAAAAATAAAAAATTAATAAAAGAGTTTAATATTCAATTTAGAGTATTAAACTCTTTTGATAAAAAAAATAAACTAATAATATTTTAAATTAATTGCCGTAACTAAATTAAACACGTTTATTATGAGGGCTGCACTTGTCATTATGATCAATCAAATTGATAGTTATCTTTTCTCCTGAGCACTTAGGCAGCCGCCAACATCAGCAAAAAGGGGATAAAAAGTTGTCTGAGAAAAAAAGATTAATTATAGTATAAAGAAAAGCTCGTGTATGAATTGTTCAAAAGCCGAAACTTAAGAATATTTTCACACTTTTTTCACGATTTATCAATAATAATATGTAGTCAAATTTGATTCCGAATTCCCTTTTTTAAGAAATTTTAAGTAAAGATAAAGTATATTTTTGTACTTTAAATTTTTACAAAATTTTAGAAATTTTTATAATATTTAATTTGATTTAATTTTATATTAATATTTTAAATAAAATTTAATTTTATATCTACCATTAGTTAAGATAAATTTTAAAACAGTTTATAAGATTGACCGATTGTACCTAAAAGGTTTTTAAGATTTTAATTATTTTATAAAAATTTTTGAAATTAAAAAAATTATATTATATATTGATATCTATTCTTTTTTATTGACTTACTCATCATATCGTAAGTGATTTGACACATATTTTTTTATGCTGGACTAAATAAAATTATGTTACTTTAATTTTTGGCACTAAATATTTGATAAAACAATATTATTTAACTTTAATGAACCATAAAATATCTTATTCCCAACAAAATTATAACAGTTAAGGTTTAACGACGTCGTTTCATCAGACATGTAACACTAAAACTAAAACTAAGTCGTTTAATTTAGTCCGTTAAAAAAATACGCTAGATCACTTGCCGCATGAGAAGTAACTCAACAACAAGGGAATGAGAAATTAATATGGTATAATTTTCAATTTTAAAAACATTTATGATGTGATTAAAATATGAGATAATTTTATACAAACAACTAATCTCATAAATTATTTGAGAATTATTAACTCATTATTATTAATTTTTTGACAGCCAATAAGTAATTTTTTTTTCATTTTTATTCGTTTACATCATCACCGTCATCTAAGATCCAGCCACAACCACGGCCACTCACATTTTCCTATTATTTACACTTGTAAACAATGAACATAAATGTTTAGATTTATGCAGTGATTAATTAAATTAAAAGATAGTATAAAAATTTTTATCAAACACTTGGTGTGCTCTAATTATCTGCCAAACAATTATGCATATCTAAACTAATAATGTATGATTTTTAACAACTTAATCAGCAAATAAATTAGGGGCGGAGCCACATATAGTAAAAAAGGACAATGACCCCTCCCAAATTTCAAATTTTTTTGTATAAATTATGTATAAATTTTACTTTAGTCTCTCCTAAAAATTTTATTTTACTCTTTTTATTATAAGATTAATTTTTGGCCTTTCTCTAAACTTCAACCTAGCTTCGCCCTGAAATAAATAACTTAATTAAAATTGAAATTCAAAATCTAACTACTAATAACCAATTAAAAACTTAAATCAACTAATAATTATACATCAAATTAATTATTAAGTAAAGATTAAAGAAGAAAGAGAATTGGAACTCACCAAGCCGTAGGACGAGCAGATGATGGAATCAGCGGAAGACGATCGTGCATGCGAGAAGACGACGGAGCAAGTGACAATGCAGGCGACAAGAGGATGAACTAGAGGCGAGACAACGTGAGCTGAAGTGAGAATTGAGAACACGCGATTGTGGTTCCGATTCGTGAACCATGAAGTCGATTAGGCAGAGCGAGAGATCGAAGAGGCGGAACAAGAGATGATTGAGGAAGAGCGAGATGTGATTTAATTTCACAGCATGAGAGTAAAACTGAAAATGATTTCAAGCAGTTTCTACCTCTAGAACATGGAAGTTTGTTTATTTAGATTTCTGAATGAGAATAGGTAACACTTTGAGTAAGTTTTTAAAAAATTTAAATATATTTGTTAATATTTATTTATAAATGTTACTTAATATTTAATTTTATGGTAATTACTAATACTTTAACAAATGTTAAAAGAGAAATGTTATTAAACGTATAAAATATAGTTGTATTACCACTACAATTACATCATCTTTCACCCAACAACATGACAATGTACACACTGATTTATCCATTTCATGGACACTCAAATCCTCCGATCGGGCACCATGTTCTTCATGCCTGAGAGCCTAGCCTGGACACCCTCATCTAGTGCCTCCATGTGGCTTTTCAGGAGAACTGAGCGAAGCATGAGATGAACTCATTTAAAGCGAAGTTGAAGCTTTGCAAGGTTCAATTTGCAGTCCAAAGCAAAAGGTTAAAGCAATGAGCTAGCAATGGTGAAATTATTAAGATTGGGTAAGATGTAAAAAGTTAAAATCGATTGAATTTGAAAAGATTTTATTATTTATTGTGATGATAAATATTTAATTTGGTTGGTTTGATTGAGGATTAATTTTAATTTATAGTTTGATTAAATGTGCAATAAAGTTTTAGGATTGACATTGGTTTAAATGTTGATTTAATTATATTTAGAAAAAATAATTAACCATCAAGAATAAAATATGAGGAGAATATGGAAGAGATTATTTCTACCAATAGAAAAGAAAATCATCATGAAAATTATGAGAAATGATTGACAATAAAGTTTGGTTTTGCTATAACAAGAATATCAGTTTTCAAGAAAAGCAATGAAAAAATTTAGAATCCATACACTGCACATTTGAGTGTCATTCTTATTTATTAGGTTTTAATTTAATATATTCAATTTTTGTTTTGAGCCTTCTTAGTAAATAGAAAAAGGCATATGATGCTGGAAAAGATTATTTTGAAAAAGCTTATAAGTGAAAAGATATAAACTATAAAGAAAAGCTAAAATAGTTTTAGATTAAGTTTGAGTTTTTGTTATTGGTTTTTATTTAGACTTGACATTTTGGTTTGGTCTTGGTGTTTGTTTGTGAAATTTGGAATCGTAGCTTCGTTTGTCTTGACATAGAACCAGTTTGGTTCGTGTATCTTTGTTTTTGTCTTGGAATTGGTAGTACTTGTAATCGTGCATTGGTGATTGATATAGTAAAATTCTATCATTATTGTAGTGAAAACTGGACATAAATTTTATTATACTTCGAGGTTGGACCATAATACATGTTGATATCATTTTCTCTACTCTTTCATCTTTAATCTTCTGTTGTTGTAAGAGACTAAATTAAAAAATCTCCTACTAATTCAGTAATACGCTTGAATTTGAAAAAAAAATGTCTTAATTCAAACTCATTTTTCCTTTCTCAAGACTTATAAAACCTACAATTGGCAATTGATATTCAATCACACATATAGAGAGGAAAATAAGGGAGCATGTTGGTTATCAAAGGAGCGTTTAAACTCCAGCTTAGGATACATGTTTATAGATTAACCGCAAAGAGATCTGAAGCAAATCCTGACAGATTATGTAAGAAGAGTCTTTATAATAATATCCTAAACGGTTTATGTTCCAATCTAATTTTATGGTTTTTTGTTTGGGATTTTAATTCCCTTTTAAATACAAAAAAATTGAAAATACTTAATAATGAGCAATGAGAAAAAAAAACAACACTAGAAAAAAAATACTCTACTTATTTTACTTTGACATCTGACAGTAATAAAGGTAATACTTAAGAATAAAGTCCTACAACCAAGTAAAATATTTAACCAAGTTCAACTAAACTGTTAAAACTGTTTTTCACATCCTGCGCGCACACTTTTCTTCTTCTTCCTCCTCTTTACACCTCTGTTGCTTCTTCTTCTTCTTCTCCTTCTCCTTCTTTTTCTTCATCTTTCTCTTTCATTATCGTCATCATCACCACTACCACCACCACCACCTCTACATCCTCCTCCTCATTTCTTTCTCATTTGAATTTTTTTCTTCCTTTCTTTTTCTTCTCCTCCATCATCATCATCATCATCATCATCATCATTGTTATCGTCGTCTTCATCTTATACGTATAACAGTTTCGTCTTCAAAAATAATATATGATGCAAGTTCAGATCAGTTGAACCAGGGACGAATTAGATCATTAGTTTGGATCGAATCAATTCACCGAGGTTTGATTCATTCCTTTGATTATATTGATGTAGTTCGTGAGTAGTTGATGCTCGTATAGTAGTTTTATATACGAGATGAATCATTTCTTTTTTTTTTGTGAAAATCAGTGTTGATGATTAAGGATTTGGATTTGAATGGAATTGATGAGTTTTGAATTATTTTTTGATCAATCTATTTTTTTTTACGTTTAATGATAGTTTTGGTATTGTTTAAAATATAATTTAGTGCAAATTAGAATTGATTTTGATGTTGTATATTTTGTTGTGTTTACTTTGATATATGATTTTGTGGTTGATGTTGTTAGTTCTTATGCTATACATTTGGTGCTAAATGAAATTAGTTATTGTATTTTTTTACTTTTATGTAATTTTTATTTAGTAATGAGCTGATACAATTCTTTGATTACGAATATAAATAATTTCAGTATTGTTAGTTTATAATGATGTTGTGCTTATAATTTTTTTATATTTTTGCAGTTTCTGTGTGATGTTGATGAGTAATTTGTGCTAAAGGTTGGAATAACTTTCAACAATTTGAAGAAGTTAAAAAGTTCTATAAAAATTATTCTAAACTAGTAAACTTGCAAGTTTTTCTACTAAAATAAGGAATACAAATATAAAGAGAAATCAAATTAAAAAAAGTCATGAATATGGCTTAAATAACATCAAAACTACTACAACTTCTTTGTATGACCTAATTATATCAAATTTAAGTCAATGAGATTGAGTATACTTTATTTAAATCAGAATGACACCAAATGAAACTCAATTTAGAACAAGAACACAAACAAGATTTAATCAGCCACAAAAACACATCCAAATCAAATTTGGATATGAATGGCTTAAATGACACCAAAGGCCACTACAATTCTCTTGTATATATAACCTAATTATATCAAATTCAAGTCAATGAAACTAAGTGCACCTCATTTAACTCAGAATGACATTGAAATTACTTAATAATGATGACACACAAACTCAATTCAAAATAAACACACAAATAAAATTTAATCAACCACAAAAATACATCCAAATCAATTTTGGATCCAAAAAAGTCATGAACATGACTTAAATAATATCATAATCACTACAACTACCTGATATGACCTAATTATAACAAATCCAAGTTAATGACAATAAGCACAACACATTTAACTCAGAATGATATTGAAAATAATTAATGAGGACGAAACGAGAATTCAATTTCAGAACAAACACATAGACAAGACTCAATCAACTACAAAAATATTACATGTAAATTTAAAATTCAGAAAAGTCATCAGTATGTTGCTCATAATTCTTGCTTCATTCTCTTGAGAAAAACTTGTATTTCGATTAAGAAATTTTTGTGTCAAAATTGAGAAACTTCTATGTCATGATTAAAAGATTTCGGTATTATTTGCTGATAAATTTTTCATAACTCAAGACTCTTCATTTTCTTCTTCTTCATCATATCGTCATCTTTTTCTTTTTTTTCTGATTCATCTTCTCCTTTTTATTTTACCTTTTCATAATTCTTTTTGTTTTATTCTCTTAGCAAAAATATAAACAAAAAAAATTAAACAAAGAAAAAATATATATAATGTTACAAAAGTACCAGAAAAAGGAGGAGGAAAAGAAAAAAAATACACAACAACAACAACAATGAAAAAATGACGACAAAAAGAAAACTCTTAAAGAAAAAGGAACGTAAAAAAGAAAAAAAAAACGTAAAAGATTCAAATGTTCATGTTAGTGAAAATAATTAGAATATATATTCACTCTTTCTAATAAAATTAATTTTTATTGAACTTAAACCAATTTAATTAAATTAAATTAAAAATAGAATGGATAACAAGACTGAATACTTAATTATCTATCCATCTCACTAAACCACGTCTTCATTGTTAGGAATCAATACTAATAACACTCACAAATGCTGTAAATATAGTGAAAATCATGTACCTGCAAAGAAAAGTGCAGGCGGTTTATATTGTTCTATATATTCATATTCATGTTCATATTCAATCACCAAGAATAATCTCTTTTTTATACTGCAATTTACTAGTATTTCGAAAAAAATATCATTTAGTTAGTTTTTTCTTTTTGGGGACAAGTTAGTTTAATTTACTTTCTTATAAATTAGGACATATTGAGATTACTAAGAGATAACTATGAATTTTTTTTTTCTCTCGGGCTTAGCCGCTCATCTTTTTAGATGCACTTAAAAAAGAATACGATATTCTTTCTTAAGAACATATTTTTTGTTAAAAAAATAAATAAACAAATCTCCTATTGGTTGGTTGGATGGCTCTTGTATCTGTTCCTAGCTAGTCAAGAAGTCATTCTGCGAATTTTATTTTATTAATAGGAAGGGAGTAATAAATTTAATATATATTCCTACTGGCGGCATACAGATAATAGTTTATTCAAAAATATTATTTATATATTAAAATTAACTATTAAAATTAATTATTAATATATTTATATATAAATATATATAATTTAATTTATTTTTAATATATATTTATATTTTAATATATATTTTGTATTAGTAATTAATTTTAGTAGCTAATTTTAATATAAACATAATATAATTATAATTTATTTGAAATTAAATTTATTTCATTTAATTTTTTTAAGTAGGGATGATCTGTTTAGTAGGCAGATTCTCACTTGTACTTAAATCCATACTATGAAACAGAATTTTAAAATAAAAACACAAATTATATTATCTAAATTATTAAGTCTGTCATCTATTTTAATAAGAGTTAGGATTAATTTAGATTGACTTTTAAAAAAGTATTTCAATTTTTTATTTTTTTAAAAAATTAATAAAAAACTATTTTATATTTATATAAATTTTTTAAAAAAATATAAAAATATTTTTAATTTTATTTGAATAAAACAAAAAATATTTTTTATTTAAATTATATAAAAAGACAAGATCAAAACATAAAATATAAAAATGACCAAAGATATTTTTGAACTTAGTTACTATATTTTTTATTTTTTTATTAAAATGTGTACGATGTCAATTTTCAGCAACAATAATTATACATCTTATAATTTAAAATTGATCACAAATAAATAATAAAAAATAAAACTTTAAAATTATCTTAGATTAATCAACGCTTTTAAAATTTTGCGTTAATCCTTAAAGTCAAAATTAAATTAGCTTAACAATATGTATACATATAAGATTAATAGAAAGTGTAACTAAAACTAATAATAAAATGCAATAAGGTATGGTGGCTTGAAGAATTTTTTGAATAGAGTAATAAAATTTGGGAAGGAGTTTAGAATTTAGAGAAAAAATTAAGATTTGAAGAAAAAATTAAGATTTAAAGAGAAATTAAAAATTCAAAGAGAAAATTATAATTAAGAATACAAATTTTAATTACTAATTATGATAATGAAATATTTTTTTATAAAGAAAATATTTAAAAAACGGTTTTTTCTTCTACTTTTTTTTAAGTAATGTCTCGTTTGGGTTTTAGAAAAAGTAAATTATTTATTTTTTTAATAAAAGTATTTTTTAAAAAGTGAAATTTAAATATGTTTAAATTAAAAAAATATTTTTATTTATAACATAAAAAAAACGATCTAAACTAGCACTTAAATGATTTGATTTGGAATAAATACTCGTAATTTTAGGTGAAAATGCTTACAATATTATGGCAAAATTGAATTAAACTCCAAAGTATTTTTTAAAACTAGTTGCGTATGCTAAAATAATTTTTAAGATCTTAATTGTATTAATTACGTTAATAAAATTTACAGTAAAATGAGAAAAAATTGATGTAATGACTAATTTAATTTACTACATTTAATTTCAAAACTTAAAATGAGTCTTTTAATGCAAAGTCAATGATTAATTTAGTGTACCGACAATAATAAAACATCAAATGACAAATTATGTTGTAATACGCGACACCAAACTGATATGTGGACAAATAATTATGAGATACTGAGACGTAACATTATCATCTATGTTAGCATGTCACGTGTCACTAATTGACTTATTATTATATCATTACACGAAATTAAACTACGATGTGACATATATCACTAATAGTTTATGTTATATATCAAACAACATCAACATGTCTTTAATAAAAAAACTAGTGAGGAACTAATTTAGTGTATTTTTGCCAATTTTAAAAATATAATTACTAAAATTGAGATATTAAGAATTATTCTAATGCATACCATAATTTTAGGGACCAATTTAGAATTTAACTTTTGCAAAATAAACGTTGAATTATTAACTGAAGTGATAATTTTTTATTTAATCCTGTTACGTTTATACTCTTTATAATAAATATCTTTTGACATTAGTATTTTTTTAACAACTAAATATATATTTTTTAGTTTTATTAATTAAAAAATAATTTAAATATATAATTATTTAATAACTATATTTTTATACAGATGTTAAAAATTGGTATATAAATAGTATTTTTTTTATAATTCTCATCTCGAATAAAATAAATAAGAATTGTGTTGCCACAAGAACATACATCAATAAAACACTTTTTCTATCAAAATAAATAGAATATTACTGGTGTTGATTTATATCATTTGGTGAAAAATATTTTTTATAATCTTCAAGTGAAAAATATAAATGAGACTTTGATTATTCGTATACTGAAAGTAAAGTCTGTTACAAATTTGAAACAAATACGATCAATTATCTTTTGTAATGTCTCTTATAAAGTTATTATTAAAGTTCTTATTAGAAGATTAAGAGTTGTGATGAAAAAACTAGTCAAACCAAATTAATGCATTTTTGTGCTAAGATAATATTATTATTACTCAAGAGATAATTCTTATTATGAGAAATAAAAAGAACATAAAAAATGAATGGCGATTAAGATCCACTTTAAAAAAACTTATGACAAATTAAAATGAAGTTTTGTTAAAAATAGGATGCGGAGCAGGACATTGATAATTATCTTTTTTCTGGGCAGTTAAGCAGCCGCCAACATCAATAAAAAAGGGATAAAAAGTTGTCTGAAAAAAGATTAATTATAATATAAAGAAAAGCTCGTGTGTGAATTGTTCGAAAGCCGAAACTTAAGAATATTTTCACACTTTTTTTTCACGTTTATATATAGTTTATACTTTGTGTTTGATACTTTGATCCTTCAACTAATTGTGTGTTGTTAGCAAGTAATCAACCGTCAATTAAGCTTACATAACGATTTATCAATAATAATATGTAGTCAAATTTGATTCCAAATTCCCTTTTTTAAGAAATTTTCAAATTTTAAGTAAAGATAAAGTATATTTTTGTAATTTATTTTTTTTAAATTTAAAAATATTTATAAAATTTAATTTTACATCTATCATTAATTAAGGTAAATTTTAAAATAATTTATAAAATTTACTGATTGTACCTAAAAGATTTTTAAGATTTTAATTGTATTATAAAATTTTTGAGATTGAAAAAAATTGTAATACATTGATATCCATCTTTTTTCATCGAATTACTCATAATGTCGTAAGTGACCTGACACATACCCTATTTCACGTGCTAAATCTAATTTAATACTATTTTTCTAAGGAAGCTGTCTTAGATGGAGAAAGTATATTTAGGTTTTTGGTGGTCTAAATAAAAAAATTATAAAATAAAATAATAAATTACATATATATCTTCATTTTCTTCCTCTTTTCACATATTCTCCCAACAACCATCGTTACTATCATTATACTTACCACTGCACCACTAATATATATAATAACCGATTATTAGATCTTAATGATCTTTATAAAAAAATATTAAATGATTTAGCAAAATGTCATTAATATTCATTTTCTTTATCATCTTTTTCAAAAAAAAAAGCTCTTGTTCTTCCACCAATCTTTTTAGGTGTAGCCATTGACATTCATGAAGGTTGAGGCGCTATGAATCTTTTTTACGGTGAGTTGTTCTCGATATGACCCTTCTTTCATGACATTCTATCACCTATATATGTAACTAAGCATTGCAATTTGAGATTGCAAATTTTTGGTCGAGATTTAAACTTTTAAGATGGTCAAGCATGTAGAAGTGAAAAGGAGGATCTTGAAGCAAATGGCTACAAGGCTAGAACTGCAGAGCATGATGAAAGCGTTGTTCGATATGTATGCGACGATACGAACGCGGCATCAACGTGGTGCCTCGCCTAGGAATCAAGAACGCAGTGCCGATTTGGTCATCACATGGATTCCGCTAAACATTGCGATGGTAGTGAACGAGGCTATGGCGGTGGTGGTGGTGGTTAGCAATGTGATGGTGGTGGATATGGTGATGGATATGCAATGGAGTTCAAGAACATAGCGGTGAGATCTCACATTCTTCTTCATGCCTTATTTCATCGCTTTCCACATACACACGTGTAAAATGAGCGAAAAATACACACGTGTAAAACGAGTAAAAAATACGCACATGTGTGCGAAACGAGAGAAAAACACAATAAAAGAATAAAAAACACACATAAGTGAAAAATACGCACATGTGCGAAACGAGCGAAAAACACAAAAAAAACATACACACAGGCACACATGCGAAAAACACAAAAAAAAAAAACACACACATGCAAAACGAGCGAGCTACAAAAGTCCAATTGACGCGGTCTCAACAGTGTTCGAAAGCTAATTTCGAGAACTTTCCAAACATGCACACGTGCGACACGAGCGAAAAACACAAAAAAAACACACGTGCGAAACGAGCAAAAAAAAATACACACACATGCGAAACGAGTGCAAAATATGCACATGTGTGTGTGTATGTGTGTTTTTTCGCTCGTTTCGCACGTCTGTGTACTTTTTTTCAATCGTTTCGCTTGCTCGATCTTGGACTCGGGGTGGAGGACCCTGGCAGCTCACCTCAACCACAACGTGTTTGCTAGTGTGCCTAGGGAATGAAAGGCTCCTAATACTACTCACGACTAAGCACGCTTAAAAAAATGTATATATAATAAAATAAAAAATCACAAAAAAACACAAACACACACATGCGAAGCGAGCAAAAAATACACACATGCAAAACGAGCGAAAAACACAAAAAAATAAATAAATAAAAATACACCCGCGTGCGAAACGGGTGAAAAACACACAAAAAAAATAAATAAAAAAAACACACACACGAGCAAAAACATAAAATAAAATAAAAACACAAATTTTGTGATCTTCAACAGCTTTACGTGATCTTATCTGTAAAGCATACTCCACTACCTTCACAACGCAGAACCGCTCCTCTCCCCTCAAGGATATCATGCTATACAATATTCAGGTGATTTTTTTATCCAATTGCTACTTTTTCACATTCTTTTCAAATAATAATTATCTCTTAATTGTTTTACCTTTTTTTTTTGCAATGTATCAAATCATTTGTAAATGGGATTTTCATTATCCATAATCTACTTGAAGAATCTTTATGTCAACACTTTTTTATTGGATGAAAATTGTCCTTTGTGACCCGAATTTTGAATGTATGTGAATACATTGATTTTATTTTTGTGATTTAATTTTTTGCTCATCACTAACATTATCAGTATATTATTATTTCTTCAATCATACTAATACGTGGTTGAATTCTCTTGCATGAAACAACAAATTTTGTGAGAAGCTGTGTTTTCTGTTCAATAGGGTCATCCTTAAGTTGTTTTTCTCTATTTGTTTTATACGGCTAACTTTCACTTATTTGAAATTTAAATTTTTAATTCAAAATTGAAATTAAAAAGAAAGATTCGTTTTTACCAATTATGGAAGATGATTTTCCTCACTCTTGCTCTTCTCCAATTTCCATTTTCTCATTTCCCAATTCATCCCTTTCCATCTCATAACGTTTTTTCTTCCTTTTGATTTCACACAAAAATACAGAACTAAACCTTGAGTTTCAATTTCAATTTCGCATAAGGCTTATCCACACAAGAAACAAACTAGTACATATATACTAACTCCTCTTCTTTGGATTTCTCTTTTAAGTTGGTGATAGTTAATGGAGTATACTTCTTCGAACTTTATTTATTATTTTTATTTTTTAGTTTGAATTAGTTTTGAGATTGGTTCCCATACCAGAGTGTTTTGATTCCCTCAGCTTTCTCTTTAAAATTTCCACACCCATAAGGTATATGTAAAACAGGTGTGGATTTGGTTCAGTGTAATTCGGTCTCAATGCAAAAATCCTCGAACAATGATTCTCTACTTTTTTTGCTTTCTTTGCTTATTCAACTCTTTGATCCACTCATTCTTTGGTTACATTTTCTGAGTTATGCTCTTCCCAAATAATGTTCAAGTTGTGTTCTTTCACATATTTATTGTTAAAACAAGGTGAAATTTCATTTGGATTTTGTTTAGGATAATCAAGAATGCAGGATCGAAGGACTAGAACACGATACCGTTATTCTTCGTTTTGATTCTCTTCTATTGTTCTTTTTTCTTCAAATAACAAATATTTCTGCTTTTGTTGTTGTTTTATGAAGAACAGACTAGCATATGAGGAGAATATCAAAGCCTACAACAAAAGATTAGTAATTGCTTTAACTCAATGTTTTCATTCTCTCTTATATTGTGATTCATACTGAGCTCTTTTAATGTTTAGAATGAGGGTGGAGATTCTAATAAGTCAAGATCTGTGGTGAATGATGAGTATGAAGATGAAGAGGTGATGGAGTTTTGTAATTTAATTTTAATTGTGAAATAGATTCTGACTGTAGTTGTTTTTGTTTGTTAATGAGTTTGAAATGTTATTTATTTAGAGACCTTGGAGTGGGATGAAATAATTTTATTCATTATCAATCTTCATATAATTTTGGGAGTAGATTGACAATATAGTTTGATCATCTTAATTTTCTACTTACTTTTATGTGTGAAGATCATGAGATTTGAGGTTTAGTAGGATTGTGTATGTTTGATTCATCGAAAGGAATATATTTTAGATGTCATAATATAATTTTCTTCTTGTTATGTTTTTGGGCTAAAAACTATTTCTTCATTATTTTTATTTATTTAGAAAATAAGTTTGTAAAACTCTATTTATTTAGTTAGTTATTATTTTGTGTTTGAAAGTATTGTTATACTGAAAAAAATATTATGTTGAGACACCATTTATGTTTGAACAAGTTCTTTAATAATTTTCTTTATTTAAAAGTTTAGAATCCTTTATTATATTACTTTTTTATTTCTCCTCAATTTTATTTATTTACCGTAATTTTATTTGAGTATTAGTTTTCTCTAAATTTAATTTATTTTCCTTACCAAAATTTGAAAATTAGAAGAATGATTCTAAAGGAAATTGAATGATTAACCTTAAAAGAGATTTAGTTTATAGCTTTGTCAAACAAGGTTTATAATTCGAAGGAACAAGATTCAATTGTTATATTTAAAAATACTAAATCTCCTTAAGATTTGAAAAAAAAATTTGGCCATCTAACTTTGCTAATTAATTTTTTTTATTTAGTCCTCTTTTTGATGAAACTTTTCACTTGCATGTTTATTCTCTTTTTAAATTAAGAGTTAAAAAAAACTTTTGTACCAATACCTCATGATTATTTTATTTTTGGGACATGTAATTAACTGTCAAAACTTATACTTCATTATCAAAAAAATAAGTTAATTGAGATTAGAGATTAAGAGAATTAAATTTTAAAATTCAGAAGAATGATCTTAGAATTGATGTAAAAGAAGCAGAAAAAATATTTTAGTTGTTTCTCAACATAAAAAAGGCGTATTAAAAATGTTAATAATAGATGTGATGAAATTGTATATATACACGATTGATGGTTTTCAACTTTCTACTAAGAGAATCAAATAAATTATCATAATGGAATGTTAAACCTTTGATGAGATGAATTGTTTATTTTGTGATAAAAATTTTAGTTTCTATTTTTCTTTACAATTTTCTTTCTCTTATAGTAATTAACTATGAACATAGCTTACATTATGTCTTTCATAGTTGCATATATTTATTTATGAAAATATTATTATCATTAATGAATCATTGTTGATTTAGAAAATAATGTAAACACTATTTATTGTTACATTTGCTCTGTCCAGAGACAAATCCAAAAAAAAACTTAGAATTATAATTGAAAATACCATGTAGTTGTTAAGCGATGGAAGGCAATTTTCTTATTAAAAGATAGATCATTTATATTCATCAATTTTTTTTGTCATGCCCACACGTAGCACGGGTCCTGCTTTAGTACTTGATAAAACAATGCTAGTAAACCTTCGCAACTAGAAAATTGCTTATTATAGATTGATTTACAGATAAATTTGGCCTTTATTACAAACAGATTTTTAGTTACTGATAAAATTATGCGCCAACAACTATTATCCATATTGGATGTGATTGTGCGTATGTTTCTTGTTCCTTCTGCTATTTGTATTTTGGCTTATATTGTTGATATGTATATATTTATCTGGACTCTGTTATGACTCACAGACGATATAAACGAACTTAACTGCAAACCCCGAGACCTTATTAAGAACTCTCCAATTCTTACCCCTTACTTCTCTTTAGATGGACACGGGAGTTCTGTTTTACAAGGTTGATCATCCTTACATCCACGAGAACCCAGTGCGCGGTGAGTACTATATCGATTGTGCGGAACCACGTATACGTAATTATATAGTACGTGGTAAACCCTTTCAGCATCCTATCAGTATACCTTTCTCTTTGATCCCCTCTTTTCTGGTTGCACCCTAGGAGACCTGGGAAAGAGGAAAGCCATAAGATGCATTGGGATCAAAGAGAAAGGTATACTGATAGGATGTTGAAAGGGTCTACCACGTACTAGATAATTACGTATACGTGGTTCCGCACAATTGATATAGTACTCGCCGCGCAACGAGCAATTCTCATCACAAATAAGGATTCTTTCAACCTTGATGCCTATTTTCATTATAGTTTCCATTCTTTACAACAACATTGGAACCAAACTTGAAACCACAGGGGTGAGAATTCATAGTAGTTAAAGAAAATAAAAACAAAAACTAAAAAAAAATTAATGAAAATAAACTCCTAAAACTTAGAAACACTGACAACAATATAAGATAAAGATTTGAAAAAGGTTTAAATTTTGAAAATGTTTGATTTTTAAAATTTTAAATTTAAATTTTGAAATTTGAATTTTGAATTTTGGAATTTTAAATATTGAGATTTGAAATTTTGATTTTGAAATAAGATAAGATAAGATTTTGAAAAAGATATGATTTTTGAAAAAGATTTGAATTTTGAAATTTAAAACTAAGATAAGTTAAGATAAAAATTTTAAAATAAAAATTTGAATTTTTTTTTTGTAATTTTCGAAAAAAAATCAATTAAAATAAAGAGAAAAGATATTTTTAAAATTAATGAGGAAAGAGAAAAATAATAAAATGACACCAAACTTAGAATTTTTAGATCAAAGCAAAGAAAAAAACAAGAAAAATATTTACAATAACCAATAATAAGGCACACGTTTGCAATTCCCCGACAACAGCGCCATTTTGACGAACGGATTTCTATCGGTAAAGAAATTCACAAATATATACTCGAGTTGTAAGTATAGTTTCTAAACCAACAGAGAATCCTTTCGTACAAAAGTTTGGTTATCATAAGTAACAAAACCCGATAAAATTTATAACCGAAGTATTTAAACCTCGGGTCGTCTTCTCAAGGAATTGCAGGGAGGTGTGTTTTATTATTGGTTATGGAAAAATATATGTTTTATTTTGGGTTTTTGAAATAGAGAACAAGTAATTTAAATAGCAAGAAAAATAAATTAATAATTACGAAAATCTCTTGGCAAGGTATGAGAATTGGAAGTCCTATCCTAGTTATCCTTATCAGGTGTGATGAGAATTGGATTTTGCTCCCACTTGGTCAACCTCTAACTATGAAGGTATGTTAAGTGGATAAATCAATTTGATTCCTCAAGTCCGAGTCAATTCCTAAGAAAAGACTAGAGTTAGGGGAATTCAAATCAATCAGCAAAGAATTCCAATTTTCAATCATTAGCTGAGTTTGATAACTCAAGTGTCACCAATTACTCAACCAAAGCTAAGAGTGTAAAAAGCTAAATTAAAGTCATAAATATGAAATACCTCAAATTGTATTAAATAGAAAATCAATCTAAACATAAAGAGTTCATAAACCAAATTGGGAGAATAAATAAAAGGAACATTGAACCTGGAATTTGAGAAGAAGAAATCATAAATCCTTTAAGAGGAATCTTAATCCTAAAACCTAAGAGAGAGGAGAGAGCCTCTCTCTCTCTCTCTAGAAACTACATCTAATCCTAAAATTATGAATTATGAATGAATCATGATGAATGAATGGATTCCCCCACTTTATAGCCTCTAATCTGTATTTTCTGGGCCGAAAACTGGGTCAAAAATAGCTCAGAAATCACCCCTAGCAATTTCTGGTACGTTCAGGTCGCTGCAAAGTCATGTGGAAGCATCGTCCACGCGTTAGCGTGGATTGAGTTTTTGCCAGGTCAAGTGTCCACGTGATCTAGGCGTCCGTGTCTCCTGGATTCGGGGCAGATATAACAAATTATATATCGTTGCGAAGCCCCGGATGTTATCTTTCTAACGCAACTGGAACCGCATTATTTGGACCTTTGTAGCTCATGTTATGGTCGATTTAGTACCAAGAGGTCAGGCTAGACAGCTTTAGCAGTTTCTTCTGTTTCTTGTATTCCTTCCACTTTTGCATGCTTCTTTTCCATATTCTAAGTCATTCCTGCCCTATAATACCTGAAATCACTTAACGCACATATCACGACATCTAATGGTAATAAGAAAGCATTAATATTAGCAAATATAAGGCCAAAGAAGCATATTTTCAATCATAGCACAAAATCAGGAAGGAGAATGTAAAGCCATGCAAATCATATGAATAAGTGGGTAAAGAGTTGATAAAAACCACTCAATTGAGTACAAGATAAATCATGAAATCGTGATTTATCAACCTCCCCACACTTAAACATTAGTATGTCCTTATGCTAAGCTCAAGAGAAACTATAAGAGTTAAGAGGAATGGTAGGATGTATGAAATGTAACCTATTTATATGAATGCAACTACATGTAAAAATATTTCTACCCACTTGGTTAAAAGCAAACAAGTTATCCAAGACAAATACAAACCAAATTCCACTAATTCAAATCGTACAATAAAAAACAAGTAAACTTGTAAGAAGATAGCTCATGAAAGCAGGGAACATAGAATCAAGCATTGAACCCTCACTGGTAGTGTATATCACTCTAATCTCTCAAGTGTCTAGGGTTAATCACTCTACTCTTCTCTAATCATGCTTTCCAGACTTTGTTCTTCATCAAACCAATCAACAAATATTTAGTATACCAATGCAAACATCATGAGGTCTTTTCAGGGTTGTAATGGGGTTGAGGTAAAGGTAAGGATACATGTATGGCCAAGTGAGCTATAATATGAATCTTTGACTAACCTAAACTCTTACCTAACACACACACATACTCTATGTAATTCTAAAAATCACACCTAGCTACCCATAATTCCCACTTTTGTATCACATACTCATGTACCAAATTTTTTATATTTCTTTACTTTTATCACATGTGCATTGACCTTTCATTAAACTTAATATTGGGGTAATTTTGTTCCCTTTTTATTTATTTATTATATATAATTTTTTTCTTTTTTTCTTTTTCTTTTTTTTTGAAAATATAAAAGTAAACATAACATATCAATGCACATGGATTTTTAATTTTTTTCTGGTCTCACATGAGTAGGTAACCAAATTCCTAATATTTTATCAATAAAATTCAACACTTTCTTATCAACCCAAGTTCCCACGATTTTCCACACTTAATTGATACACAATCTCTATCTTAAGCTAACCAAAGATTCAATGTGGGGTATTTAATTTGTTTTTCTGCTTAAGGCTAGTGATGTGGTAAAATATAGAACAAATGGGGATTAAAAGGTTCAAAGTGGCTGACAAAGGTGATTTAAAGGGTAGGCTTAATTAGGATAAGTGAGCTAAATAAGTAATGGCCTCAATCATATGCAAGCATGTAAATACACCAAATAATGGACATATAGAACGGAACAAAGCAAAGATTACAATCATAGGGAAGAAAACACACAAGAATAAAAATTTATGGTTAAATAATGTAACCATGTAAATAAGTTCAAAATCTCACAGGTTGTGTGTTCTTTGGCTCAAAAATCATGTTCCAAATACAACTTCAAACAAATTTAACACATAAAAAATTTTAATTTTTAATTTAAATTAGTGAAATAATTTTAATTTTTTAATTTAAATTAGTGAAAATTTTCAAAAATAGAGTCCTAGAAAGAAACTTATTATTTTTCAACCAAGGAGTACTTAAATGCAAACAATCAATTACACATGCAATCTATTATGCAATGCAACAATGAACTAATAAAGAAAATAAGACATTGGTGTTGAGGAGAGAATAACTAACCCATGGAGATCGGTATCAACCTCCCCACACTTAAAGATTGCACCGTCCTCGGTGCATACTAAGATGTGCAAGTGGACGGGTTGCTACAACTGACGCTTTTTCTCCAAGGATTGTGCGGCAGACTTATTTATTGCTCCAGTTAGAAATTTTTCCTTTTCCCTCTAGGTGGCCATCCTGAAAGAAGAGAAAAAGGAAGGAAAAGAACCCACAAGCAAAGATATGAAAAGAAATAAAACTTATGTGGGTTAATGCCAAATAATAAGGGTCTTAACTACATGGTAGCTACAACATGTAAGTGAAAAAATAATAGAAGCACATGGCATGTCAACTAGATAGCAAACAAGTCAAGGTGCACCCAAAATAATGCAAAAAATATGCAACAGTTGAGTAAGAGAAAATTTTTAACACCAATGGAAAAATAATAAATTTAAAAAAGAAAATAAAAATATGCACAAAATTAAAATGTAATGAATGAAAGTATACAAATAAATTAAGTAAAATAGAATGAAAGTGAAGATGGATGAGAAGAGAAAGAAAGGAAGAAGAAGTAAGTAAGAAAGAAAGAAGAAAGAAAGAAGAAAGGGAAAGAAGAAATTAGGATTTGGAGAAGAAAAGATAAGATATTTGGCTAATCTGGATAAGCTGTGCGCTGCATGTGACGCGGACGCGTGAGTGACGCGGTCGCGTGGTGTAAAATAATTATCGGTGATGCGGGCATGTGGGCCACGCGGTCGCGTGGTCTGATTTGTGCTATTGGCGCGAGTGTAGCCTCGCATTCGCGCAACTCTCTGTTTGAAACTCATTTTGCCAATTTTTAAGGTGATGCGGTTGCGTGGTTGACGCGATCGCGTGAATGGCCATACTTTGAAAAATGACGCGGACGCGTGGGCACGCGGTCGCGTGATAGGGCTGGTGCTTCTAGCATCATTCCAGCCCCACTCCTTCATAACTTACTGCCATACACCTCTTTTACGTCGATTTTTAAGGGCACGCTGATAAACCCCATTTTTAGGGTTTATCTTGTATTGAATTTAGAGTATTTTGATAACCTTTTGTCACATTTAGCCTATGAATTAGCATGGTTTTATTATCTCTCCCATATTTATGCTTAAGTGTAAAAACATGCTTTTTAAGCCTTATTTTGATGAATTCTAATTTCTCCTTGATTCCATAAGATGCCTTGATGTGTTTGCTAGTAATTCCAGGATTGAAATAGGCTAGGCATGGATCAAAGGAAGCAAGGAAGGAAGCATACAAGTGGAGAGAAGCATAAAAAGTCAAAGAAGCAAAGTCAGCCAAGCACGCGCACGCGCACAAGGCGTTCGCGCGCACATTGCAGAATCGACCAGGGACGCGCACGCGTACCGTGTGTGCACGCGTCGATGACCGCACATGACTTCATTAATGCAACACGTGCCTGGCGATTTGAGAGGGTTTCTGAACCCATTTTTGGCGCCAATTGCTAAGGGAAAGGAATAAAAGGAAGAAGGATTAAGGGGAAGGCAACAATGAATCAATCTAGGAAGCATATAGCATAATTAGGATTAGTTTAGAGTTAGTTTTCTAGAGAGAGTAACTCTCACTTCTCTCTAGAATTAGGATTAGGTTTAGGTTAATCTCTCTTCTTAGATCTAGGATCTAGGTTTAATTCATGCTTAGATTCACTTTTTATTTACCAATTCTTAATCTTCTCCTCCTCTTCTTTCTAGTTATGTGCTTTAATAATTGTAATTCTTCATTTTGTTTTGGATAGATTGTTGTTTCCTTGTTTCCTTTCAATAATGCAATTTGAGGTAATTCATGATAATTGTGATTTCCTTGATTGTTGTTGTTAATTTTTTGCAATAATTGTTGTTAGATTCTATTCTTGTTCTCAAATTACTTTGCTTTTCTTTTGTACCTTCCAAGTGTTTGATGAAATGCTTGGTTGGATTTTAGTGTAGGTTTTGTTCCTCTTGGCCTAGGTAGAGTAATTAGTGACTCTTGAGTTATCTAATTCCTTTGTTGATTGATAATTAGAAGTTGCTAATTGATTTGAATGCCTCTAAAGCTAGTCTTTCCTTTAGGAGTTGATTAGGACTTGAGGAATCAAATTGATTCATCCACTTGACTTTCCTCCATGGTTAGAGGTTGACTAAGTGGTAGCAATGAACAATTCTCATCACAATTGAGAAGGATAACTAGGATAGGACTTCTAGTTCTCATATCTTGCCAAGAGTTTTATTAGTTGTTAGTTTACTTTCTTTGCCATTTATAATTCTTGTCTATAATCTCAAAAACCCCAAAAATAACTCAAACCAATAACAAGACACTTCATTACAATTCCTAGGGAGAACGACCCGAGGTGTGAATACTTCGGTTTATAAATTTAGGGGTTTGTTTTAGTGACAAACAAATTTTTGTATGAAAGGATTATTGCTTGGTTTAGAAACTATACTTCGACGAGATTTTATTTGAGAAATTCTAAACCGTCAAAAATCCGTTCATCACACGCGTTCGCGTGGGTGACGCGGATGCGTGGGAGGCTTATTTTCCAAATGACGCGGCTGCGTGAGTGACGCGATCGCGTGGCACGTTTGTGCCTAAGGCACGCCTCCAGCCACACTTTCACGTGACTCTCTGTTCAATTTGTTTTCTTCCCAACGCACTTGTGACACGGACGCGTCAGCGACGCCGACGCGTCACGTGCGTTTTTTTTAAATAATAAATATGCAGAATGCTAATGTAACTATATGCAGGGATGATGAGAAGAGACATTAACACCATAAAAATAAAGTAAAGTAAAATAAAACTAAGACTGAAATGGAACAATCATACCATGGTGGGTTGTCTCCCACCTAGCACTTTTAGTTAAAGTCCTTAAGTTAGACATTTGGTGAGCTCTCTATTATGGTGGCTTGTGCTTGAATTCATCCAAAAATCTCCACCAATGTTTGGAATTTCAGTAGCCTTCGGGATCCCAAACTAGGCGCAGAAAGCCTTCAAGCAAGTTGAAGCAAGTGACAAGACCCCAAGAGTGTTGATTGTTGGAATAAATTCCATGGTCCCAAACCTTGCTTTTGCACCCGTCTTTGTGTAGATCATCATGATTCCATCCGGGTGGCACGCAATTAAAATTCTCACTACAGCTTTCAAACAACTTCCTAGACCCATAGAATCGAGCTCTATACCAACCTTTGCATGTAGACCTTGAGCTACCAACCATAATGAACCTAGGCTTGTGTTGCCAACCACTAACCATATCTCTTTTATTCTTAAAGCCACAAAGAGCTCTAAGTTGACCATCTGTCTCAAGTAAAGCATATTCAAGTGAGCTAATTAAACTTAGATATGAGAGATTTACCCACTTGAATGAAGGCATGGATGGTGATGGCTGTGGGGGAGAGGTCTCCAACAACTTTGGCGAAGTGATTTCCAGCTCCATTCTCTTGAGTTCTTCTTTGATAATTTTCACCTCTTTGCAAGCTTCTTCAATATCAACCTCTTCCTCTTGGTAGCTTTCTTCCAATTTGATCTCTTCTTCATTGTTCACCAAGGGCATGGGAGGTTGTGCTTCTTCTTCTTTAACCTCAATCTCCTCCAAGTCTTCAACCATGATATGCCTTGGAGGTTGTACACCCTCCGCAACATCAAATGCAACCGTCTTGGAAGGAGGCTCCATGACTTAAGGTTCAATTGGAGGTTTCGCATCTCCTAAGTCTTCAACCACTTCTTCCTCTGCAACTATTATGGCTTCCTCCACTTTGGTATGTTTTGATTGATTTCAAAGAAAATGGATGAAATTGGCATGTTTTGATTGATTTTGAAAAGAGTTGAAAATGGATTGTTTTGAAAATGGTACTTTGTAGTTTTGTATGAAAAACATGGTTTTGAGCATACTTTGGTGGGACATAACTTGGACTACGGATCTCTGTTTTGTGCCAAATCTATTTAGAAATGAAATTGGATCCGGGATGTCCATGTCGTTCAAAGAACGGGTGAAAAACGATTTAAAATGAGAAAGTTATGTCCGTTGAAAGATTGGAGGTTGAATTTGTGAATTCTGCAGCTTTGAACTTAGAAATTTTTTAGCAGAATGACCCCCCGCGCGTAGGTGACAAACCCCAATTTGACGGTTTATCTTGTATTGAATTTAGGGGATTTTATCACCTTTTACCCACATTTACTCAATGAAATAGCATGGTTTTGTATATTCTCCTTTAATTGTGCTTAAGAGTGAAAACATGCTTTTTAGGACTCAAAATAGCTAAATCTAATTCACCTAGCATGTTTTCACTCTTAAGCACAATTAAAGGAGAATATACAAAACCATGCTATTTCATTGAGTAAATGTGGGTAAAAGGTGATAAAATCCCCTAAATTCAATACAAGATAAACCGTCAAATTAGGGTTTGTCAACCTCCCCACACTTAAACCAAGCATGTCCTCATGCTTAAGCCAAGAGAAAGCAAAGGGCATCAACATTTATTCAATGTAAATAAACTATATGCAACCTAAACTATATGCAACTAAATGCAAAATGGTTTTACTTACTTGGTTAAAAATAAATCAATCCTCCAAGACATATACGCACAAGTAGGGCCAAGATCATATAACGATTTATGAGTCCTACCAATTGAAGTATAAACATGAAATTCACATAGACTTGCAAGAAGAACGCTCGTGAAAGCCGGGAATCAAGGAATTGAGCATCGAACCCTCACCGGGAGTGTTTGCACTCTAGTCGCTCGGTGTTTGGGGTTGATTCTCTCAATTCTCTCCTAATCATGCTTTCCAAGATTTGTTTTTCATCTAACAATCAACAATTATTCAATGCATGCATACATGTATCATGAGGTCTTTTCTTTAGGTTGTAATGGGGTTAGGGTCAAGGTAGGATCACATATGGCTAGTGGACTTAGGATTTGAATCTTTGATTAACTTAAACTTTCCCACCTAACCTATATAATGACCTATACAATTAAGTACTAATCTAACTACCCATTCCTCACTTTTTCACATACTCATGCATTTTCTTTTCATTTCACAACACTTATGCATTGATTCTTATTGAGCTTCTCTTTGGGGCATTTTGTCCCCTTTATTGCTTTTTTTTTTCTTTTTTTCTATATACATTTTTTTCTTCTTTTCTTTTCTTTTTCTTTTTTCACTTTTATTTCTTTTTCTTTCTTTTCATTTTTTTCTTTTTTTTCTTTCAAACTATGTACAAGAACATCAATGCATAAGGTCTATACATTTAATCAATACATGAGTATGTACCCAATTCCCCAATATAAAAATACAAAACACAAACACCCTTTTATCCCAACCAATGTCTCAAAGTTTTCCCACTCTTGAATGACACTCACACTCACTAGCCTAAGCCAATCAAAGATCCAAATAAAGGACATTCATTATTTTCCGCTTTAAGGCTTGTAATGTGCTAAAATTAAGAACAAGTGGGTTAAGCGTAGGCTCAAATTGGCTAACAATGGATGATAAAAGGTAAGGCCATTTGGGTAAGTGAGCTAATGAAATGATGGCCTCAATCATATAAATGCATGAATACAAAGAATAATGGACATATAGACTCAAACAAAGCAAAGATCACAATCATAGGAAGAGAATAATACACACAAGAAGGAAAAATAAGTGGTTATAAGATGTAACCACATCATTAGGCTCAAATCTCACTTGCTTGTGTTCTTAGCTCAAAACCATGTTCCAAAATACAATCTTTTGAGCAAGTTCAACAAAAATTTTCAAATTGGTAGGGTGCCCTAAAACAATTTCTTGGAAAGGAAATCATCACTCTAACCAAGTAGTCTTAATAAGAAGAAGGTAGTAAAATATGTACAAATTCTAATTAACATGCAACCTATCATGCAATGCAATGACTAACTAACATTGGTGTTGAAAAAGAAAATTGTTACCCATGGAGATCGGTCGACGACCTCCCCACACTTGAAGATTGCACCGTCCTCGGTGCATGCAAAGAAGAGCAAGGTGGATGGATTGCTATAATTGATGAGCTCCTTCAAAAGGTTGTGCAGATGACTTGTTTGTTGCCCCATTTAGAAGCTTTCTCATTCCTTTCCTTCTTGGTGGCCAACCTAAAAGGAAAGAAAAAGAAAGAAAGTGAAGCCTATAACAAAGATATCAAAGCAAATAGAACATAGGCGGGGGCTAATGCCAAATAAAGGTATGGTTCTCTACTACATGGTAGCTAAGCATGTGAGTGAGAAAACAATGTAAGCTAAGGCATGTCATTAAGCTCGATGCAAGAGTAAAGTTAAGGCATGAAGAGTGTATTGAGCATCAAGATCCAATGAGAAGAAGTGGGTCATGAAAGACAATATGAGGTCATATCAATGCACAAAGACACAAGAGTCATACAAGATGAAGCATTGATTTAAAAGTTTCAGTACCCAACAATATCAAACAAGTCAAGAAGCACCAAAATAATGTAAGAAAGTCTCAACAATTGAGTAGGAAGATGCAACACCATTATTAAAATGACTGAAAAAAAACAAAAACATGCTACAAAAACTAAATGAAAATGGGAAGAGTAGAAGTATGCGAATGTGATAAGCAAAAGAAAATGGAAGGGGAGAAAAAAAACTCTTTTTTTTTCCGACGCGTGCGCGTAATGCGTGCTTACGCGTCGATGTGCATTTTGGTTGAAGGACGCGTACGCGCCAGGTGCGCGCACGCGTGCATCGAGTTAGGCCGGAGGCATAATGTCGGCCCAAGTCTGGCATAACTCTCGGGTAAAAGTACCGAGGGTGCAGATTGTGCAATCGACGCGCGCGCGCACAGTGTGCGTGCGCGCGCATTGCGAATTTAAGACTATGTGCGCGTACGTGCCAGGTGCGCGCACGCGTGCATAGACTTGTGCCTTAGGCCCAATGTTCGCACAGTGCAGGCCTAACTCTCGGGTTTTTTGGCTAGAGGTGAAATTTTGCATCCACGCGTACGCGTACAGTGCGTGTCTGCGTGGATGGTCAAAAAATGCTCAGGTGCGCGTACGCGTTAGGTGCGCGCACGCGTGGATGGTGTTCTGTTTTTCAAAAATTTTTTTCCAAGTTCTTGCACCAATCCAAGCATTCCAAACCTCCAAACAGCTAGCAAAACACCCTAAAACCTTATTTATCATATTATACTTCTAACTAAACTGAGCAAACCAATAAAAACATGAAATCAAACTAATTCTTACCAATATTTACAAAAGAGAAAATGAAAAGATTTTTACCATGGTGGGGTGCCTCCCACCTAGCACTTTTGTTTATTGTCCTTAAGTTGGACTTATGGGGAGCTCCTCTCAAGGTGGCTTGTGCTTGTATTCATCTTGGAACTCCCACCAATGCTTGGTTCTCCATTGTGCCCCAAGATTCTTTATGGATTGAGCCAAGTGTTGATGGAGTTCTTCACAAGCTTGGGGCTCCCAAAGTTGATCCTCTTCTTGTGATCCGGGATCCCACACTTTATTTTCACACCCGTCTTGAAGTTGATCATCATTATTAGTCCATCCGGGTGGTGAACAAGATGAATTCTCTATGAAGTGCCCAACAATCCTCCTAGACCCATCTATTTGAGCACTACTCCAACCTTTATATCTCATGTTTGATGCATCAACCATAATGAGCCTTGATTTGCAACGCCAACCACAAAACTTTTTCCGCTTACGCTTCATCCCACAAACTTCCCTAAGTTGGCCATCCGTTTCAAGCAACCCATATTCAAGTGGGATAATAAAACTAATAGAAATGAATTTCACCCACTCAAATGAAGGTGTAGATGGCAACCTAGGCAAAGATGCTTCTAAAGATCTTGACAAAGCGTAACCAACCCTCGTTCTTCTATTTCTAAGGACTTCCACCTCTTCACAAGATTTCTCTAATTCAATCCTTTGTTCAAAAATTTTATCTAAATCTTTTCCTTTACTCAAATCACAATAGGGAGGGTGAGAAAAATTTACCTCCTCAACGCTTTCAAATCCAACGGGAGAAGGTTCTTCATGCTCAAAGGATTCTTCACCACTAAGACTTGATGCTCGATCTTCATCACCAAGGGAACTCAATCCTTGCTCTATCCCATCCAAGTCTTCATATGGAGTATGCCTTGGAAGGTGTGCACTTTCCTCCCTAGCATCAATTTCAATCATCTTGGAGGGGTTTTCTTCAAATCTATGTTCCCATGGAGGCTCCGCATCTCCTAAGTCTTCTACCACTTCTTCCTTGTCTTCAACAATTAAAGCTTCCTCCAATTGTTCCAATACAAAGCAACTTCCTTCATTTCCCACCGGAGTTTTCAATCTCTCCTTCATGCTATGCTCTTCTTGAGCCATGGGAGTTCCTTGAGTGTTCAAGCATTGGGAGGCTAATTGATTTGTTACCGCATCCAAGGCGGCCATGAAATTTTGCACATCCCTTTTCATCTCTTCTTGTCCTTGAGCAAGAACACTAAGGGTTTCATCCATTGGAGGTTGGGGTGGGTGGAAGGGTTCATCATTTTGGGGGAAGGGTTCATAGTAGGAAGATGGTTCTTCTTGATAGAGTTGTGGTGGCTCTATATTTTCCATTCTTTCCACTTGTTGCACAACACACTCCATGGTTGCTTGAAATTGATCCAATGCTTCCTTGAGACGATCCCTTGACTCTTGTTCCGCTTGGATATCATGGTAGGGATCATATGACTCTTGGATTGATGGAAATGAATATTCTTCCATGGGAGGTTGTGGTGAAAGGTAGAATTCATCTTGTGGTTGAAAATTGTCATTTATTGGAGGTGGCTCTTGAAAATATTGATGTTGGAGTGGTGGCGGCTCTATATGTGGTTCATATGGTTCATATGGTTGTTGGTAGGGTGGATATGGATTAGGGTCATATGAAGGTGGTTGGTAAGAAGGGGCTTGTGAGTATGGTTGAGAGTTATGTTGAGGATATGGTTCATAGGCATATGGTGGTGGTTCTTGAAAGTCACAAGGTGATTCACCATAGCCATTGGATTGATATGCATCATAGAATGGCTCTTCTTCATAGTGCATTGGTGGGGGTTGTTGCCAAGAAGATTGATCATATGCATATGGCTCCTCCCACCTTTGATTATCCCATCCTTGATACACATTCTCATTAAAGTTCTCATCACCTACAACATAGTTATAACTACACTCATAGCCAAAGTGAGAATTCATGATAGCAAGAGAAAAATGAAAACAAAATCAAATAAGAAGCAAGAAAATTAAATCCTAAAACTAGCAAGAGCTAACAAAAGCAAACATATTCACACTATTCACATATATACAACAACCAATAACATAACACCATTGCAATTCCCCGGTAACGGCGCCATTTTGACGAATGGATTATTGTTGGTTTAGAAACTATACTTGCAACGAGAATTCAATTGTGAAATTCTAAACCGTCAAAAATCCATTCGTCAGTAGGCACACATGGCGCGTACGTGCCGTTCTTCTAGAAAGCGCCACCCACGCGTGCGCGTGGTGTGCGCGGGCGCGCCGATGTGCTGCCCCCAATGCCCAGCCATTTTCTAGAGAGTTGTGCCAGAACTGTGCCAGTTTTGTGCCTGGGGCACGAGAGCACCCACGCGTACGCGTGGCTGACGCGTGCGCGTCGCTTGGCTATTTCTCAATCCACGTGTTAGTGCGCATGACGCATTCACGTCAATGAGTTTTGTGGCCATCCAGGCGTGCGCGTGGAGTGCGCGTACGCGTGGCCCTGTTTTCATCCCAAAGTTGATTTTTGAGTTTTAAAAGCCAAATTTCATACTTATGAGCCTCCGATCTCATCACTTGTGCCTTAAATCATTATGATATGCCTAGCAATGAGAAAAGGAGCTAGGGGATGTGGTAACTTGCGAGTGAAGCAAGGAAAAAATGAATGATCAATGAGGATCAACGATGATTATGTGAGAGGCGGAGGATGGCGGTGGAAGTGCTTGTTATGTCATGGGCTGAAAGGTCGTAATTGTTAATGAAATGGCTGGTTATGGATTTAACCGTGAGCCAGATGGCTAGTTATGGATTTAACCGTGAGCCGGATGGCTGGATTATTACCGTGTTACGGCGGAGCCATGATTATGGCTAAGAATAAATGCATATATGCTGTTGAATAAATTGTGAATGTGGCACTTCCACTATCGGAGATGAGAGTTTTCCTGAGAGAAAGCAGTGGCTAGCCACCACGTGCTCTAGGTTGAGACTCAAAGCTCTTTTGACCCTATGTCGTCAGGGTGGTCGGGCACTGTGAAAGCCCCGGATGAGCTCACCCCCATAAATATTCACCAGTGAGGGTGATGGATCATGATTATGATCAAATTTATATTGAGTATAACTCGAGTTGGAGAGACACGACAGAGGGACAGTCTAATGGTTAGCTACCAGGACTTGTCGGGTTGGCTCTATAACCGACAGATGATATCATCAGCCATTAGGGACAGGCATCCATCATATGCATACTATGTGAATTGATTGAGATTGCCTATTTGACTGCATATTACTTGCTATTTGTCTAAGTGCCTTACTTGTTCCTATTTGTATATCTCTTGTCTGATATAACTGTGTTTGCTATATTATATTCCTGCTGGTGGTTGGGAGGTCTGAAGGAATTGGAAAGAGAAGTATTAGTTAGACTGAAGGATCTTTAGTCAGATACCCTTTATGGTTTAGCTTGTTTATAAGCTTTGAATTATCTGGAGGAAGTTCTAGGATTGCCTTCGGCTTTCCTCTATTATTATATATTATATATGTGGAAGCTGTTACCATGCTGGGAACCTCTGGTTCTCACCCATGCGGGTTTTGTGGTTTTCAGATGCAGGACGTCAGGTTTCTCGCTGAGGCATGCTGGAGACTTCTGGATTAGCGAAGATCCTTTGTTTTCGGGACTTTGTTTTGGTTTATATGTTTTGCTTAGATACTTTTATCTCCATTAAATAATACAAACTGTGATGACTCCTCTTATAGGAGATTTTGGAGAATAGGTTTTCTGTGTTTGTATCCCTTTGGGTTTCCTTTGGGGGTTTCCTTATTTTATCATATGTATATATTACTATGCTCGGACCGGTTATCTTTGCAGCCGGATTTTGAGTCTTGATATTCCTGTTTTTGACACTCCTTTGTGTATATATAATCTTGTGTTGGATTATCCTTTGTTCGTTACATTATCGATCGGAGTGTTGCGCTTTAGAATTGCGATTTTTGTTTACCCCTTTTTCTACAAAAGCTCCTAGTTATAAACCTTATTCATACTACTATATGTACTAAAATTTTTATTTTAGAGGTCGTAATACCTTGTCATCTCTGAATTATGACTTAAGCATAAGACTCTGTATGGTAGGGTGTTACATTATGGTATCAGAGCAGTTCGTTCCTATAAAGCCTGAGAAATGGACTGACTATGCTTCTGTGTATTCTATGTATGTGTGTTATGTGCTATTAGTATATCTGCTTGATATAATTGGCATAAACGTTCATGAACATGCATTTGGGACTTTGAAACACTAAACTTCCGATATTGAGACTAATCAACTTAATATCGAATATTTGGTGTGTATAGGAACCAGATGGCGTCTCATGGACGTGGTAGAATCCATGGTAGAGGCCGTGGTAGAGGTTGTACTAATGCTTGTGCACCGGAGGTTAACCCTAATGACCCGATGAACCTTATGACTGCGTTGGAGAACATGGCTACTGTGATGCAAGCCACTGCTGAAGCTCTTGGGCAACGAATAAACAATCGTGGCAACGATGAAAATAGAGCTCGGGGACCAATAGAGGTTAGAACTTTCTCTGTGATGGTAAACAAGTGTAGGGTTGCTGAGGAGTGTGTGAAAAAGGCAGCCACTGAGAGAGGAAGTCACAAAGGTTCATTCCCACAGAACTGAGGGAAGAGCTTTGCACCTAGAGGTCCGCCCTTCAAGAGGGGAGGATCTTCCAGGAGGCCCAACAACAACAACTCCCAAGGGAAAAGGTATGGGAAGCAGCCTCAGAATGAGCAAGCTTGTACTAGATGTGGGAGTCACCATCCGGGAGACCCGTGCAAGGCAGGATGGGGCTTGCGCTACAATTGTGGAAAGGCAGGGTATAAAGCTGCCAACTGTCCAGAGAAGCAAAAACAAGGTGCTGGAAAGGCACAACAGACTGGTCGGGTGTTCACCACCTCAGCTATAGGTGCCGAAGGATCCGAGACACTCATTTGAGGTAAATGTGAAATGGCTGGTCAAACTTTAAATGCTTTATTTGATTCGGGAGCATCGCATTCATTCATTTCATTTGAGAAAGCCCATGATTTAGGATTGAAGATTGTAACCTTAGGTTATGACCTAAAAGTGTACAATGCTACCCATTGATGAGCGGATAATTTATACGCTTTTTGGCATTGTTTTTAGATAGTTTTTAGTAAGTTCAAGCTACTTTTAGGGATGTTTTCATTAGTTTTATGTTAAATTCATATTTCTCGACTTTACTATGAGTTTGTGTGTTTTTCTGTGATTTCAGGTAAATTCTGACTGAAATTGAGGGACTTGAGCAAAACTCTGAAGAAGGCTGACAAAAGGACTGCTGATGCTGTTGGAATCTGACCTCCCTGCACTCGAAATGAATTTTCTGGAGCTACAGAACTCCAATTAGCGCGCTCTCAACGGCGTTGGAAAGTAGACATCCAGGGCTTTCCAACAATATATAATAGTCCATACTTCATTCGAAGAATGACGACGTAACTTGGCGTTGAACGCCAAGTACAAGTTGCTGTCTGGAGTTAAACGCCAGAAAAACGTCATGATCCGGAGTTGAACGCCCAAAACACGTCATAACTCGGAGTTCAACTCCAAGAAAAGCCTCAGCTCGTGGATTGATCAAGCTCAGCCCAAGCATACACCAAGTGGGCCCCAGAAGTGAATTTATGCATCAATTACTTACTCATGTAAACCCTAGTAGCTAGTCTAGTATAAATAGGATGAGTTACTATTGTATTAGACATCTTTGGTCTCAGTTTTGTTTTATTCTTCATCTTAAGAGATCATTGATCACGTTAGGGGGGCTGGCCATTCGGCCATGCCTGAACCTCTTTTACTTATGTATTTTCAACGGTGGAGTTTCTGCACACCATAGATTAAGGGTGTGGAGCTCTGCTGTACCTCAAGTATTAATGCAATTCTATTATCTTTTATTCAAATCTCTCTTATTCTTATTCCAAGATATTCATTCGTACCCAAGAACATGATGAATGTGATGATAAGTAACCCTCATTATCATTCTCACTTATGAACGCACGTGATTGACAACCACTTCCGTTCTACATGCAACAGAGCTTGAATGTGTATCTCTTAGATTCCCCAACAGAATCTTCATGGTATAAGCTAGATAGATGGCGGCATTTATGAGGATCCGGAAAGTCTAACCTTGTCTGTGGTATTCCGAGTAGGATCCTGGGAATCTGGAAAGTCTAACCTTGTCTGTGGTATTCCGAGTAGGATTCCGGTAATGAATGACTGTGACGTGCTTCAAACTTGCAAGTGATGGGCGTTAGTGACAGACGCAAAAGAATCAAGGGATTCTATTCCAGTAGGAGCGGGAACCAACCAGTGATTAGCCGTACTGTGACAGAGTGCGTGAGCATTAGTTTTCACTGCGAGGATGGGATGTAGCCATCAACCATGGGTGATGCCTCCAGACGATTAGCCGTGCGAGTGACAGCCGCATAGGATCATTTTCCCGAGAGGATTGAAAGTAGCCACCGCTGATGGTGAACCCCTATACAAAGCTTGCCATGGAAAGGAGTAAGAAGGATTGAGTAGAAGCAGTAGGAGAGCAGGCGTCCTTGAGCCATGCAGCATCTCCATTCGCTTATCTGAAATTCCCACCAATGAATCTGCATAAGTCTTCTATCCTTTTTATAATCTATTCTCTTATTTTTATTTTCGAAACCCATAAACCATTTTAATCTACCTGACTGAGATTTACAAGGTGACCATAGCTTGCTTCATACTAACAATCTCTGTGGGATCGACCCTTACTCGCGTAAGGTTTATTACTTGGACGACCCAGTACACTTGCTGGTCAGTTGAACGGAGTTGTGATAACAACTGGTGCCACAATAATAATTTCATACAACTTAAAGAACAGTGATCACAATTTCGTCCACCACCCATGAAGCCATGGTAACTAGGCTAGGATGCCCGAAAGTTTCCTTTAGATTCAAGCAGCGTGAATTTGTTCATAATTTAGTCTGCTTGCCGATGATCGGTCTTGATCTTATCTTGGGATTGGACTGGTTATCTGAGAACCATGTCCTGCTTGATTGTTCTACAAAGTCAGTGTACTTTATGCCGGAAGATACAGAAGGGCCGGTCGTGATAAATAATTATTACTTGAATTCGATGATGGTGAACTGTTCCGGAACCGAATGTCTGGGTATCCTGTTGTTAACCGCGGGTGTTTCGGGTGATGATCAAAGGTTGGAACAGATTCCGGTTGTGTGTGAGTTTCCGAAAGTGTTTCCCGATGATATTGACGAGTTTTTACCCAACCGAGAGGTTGAGTTTGCTATTGAATTGGTGCCTGGGGAAGGACCAATCTCAAGTGCTCCTTATAGGATGTCACCGTTAGAGATGGACGAGCTAAAGTCTCAGTTAGAGGATTTGTTGGGAAAGAATTTTATACGACCAAGTGTTTCTCCGTGGGGTGTGCCAGTGCTACTAGTAAAGAAGAAAGATGGGAGTATGCGGCTCTGTGTGGATTACAGGCAGCTGAACAAGATCACAATAAAGAAAAAGTACCCATTGCTGAGAATCGATGATCTCATGGATCAGTTACAAGGAGCGGGGGTTTTCTCCAAGATTGATTTGCGATCCGGTTATCACCAGATAATGGTGAGGGGTGAGGATATCCCTAAGATCGCTTTCAGGACTCGTTATGGTCATTACAAGTACACTATAATGTCCTTTGGGTTGGCGAACGCTCCTACGGTATTCATGGATTACATGAACAGAGTTTAAGGTCCGTTTCTGGATAAATTTGTTGTTGTCTTCATTGACGACATACTAATTTATTCCAAGACTGAGGAAGAGCATGCGGAACACTTGAGGACCGTGTTGCAGATTCTAAAGGAGAAGAAACTCTATGCAAAACTGTCTAAGTGTGAGTTTTGGAAGAGCGAGGTGAAGTTTTTGGGCCACGTGGTGAGTAAAAAGGGAATAGCCGTAGATCCAACTAAGGTGGAGGCTGTAATGGATTGGAAGCAACCAGCCACCGTAACGGAGATAAGAAGTTTTCTGGGCTTAGCTGGCTATTACCGAAGGTTTATCCAGGGCTTTTCACAGATAGCTTTGCCAATGACAAAGTTAACCCGCAAAGACATTCCGTTTGTTTGGACTCCTGAGTGCGAGGAGAGCTTTCAGACATTGAAGAAAAAGTTGACCACTGCACCTGTGTTAGTGTTACCTGAGCTGAACGAGCCATTTGAGGTGTACTGTGATGCCTCATTGAAGGGTCTGGGGTGCGTGCCGATGCAGCATCATAATGTGGTGGCGTATGCCTCACGGCAGTTGAGACCGTATGAAGTTAATTATCCTACGCACGATTTGGAGCTTGCTACGGTCGTGTTTGCGCTAAAGGTATGGAGGCATTACCTCTATGGGTTATGTTCCAAGTTTTCTCTGATCATAAGAGCTTGAAGTACCTCTTTGATCAGAAAGAGCTTAATATGAGGCAGAGGAGGTGGATGGAATTGTTGAAGGACTACGACTTTGAGTTGAATTACCATCCGGGAAAGGCAAATATAGTAGCAGATGCGTTGAGTCAGAAGTCGCTGTATGTTGCTTGGATGACACTTCAAGAAGAAAAGTTGCTCAAGGAGTTTGAGAGTCTAAAAATTGGTGTCCAAGAAGTGTCTGGGACTCTGTGTTTGACTCGATTACAGATCTCGAGTGACTTTAAGTCCGAACTCCTGAAGGCTCATGAGAATGATGACGCGTTATCAAAGGTGTTACCGGCCATTGAGCAAGGAAAACAGTGGAGAGTGTTAGAAGAGAAAGATGGGTTATGGAGATTCAAGAGTAGAATCATTGTGCCAGATGTTAGCACTTTGAGGCAGGATATCTTAAAAGAGGCACACAAAAGCGGATTCTCCATTCACCCGGGAAGTACTAAGATGTACCATGATTTAAAGGCGATGTTCTGGTGGCCGGGTATGAAGAATGATGTGGCAGAATATGTTTCAAGGTGCTTAACTTGTCAAAAGGTAAAGACTGAACATCAAAGACCTGCCGGGATGTTGCAACCTTTAGAGATTCCACAATGGAAGTGGGAAAGTATTGCAATGGACTTTGTGTCAGGATTGCCAAGGACTAGGGCTGGTTTTGATGCTATCTGGGTGATTGTGGACCGACTGACGAAGTCAGCTCACTTTTTATCCATTCGTATGACTTACACCCTTGAGGAGCTAGCACGGTTATACATAAAGGAGATTGTGAGACTTCATGGTGTACCTGCTACTATAATCTCTGATAGAGATCCTCGTTTCACTTCAAGGTTTTGGGGTGCATTTCAGAAAGCTTTTAGAACCCGACTAAGCTTGAGCACGGCTTACCATCCTCAAACAGATGGTCAATCCGAAAGGACGATCCAAACACTAGAGGATATGTTGAGAGCTTGTGTTTTGGACCAACCGGCGAGTTGGGATCGGTATATGCCATTAGTGGAGTTTGCATACAATAATAGTTACCATGCGAGCATCGGAATGGCTCCGTATGAGGCCTTGTATGGGAGAAAATGTCAATCTCCGCTATGTTGGTATGAAGCTGGGGAGAAAGGCTTGTTGGGGCCGGAAATGATAGCTGAGACCACTGAACAAGTCAAGAAAATCCGAGATAGGATGCTTACGGCGCAGAGTTGTCAAAAGAGTTACGCCGATCAGAGGCGAAAGCCCTTAGAATTTGAGGAAGGAGATCATGTCTTCCTTAAGGTTACTCCGACCATGGGAGTAGGTAGGGCGATTAAAGCAAAGAAGTTGAATCCTCGATACATTGGTCCATTTCAAATCCTAGAGAGGGTTGGACCGGTGGCGTATCGGATGGCTCTGCCACCTCATCTTTCGAACCTGCACGACGTGTTTCACGTGTCGCAGCTTCGGAAGTACACTCCTGATGCTAGCCATGTGTTAGAACCTGAATCGGTTCAGTTAAGGGAAGATTTGACGCTTCCATTGGCTTCGGTCAAAATTGATGATACTAGTATCAAACGGTTGCGTAGAAAAGAGGTTTCATTAGTCAAAGTGGCATGGAGTCGAGGCGGTGTTGAGGAACACACTTGGGAACTTGAGTCGGAGATGCGAACAGATCATCCGCACTTATTCTCAGGTAATTGCATTTGAATTTTCTGGGCAAAATTCTCAATTAGGTGGTTAGAATGTAAAACTCGGTTAATTAACAACTAATTAACCCATAAATGAGAATTTATTCTAGAAAGTCAAAAATGTGATTTTTATGGCTAAATGTGATAGAGGAGATTGAGACGAGAATTTTGGTACCAATTTTATAGAATTCGGACCAAGATTGGACCGAACGGGCCAAACCGGGCCAACCGGACCCAAAGTGGGCCCTTGGCCCAACTAAACTAAACCAAACCCTAGTTTTCAGCACTCTCTCTCCTCATTAGACACACACACACGCTAAAATGGTGGAGGGAAAGGGAAGAACACACTCTCAAGTTCTCTCCCTTGGTTAATCTTCAAACCACCATAACTTTTGATCTAGAGCTCCGGTTGTCGCACCGTTTGTGGCCATGCGTTCATCGCGAAGAGCTCTACAAAACCCATACAATTAATCTTAAGGTAAGCCACGTTTTGCGCTTCAAATTTCCAGCTTTGATTTCGAGTTTCATGAGGCAAAATGTTGAGATTTTGGACTCTTTGATGTTATAGGACCCAACTCTCTTGAAGGAGAAGGTTAATCTTGTCTCCATGGACCTTGGGTGTGGTAAGATTCTCAACCCTAGTGTAATTGGTTGTTTTATGATGTTTGGGTATTGAGATGTTGTGTATGGGTATGATGATTGTGGCTTAGATTGTGTATGTGTGAATATTGGAGCTTGATTAGTGATATTGAAAAGCTTGAAAAGGGATTTGGCGGTGAAAAATCTGTTCTTGGAGGTGTTGAGTGAAAACTCTTCATAGAACTTTCTTGAATTATATATATCTTGTGGATCATATTTTTGAGCTAAAAACACAAGCAAGTGAGACTTGAGCCTAATGGTGTGGTTACATCTTATAACCACTTATTTTTCCTTCTTGTGTGCATTATTCTCTTTCTATAATTATAATCTTTGATTTGTTTGATTCTTTATGTCCATTATTTTGTGTATTCATGCATTTATATGATTGAGGCCATCATTTCATTAGCTCACTTACCCAAATGGCCTTACCTTTTATCTTCCTTTGTTAGCCAATTTTGAGCCTACGATTAACCCACTTGGTTCTTTAATTTAGCACATTACAAGCCTTAAAGTGAAAAACAATAAATATCCTAATTTGGATCTTTGATTAGCTTAGTGATAAACCCAATTTGTAGGGTTTATCTTGTATTGATTTTAGGGAATTTTATCACCTTTTACCCACATTTATTCAATGAAATAGCATGGTTTTGTATATTCTCCTTTAATTGTGCTTAAGAGTGAAAACATGCTTTTTAGGACTAAAAATAGCTAAATCTAATTCACCTTGATTCCATTAGATGCCTTGATATGTTTGTTAAGTGATTTAAGGTTTAGGAGGCAAAGATTGGATCAAGGGAATGAAGAAAGAAAGCATGAACAGTTGGAGAACTCATGAAGAAATGAAAGAACCGGAAAGCTGTCAAGCCGATCTCTTCGCACTTAAATGACCATAACTTGAGCTACAGATGTCCAAATGATGCGGTTTCAGTTGGGTTGGAAAGATAACATTTGGGGCTTCGAAACGATATAAGATTTGCCATAGTTGCTATACGTATAAGGACGCGTACGCGCACTGTACGCGTGCGCGCCGTTGGTGCACGTGATTCACTTCATGCAAACTCGTGGCTAGCGAATTTACAAGCCTTGTGCGCCCAATCCAACTCATTTCTGATCCTATTTAAGCCAAGGATTGAAGAGGGATGAACATGTTAGTTACCATTAGTCATAGTTTAGTTTTAGAATTAGTTTCTAGAGAGAGAAGCTCTCACTTCTCTCTAGGATTAGGATTAGGATTAGGTTTAGTTTTTAGATCTAGATTTTAATTCATCTTCTTCTACTTCTATCTTCTCAATTCCTTGTTGTTACATTCATTCTTCTTCCATTCTTTTATTGTAATTTCCTTATGTTGTTCTTATACTTTGTTGTAGATCTACTATTGTTCCTTCCATTTTCTTTCAATTCAATAAGAGGTAATTCATAATAATTGTTCTTCTTTGCTTTTCTATTGTTGATCTCTTGCCTTTGTAGTTAGATCTCTCTTTAATTCTTGCAATTTATGTTGTTTACTTTTATTGCCTTTTATGTGTTTGTTGAAATGCCTCTTCTAGAAATAGTATAGATTTTGTTCCTCTTGACCTAGGTAGAGTAATTAGTGACACTTGAGTTATCTAATTCCTTTGTTGATTGGTAATTGGAGAGATTGCTAATTGGTTTGGAGTGCACTAAAGCTAGTCTTTCCTTGGGAGTTGGCTAGGACTTGTGGCTCAAGTCAATTCATCCACTTGACTTTCCTTTATTTAGTAAGGGTTAACTAAGTGGTAGCAATGAACAATTCTCATCACAATTGAGAAGGATAACTAGGATAGGACTTATAATTTTCATACCTTGCCAAGAACCTTTTATAGTTGTTAGTTTATTTTCATTGCCATTTACTTTTCATGCTTCTTATCCAAAACCCCAAAACACATTTCTAACCAATAACAAGGCACTTTATTGTAATTCCTAGGGAGAACGACCCGAGGTTTGAATACTCTGGTTTATAAAATTAGGGGTTTGTTACTTGTGACAAACAACTTTTTGTATGAAAGGATTAGTGATTGGTTTAGAAACTATACTTGCAACGAGAATTCATTTGTGAAATTCTAAACCGTCAAAAATCCAATCATCACTTAGGCTAGTGTGTGTGAGTATCATTCAAGTGTGGGAACCTTGGGACATTGGGTGAATAAAAGGGTAGTTTTGTATTGTTATTGAAAATATTGGGAATTGGGTACATACTCATGTATTGATCAAATATAAAACCTTATGCATTGATGCTCTTGTATATAGAAAGAAAAAAATGAGAAAAACAAAAGAAAAAGAAAAGAAAAATAATATGGAAAAGAAAAAATAGAAAAAGAAAGAAAAAGAAAGTAATAAAAAGGGGACAAAATGCCCCAAAGCAAGGTCCAATAAAACTTAATGCATATGTGTTGTGAAATGAAAATAAATTGCATGAGTATGTGAAAAAGTGAGAAATGGGTAGTTAGGTTAGCTTTGAAATTGTATAGGATGTCATAGGTTAGGTGGGAAGTTTAAGTTTATCAAAGATTCAAATTTCAACCTCACTTGACCAAATATGCATCATACCTTGACCCTAGCCCCATTACAACCAAAGAAAAGACCTCATGATATATGTATGCATGCATGAAATATTTGTTGATTGTTATAATAAAAACAAATCTTAGAAAGCATGCTTAGGAGAGAATTGAGAGAATCAACCCTAAACACTTGAGCGAATAGAGTGCAAATACATCCGGTGAGGGTTTGATGCTCAATTACATGTTTTCGTCTATGATCATTTCTTCATGCAAGTTTGTAAAAATATTTAATAACTCAATTCAATTTTGGATTAGACTTGCTAGTCCTTAGCCCTTATGCATATATGCTTCTTGGGAATTGATTTATTTTGACCAAGCAATTGCATTCATGTAGATAGTTGCATATAGGTAGATTGCATTTAGTTAGTTTCCATTTGAATAAATGCCATACCCTTACTTCATTCTTGGTTTAAACATGAGGACATGCTTGGTTTAAGTGTGGGGAGGTTGATAAACCCCGTTTTGACGGTTTATATTGTATTGATTTTAAGAGATTTTATCACCTTTTACCCGCATTTATTCAATGAAATAGCATGGTTTTGTGATTGTCTCCTTATTTGTGCTTAGATGTGAAAACATGCTTTTTAGGCCTTTAACTTGATGATTTTGATTCACCTTTGATTCCACTAGATGCCTTGATGTGTTTGTTAGTGATTTCAAATTGAAAAGGCTAGGAATGGATCAAAGGAGTGAAAAGGAAAGCATGCAAAGTAGAAAAATCATGAAAAGGCAAAGAAGTTGAACTAGCCCATGGACGCGCGCGCGCACCTGGCGCTTGCGCGCACCTTGCGAATCACCCCATGGACGCGTACGCGTGCTGTGCGCGTACGCGTCAGTGCTAGTTTATGATTTTTTAATGAAAACGTGACCAACGAATTCTCAAGGGTTGTGGGGCCCAATCCCAACCAACTTTGGCGCCAAAGATGCTATTTAACCCAAGGAGTGAAGAGGAAAACACATGTTAGTTACCATTAGTCATAGTTTAGTTTTAGAAGTAGTTTCTAGAGAGAGAAGCTCTCACTTCTCTCTAGGATTAGGATTAGGACTAGGTTTAGTTCTTAGATCTAGATTTTAATACATCTTCTTCTACTTCTATCTTCTTAATTCCTTGTTGTTACATTCATTCTCCTTCCATTCTTTTGTTGTAATTTCCTTTATGTTGTTCTTGTGTTTTGTTGTAGATCTACTTTTGTTTCTTCTACTCTCTTTCAATTCAATCAAGGTAATTCATAATAAATGTGTTTCTTTTGATTGTTGTTAGATCTTGTTCTTGTTGTTGATTTACTATGCTTTCCTTTTATGCCTTCCAAGTGTTTGATGAAATGCTTGGTTGGATTTTAGAGTAGAGTTTTATGTTCTTGGCTTGGAAAGGTAACTTAGGAACTCTTGAGTTACTAATGTCCAAGTAATTGATGATTGTGATCTATTGACTCTAGTTCTCACTAATTGAATTAGTGGAGAGTTAGGACTTATGGACTAGGATTGATATAGCTCATTTGACTTTCCTTTACTACTAGTTAGAGGATGATTTAATGAGATTAATCCTTGCCAATTCTCATATTGTGGTTAGTGATTAGGATAGAGATCCTTGACCACCAACCCTTGCCAAGACCTTTTTAGGCCTTAGTTTACTTTCTTGCCATTTATCTTTCATGTTTCTTATTAAAACCCCAAAATTAACTCACAACCAATAACAAAACACTTCATTACAATTCCTAGGGAGAACGATCCGAGGTTTGAATACTTCGGTTATTAATTTTAGGGGTTTGTTACTTGTGACAAACAATCTTTTGTATGAAAGGATTATTGTTGGTTTAGAAACTATACTTGCAACGAGAATTCATTTGTGAAATTCTAAACCGTCAAAAATCCAATCATCATGAAGCAAGGGAAAAATGAATGATCAATAAGGATCAAAGATGATTATGTGAGAGGCGGAGGATGGCGGTGGAAGTGCTTGTTATGCCATGGGCTGAAAGGCCGTAATTGTTTACCCCTTTTCGGAGTGTTGTGCTTTAGAATTGCGATTTTTGTTTACCCCTTTTTCTACAAAGGCTCCTAGTTATAAACCTTATTCATACTACTATATGTACTAAATTTTTATTTTAGAGGTCGTAATACCCTACCATCTCTGAATTATGACTTAAGCATAAGACTCTGTATGGTAGGGTGTTACAATAGTTGGGTTGGAATTGGAGTGGTTCTATGTATGATTCGTTTGGCTCATAGTGTCGTTGGTATGGTGGATATGGTTTAGGATTATATGAGGTTATGTTTGGTAGTATGGGGCTTGTGAGTTTGGTGGTTCAAACTTATGTTGAGAAGGGGGATCATAGGCATATGGTGGGGCTTGTTGGTAAGGGGGTCCACCATATTCATCATCTTGGTACGCTCCCTGGAATGGCTCTTGGCCATAGTAATTTGGTGGAGGTTGGTTGTCATGAAGAGCTCCACCATAACTATTGTCTTTGTTTGCATCACAGAATGATTGTTGGTTATAGCGCATTGGAGGGGGTTGTTGCCAAGAGGGTTGATCAAATCCTTGTGGCTCTTCCCATCTTTGATTCTTCCAACCTTGATTCCTATTTTCATTATAGTTTCTATTCCTTACAACAACATTGGAAACAAACTTGAAACCACAGGGGTGAGAATTCATAGTAGCTAAAGAAAATAAAAACAAAAACTAAAAAAATTAATGAAAATAAACTCCTAAAACTTAGAAACACTAACAACAATATAAGATAAAGATCTGAAACAAGATTTAAATTTTGAAAACGTTTGATTTTTAAAATTTTAAATTTAAATTTTGAAATTTGAATTTTGAATTTTGGAATTTTAAATATTGAGATTTGAAATTTTGATTTTGAAATAAGATAAGATAAGATTTTGAAAAAGATAGGATTTTTGAAAAAATATTTGAATTTTGAAATTTAAAACTAAGATAAGTTAAGATAAAAATTTTAAAATAAAAATCTGAATTTTTTTTTATAATTTTCAAAAAAAATCAATTAAAATAAAGAGAAAATATATTTTTAAAATTAATGAGAAAAGAGAAAAACAATAAAATGACACCAAATTTAGAATTTTTAGATCAAAGCAAAGAAAACAAACAAGAAAAATATTTACAATAACCAATAATAAGGCACACGTTTGCAATTTTCCGACAACGGCGCCATTTTGACGAACGGATTTCTATCGGTAAAGAAATTCACAAATATATAATCGAGTTGTAAGTATAGTTTCTAAACCAACAGAGAATCCTTTTGTACAAAAGTTTGGTTGTCACAAGTAACAAAACCCCATAAAATTTATAATCGAAGTATTTAAACCTCGGGTCGTCTCTCAAGGAATTGCAGGAAGGTATGATTTATTATTGGTTAAAGAAAACAGTATAATTTTGGGTTTTCAAAATAAGGAACAGGTTATTTAAATGGTCAGAAAAATAAATTAATAATTATAAAATCTCTTGGCAAGGTATAAAAAATTGAAGTCATATCCTAGTTATCCTTATCAGGTGTGATGAGAATTGGACTCTTCTCCCACTTTAGTTAGCCCTTACTAAATAAAGAAAAGTCAAGCGGACTAATTAATTTGATCCTCAAGTCCTAGTCAACTCCTATGGAAAGACAAGAGTTATTGGAGTACAAATTAATCAGCAAAGAATTCCAATTTCAATCAACAGCTGAGTTTGATAACTCAAGTGTTACTAATTACTCAACTAAGGCCAAAGGGTGTAAAAAGCTAAATTAAAGTCATAAATATGAATTACCTCAAATTACATAAATAAGAGAGATCAAGTCTGACATAAGGGTTCATAAATTAAAGTAATAGAATAAATAAAAGTAGAAAATAAATTAAAGGAACATTGAACCTGTGATGAATAGAAGTAGTCTGAACATAATAGAAATCCTAAATCTTAATCCTAAGAGAGATGAGAGAACCTCTCTCTCTCTAAAAACAACATCTAAAAACCTAAAATTGTGAATTTGTATCAATTGTTATTGATGAATGGATGGATTCCACACTTTATAGCTTCTAATCTGTGCTTCTGGACTTGGATCTGAGCCAAAAGTGGGTTCAGAAATCACTAGGAGCATTTTCTTCAATTTCTGCACGTGGCGTCTGTCACGCGTACGCGTGGGTCACGCGTCATCTGGAGTTTTGCTCTTCCACGCGTCCATGTCAGTCATGCGTCCGCGTCAATTGCGTTCTGCTCAGGGCATGCGTCCGCGTCGTCCATGCGTGCGCGTCGCTTTTTTTTTTTCAAAACTCCATTTTTGTGCTTTCCTTCCAATTTTGTATGTCTCCTTTTTGTCTTCTAAGTCATTCCTGCCCTATAAAACCTGAAAATACTTAACACACAAATCACGGCATCGAATGGTAATAAAGGATAATTAAATTTAATATTTTTAAAGTATAGGAAACATGTTTTCACATATATCATAAAATGAGGAAGGAATAGTAAAACCATGCAATTTACATGAATAAGTGGGTGAAGATTTGTTAAAAACACTCAATTTACGCACAAGATAACTCATAAAATAGGGGTTTATCAATCTCCCCACACTTAAACAATAGCATGTTCTCATGCTAAATCTAAGAGAAAAGAGTAAAGGTAAAATGGTGGAATCTTATGCAATGCAATCTATTCTAAATGCAAGCTACCTACATGAATCATGCAATTCTAATATATATATATATATATATATATATATATCTTACATGTGGTTAATTTGCTTCATATCTTCAAGGAATCATATATGTACAATTAAGGCCAAACCATATTAAAACATGTTCACAATTGAGTTGGGTTTAAAAATAATTCACAATCTTGCAAGACAATTAACAATTTAAATATGGATATACGGGAATGAGCCATTGAACCCTCACTGGATTTGTGTTTACTCTCTAGTCACTCAGTGTTTGGGGTTAATCACTCTATTCTTTTCTATTCATGCTTTCTAAAACCTTGTTCTTCATCTAATCAATCAACAAATATATAATGTATACATACAAACATCATCAGGTCTTATTCAAGGTTGTAATGGGGCCAAGGTAAAGGTAAGAGTATATATATGGCTAAGTGAGCTATAATTGAATCCTTGATTAGTCTAAGATTTCACCTAACATATACATACTTTATAAAAATTCAAAATTATCCTGGTCTTCCCATAATTTTTCCCATTTTGTGTCACATACTCGTGTACCAATTTTATTTTGATTTTTATTTCCATGTGCATTGATTTCTACTAAATTTATTATTGGGGTAATTTTGTCCCATTATCTATTTGTTTAACTAAAAGGATTTTTCCTTTTTTTAACATAAACATATATCAATGCACATGGTGTTTTAGTTTAACTTGGTTTCACATGAGCATGTTCCCAAGTTTCTGATTATTCTTATTAATTTTGATTCTTTCCTATCAACCCATGTTCCCATGTTTCCACACACTTATTGGATACACAATCTCCTATCTTAAGTTAACCAAGAATTCAACTTGGGATTTTTAATTTGTTTTTCTGCTTAAGGCTAGTGATGTGATTATAGAACAGAAGGGGATTCAAAGGGCTCAAGAGGGCTAACAAGGGTGATGTTGGAGGTAGGCTTACTTGGGATAAGTGAGAAAAAATTTAAATAATGGCCTCAATCATATGTGGGTATGTATCTACATTCTATATTGGACATATAGATTGGAACAAAGTAAAGATTACAAGCATAGAAAAGAAGTGCGAAACACACAGAAATGAAATTTATGGTTGGATGAAACCATACAATTAAACTCAAAACTCACAGGTTGTGTGTTCTTTGGCTCAGAAATCATATATCAATTATGTATGTCATGCAAGTAGAAATCAAGAGTTTTCATTCAACTCAATGTGAATCTTAAGGTGGCCCTTAAAATCTTAGTGTTCTTCCTTGAAGAAATGTTATTAACTAACTCACATTTGTTGCTATATATATACAAGGTGTGTGGATTGTTTTGATTCTGTTACACTAAAGTTTCTAGTTTACTCTTTTATTTTCAATTAAACCAACTTATCATATGCTAAAAGGGTAAACTATACTAATTAATACACATATTCTATAACTAATAAGCTAAAAGTGCAAATTAAGCTAAATATCTAAGATATATACAGCCCAAAGTGCAAAATGCAAAAATAAAATAAAAATACAGCAAAAGCAAAAGAAAAATGTGCAAGTACTAAAAGACAAAATAAGATAAGATAAAATAAAAATAAAATAAAATAAAGTACAGAAAAATAAACAAAATAAGATAGATGAGTCTGTAGTGGTTCACCAAAAAGATTCGCCAGAGATGGCGACCTCCCCACACTTAAATTATAGCATTGTCCTCGATGCTCTATCAAATTGGCTGTTAAGAAGTGTCATCTCCGGAAGGGTGTGCTGGTGCTGTCTGTATGGGCTCTGGCAGTGAAAGTGTTTGAGGCTCTGCCTGTATAGGTGCCTGTGGGTCTTCTGGCTGTGTTTGTTGAGACTCCTCATGCTGGGGCTCTGCCTGCTCAGCCTCTTGCTCGTGCATCCTCTTCCTGGTCATCTGCCTCCTCCTCAGATGGCTCAGATGGTGTGTCAGGATCGGAGGGGATGTCAGTGTGGCCGGACAGGATCATTAACTTCAAATGCTCATAGCGGCGCTTGCTGCGACGCTCAGACCGCTCATATCGCCGCTGGTTGCGGCGTTCCATCTGGTCCAAGCGCTCGAATAGGCAGTGCACAAGGTGGTAGACGGGCTTGGGAGTAGGTGATAGTGCAGTGGTAGTAGCTGGGGCAGTAGATGCTGAACGAGCAGCGGAAGATTTGGCTGCCTCAGCGGAGGCAGTGAGGAAAGGCGGCCTGTAACCCAAGGCTAGGTAGTTCCTGTTGTAAGGGATAATCTTCTTGCAGTCTGCAGATTTTTTTTTTGAAGAAACAGGTTTAGCAATAGCAAGCCTTTTCCATCATATTCTCAGTAACAGACAGAGAATTCTGAACAGAGCCCCTCCTCTAGCTTAGCAAACATAGTCTCTGATCTATCTAAGGCCACTTTAAGTTTCATGAATGAAACAAGGTCCTCCATTAGAAACTTGGAGGCACAAGTGGGTCAACTGAGTAAGAAAATTACTGAAACTCCTCCTAGTACTCTCCCAAGCAATACAGAAATGAATCCAAAAAGAGAGTGCAAAGCCATTGATATTATCAAAATGGCCGAATCCAAAGAGGAAGGGGAGGACGTGAATCTCAATGAGGAAGACCTCATGGGACGTCCTCCAGACAGAAAGAAGTTCCCTATTGAGGGCCTAAAGGAATCTGAGGCTCATATAGAGACCATAGAGATTCCATTAAACTTTCTTCTGCCATTCATGAGCTCTGAGAACTATTCTTCCTCTGAAGAGGATGAAGATGTAACTGAAGAGCAAGTTGCTCAATATCTAGGAGCCATTATGAAGCTGAATGCCAAGTTGTTTGGTACTGAGACTTTGGGAAGATGAACATCCCTTGCTCATTAGTGAACTAAATACATGGGTTCAGCAAACTTTACCTCAAAAGAAACAAGATCTTGGTAAATTCTTAATACCTTGTACCATAGGCACCATGTCCTTTAAGAAGGCTCTGTGTGACCTGGGATCAGGTATAAATCTTATGTCACTCTCTGTAATGGAGAAACTGGGGATCTTTGAGGTACAAGCTGCAAGAATCTCATTAGAGATGGCAGACAAGTCAATAAAACAAGCTTATGGATTGGTAGAGGACGTGTTAGTGAAGGTTAAAGGCCTTTACATCCCTGTTGATTTCATAATCCTAAACACTGGGAAGGATGAGGATGAATGCATCATCCTTGGAAGACCCTTCCTAGCCACAGCAGAAGTTGTGATTGATGTTGACAGAGGAAAGCTAGTCCTTCAATTGAATGGGGACTACCTTGTGTTTAAAGCTCAAAGATCTTCCTCTGCAAACCATGGAGAGGAAGCATGAAAAGCTTCTCTCAATACAGAGTCAAACAAAACTCTCACAATCAAACTCTAAGTTTGGTGTTGGGAGGCCATAACCAAACTCTAAGTTTGGAGTTGAACCCCCACATTCAAACTCTAAGTTTGGTGTTGGGAGGTCCCAACAATGCTCTGAACATCTGTGAACCTCCATGAGAGCTCACTGTCAAGCTATTGACATAAAAGAAGCGCTTATTGGGAGGCAACCCAATTTTTATTTATCTATATTGCTATTGTTCTTTTATGTTTTATTAGGTTTATGATCATGTGGAGTCACAAAATAATTGCAAAAAATAAAAACAGAATCAAAAATAGCAGAAAAAAAAAGCACACCCTGGAGGAAGAGCTGTCTGGCGTTTAAACGCCAAAAACAAGTATCTATCTGGCGTTTAACGCCAAAAACAAGCATCAGGCTAGCGTTAAACGCCAGAAACAAGCTGCAGTCTGGCGTTAAACGCCAATATTGCATACAGAGGGCGTTTTACATTCCTAAAAGGTGCAAGAATGAGAAATCCTTGACACATCAAGATCTGAAGACCCCACAGGATCCCCACCTACCCCACTTCTCTCTTCTTCACACAATCCAATAACATTATACCCTTCACCAATCACCTCAATCTCTCTTCCCCATTACCCATTCACCAATCACATCCATCCACTCTTTTCCACAAACCCCACATACCTTCAAATTCAAAATCTCTTTCCCACCCAAACCCACCCTAAATGACCGAACCCAAACCCCTCTCCCTCCACTATATAAACCCCTCCATCCTTCTTCATTTTCACACAACACTACCCTCTCTTCTCTTCCTTGGCCGAAACCCACACCTCTCACCCTCTCCTCCATATCTTCTTCTATTCGATCTTCTTTTGCTCGAAGGCGACCAACATTCTAAGTTTGGTGTAGTAAAAGCATAGCTTTTTTGTTTTTTCATAACCATTGATGGCACCTAAGGCCAGAGAAACCTCAAGAAAGAGAAAAGGGAAGGCAATTGCTTCCACCTCTGAATCATGGGAGATGGAAAGATTCATCTCAAAAGCCCATCAAGACCACTTCTATGAAGTTGTGGCCAAAAAAAAGGTGATCTTTGAGGTCCCTTTTAAGCTCAAAAAGGGCGAATATCCGGAGATCCGACAAGAGATTAGAAGAAGAGGATGGGAAGTTCTCTCTAATCCCATTCAACAAGTCGGAATCTTAACGATTCAAGAATTCTATGCAAACGCATGAATCACTAGAAACCATGATCAAAGCATGAACCCAAACCCAAAAAATTGGCTTACAATGGTTCGGGAGAAATGCTTAGATTTCAGTCTAGAGAACGTAAGGTTGGCGTTCAACTTGCCTATGATGCAAGAAGACGCACTCCCCTACACTAGAAGGGTCAACTTTGATCAAAGGTTGGACCAAGTCCTCATGGACATATGTGTAGAAGGAACTCAATGGAAAAGAGACTCAAGAGGCAAGCCGGTTCAATTGAGAAGACTGGACCTTAAGCCTGTGGCTAGAGGATGGTTGGAGTTCATCTAACGCTCCATCATCCCCACTAGCAACCGATCCGAAGTAACTGTGGATCGGGCCATCATGATCCATAGCATCATGATTGGAGAGGAAGTAGAAGTTCATGAAGTCATCTCTCTAGAACTCTACAAAGTAGCCGAAAAATCCTCCACCTTGGCAATGCTGACTTTTTCTCATCTCATTTGCCATCTATGCAACTTAGCTGGAGTTGTCATAGAAGGAGACATCCTCATTGAAGAGGACAAGCCCATCACTAAGAAGAGGATGGAGCAAACAAGAAAGCCCATTGATGAATCTCAAGAGACGCATGAGGAAACTCATCATCAAGAAATTCCTGAGATACCTCAAGGGATGCATTTTCTTCCAAACAACTATTGGGAACAACTCAACACTTCTCTAAAAGGATTGAGTCATAACATGAACCAATTAAGGGTGGAACACCAAGAGCACTCCATCATTCTCAATGAGATTAAAGAAGATCAAAGAGTTATGAAAGAGGAACAACAAAAGTAAGGAAGAGACATAGAGGAGCTCAAGAACACAATTGGTCCTTCAAGAAGAAGGCGCCACCCTCACTAAGGTGGACTCATTTCTTAACTTCCTTGTTCTTATCTCTCTGTTTTTCAGTTTTATGCTATATGTTTGTCTTTGTTTTGAGTCTTTACTACATGATCATTAGTATTTAATAGCTATGTTTTAAGGCTATGAATAATTCCATAAATCCTTCACCTTTTTTAAATGAAAAATATTTTTAATATAAAAGAACAAGAAGTACATGAGTTTTGAATTCATCCTTGAAATTAGATTAATTATATTGATGTGGTGACAATACTTTTTGTTTTTTTGAATGAATGCTTGAACAGTGCATATTTTTTATCTTGTTGTTTATAAATGTTAAAATTATTGGCTCTTGAAAGAATGATGAAAAAGAAAAATGTTATTGATGATCTGAAAAATCATAAAATTGATTCCTAAAACAAGAAAAAGTACTAAATAACAAAGCTTGCGAAAAAAAACAAGCAAAAAAAGCCAATATCACTTAAAACCAAAAGACAAGGGTAAAAAAAATCCAATGCTTTGAGCATCAATGGATAGGAGGGCCCAAGAAAACAAAATCCAGGCCTAAGTGGCTAAATCAAGCTGTCCCTAACCATGTGCTTGTGTCATGAAGATCCAAGTGAAAAGCTTGAGACTGAGTGGTTAAAGTCGTGATCCAAAGCAAAAAGAGTGTGCTTAAGAGCTCTAGACACCTCTAACTGCAGACTTTAGCAAAGCTGACTCACAATCTGAAAAGGTTCACCCAGTCATATGTTTGTGGCATTTATGTATCCGGTGGTAATATTGAAAAACAAAGTGTTTAGGGTCACGGCCAAGACTCATAAAAGTAGCTGTGTTCAAAAATCAACATACTTAACTAGGAGAATCAATAACACTATCTGAACTCTGAGTTCCTATGGATGCCAATCATTCTAAACTTTTAAGGATAAAGTGAGATGCCAAAACTGTTCGGAAGCAAAAAGCTACAAGTTTCGCTCATCTAATTAGAACTAATATTCATTGATATTTTGAATTTTATAGTATATTCTCTTCTTTTTATCCTATTTGATTTTCAGTTGCTTGGGGACAAGCAACAATTTAAGTTTTATATTGTGATGAGCGGATAATTTACACGCTTTTTGACGTTGTTTTTAGGTAGTTTTTAGTAAGATCTAGCTACTTTTAGGGATATTTTTACTAGTTTTTATGCAAAATTCACATTTCTAGACTTTACTATGAATTTGTGTATTTTTATGTGATTTCAGGTATTTTCTGGCTAAAATTGAGGGACTTAAGCAAAAATCTGATAGGAGGCTGAAAAAGGACTACAGATGCTGTTGGATTCTGACCTCCCTGCACTCTGACCTCCCTCCAGAAAATTCATTTCGAGTGCAGGGAGGTCAGAATTCAACAGCATCTGTAGTCCTTTTTCAGCCTCCTATCAGATTTTTGTTCAAGACCCTCAATTTCAGTCAGAAAATACCTGAAATCACAGAAAAACACACAAACTCATAGTAAAATCTAGAAATGTGAATTTTACATAAAAACTAATAAAAACATCCCTAAAAGTAGCTAGATCCTACTAAAAATTACCTAAAAACAATGCCAAAAAGCATATAAATTATCCGCTCGTCACAACATCAAACTTTAATTGTTGCTTGTCCCCAAGCAACTGAAAATCAAATAAGATAAAAAGAAGAGAATATACTATAAATCTCAAAATATCAATGAATATTAGTTCTAATTAGATGAGCGGGACTTGTAGCTTTTTGCTTCTGAGCAGTTTTGGCATCTCACTTTATCCTTAGAAGTTTAGAATGATTGGCATCTATAAAAACTCAGAGTTCAGATAGTGTTATTGATTCTCCAAATTAAATATGTTGATTCTTCACAGCTACTTTTATGAGCCTTGGCCGTGGCCCTAAGCACTTTGTTTTCCAGTATTACCACCGGATACATAAATGTCACAAACACATGACTGGGTGAACCTTTTCAAATTATGACTCAGCTTTGCTAAAGTCCCCAGTTAGAGGTGTCCAGAGCTCTTAAGCACACTCTTTTTGCTTTGGATCACGACTTTAACCACTCAGTCTCAAGCTTTTCACTTGGACCTTCATGACACAAGCACATGGTTAGGCACAGCTTGATTTAGCCGCTTAGGCTTGGATTTTATTTCATTGGGCCCTCCTATCCATTGATGCTCAAAGCCTTTGATCCTTTTTACCCTTGCCTTTTGATTTTAAGGGCTATTGGCTTTTTTTTCGCAAGCTTTGTTATTCACTGCTTTTTCTTGCTTCAGGAATCAATTTTATGATTTTTCAGATCATCAATAATATTTCACTTTTTCATCATTCTTTCAAAAGCCAACAATTTTAACATTCATAAACAACAAGATCAAAAAATATGCATTGTCCAAGCATTCATTCAGGAAAACAAAAAGTATTGTCACCACATCAATATAATTAAACTAATTTCAATGATGAATTCAAAACTCATGTACTTCTTGTTCTTTTGTATTAAAAACATTTTTCTTTTAAGAAAAGTGAAGAATTCATGGAATTATTCATAGCTTTAAGACATAGTTACTAAATACTAATGATCATGTAGTAAAGACTCAAAACATAGACAAACATATAGCATAGAATTGAAAAACAGAGAGATAAGAACAAGGAAGTTAAGGAAGGAGTCCACCTTATTGAGGGTGGCACCTTTTCCTTGAAGGATCAATGGTGTTCTTGAGCTCCTCTATGTCTCTTCCTTGCCTTTGTTGCTCCTCCCTCAGAGCTCTTTGATTTTCTCTAATCTCATTGAGAATGATGGAGTGCTCTTGGTGTTCCACCCTTAATTGGTTCATGTTATGACTCAATCCTTCTAGAGAAGTGTTGAGTTGTTCCTAATAGTTGTTTGGAGAAAAATACATCCCTTGAGGCATCTCAGGAATTTCTTGATGATGAGCTTCCTCATACGTCTCTCAAGATCCATGAATGGGCTCTCTTGTTTGCTCTATCATCTTCTTAGTGATGGACTTGTCCTCTTCAATGAGAATGTCTCTTTCTATAACAACTCCAGCTAAGTTGCATAGATGGCAAATGAGATGAGAAAAAGCTAACCTTGCTAAGGTGGAGGATTTTTCGGCTACTTTGTAGAGTTCTAGAGAGATGACTTCATGAACTTCTACTTCCTCTCCAATCATGATACTATGAATCATGATGGCCCGATCCACAATTATTTCGGATCAGTTGCTAGTGGGGATGATGAAGCGTTGGATGAGCTTCAACCATCCTCTAGCCACAGGCTTAAGGTCCAGTCTTCTCAATTGAACCGGCTTGTCTTTTGAGTCTTTTTTCCATTGAACTCCTTTCACACATATGTCCATGAGGACTTGGTCCAACTTTGGATCAAAGTTTACCCTTTTAGTGTAAGGGCGTGCGTCTTCTTACATCATAGGCAAGTTGAACGCCAACCTTACGTTTTCCAGACTGAAATCTAAGCATTTTCCCCGAACCATTGTAAGTCAATTCTTTGGGTTTGGGTTCATGCTTTGATCATGGTTCCTAGTGATCCATGCGTTTGCATAGAACTCTTGAACCGTTAAGATTCCAACTTGTTGAATGGGATTGGAGAGAATTTCCCATCCTCTTCTTCTAATCTCTTATCGGATCTCCGGATATTCGCCCTTTTTAAGCTTAAAAGGGATCTCAGGGATCACCTTTTTTTTGCCACAACTTCATAAAAGTGGTCTTGATGGGCTTTTGAGATGAATCTCTCTATCTCCCATGACTAAAAAGTGGAAGCAATTGCCTTCCCTTTCTTCTTTCTTGAGGTTTCTCTGGCCTTAGGTGCCATCAACGGTTATGAAAAAACAAAAAACTATGCTTTTACCACACCAAACTTAGAATGTTACTCGCCCTCGAGTTAAAGAAGAAAGAATAGAAGAAAAAGATATGAAAGAGAGGGAGACAAGTATGGGTTTCGGCCAAGGGGAAAAAGAAAGGGTAGTGTTGTGTGAAAATGAAAAAGGATGGAGGGGTTTATATAGTGGAGGGAGAGGGGTTTGGGTTCAGTCATTTAGGATGGGTTTGAGTGAGAAAAACATTTTGAATTTGAAGGTAGGTGTGATTTTTGGGAAAGAGTGAATGGATGTGATTGGTGAAGGGGTAATGGAAAAGAGAGATTGAAGTGATTGGTGAAGGGGTAATGGAAAAGAGAGATTGAAGTGATTGGTGAAGGGTATAGTGTTATTGGATTGTGTGAAGAAGAGAGAAGTGGGGTTGGTAAGGATCCTGTGGGTTCCACAGATCCTGAGGTGATCCTGTGGGATCCACAGATCTTGAAATGTCAAGGATTTCTCATTCATGCACCTTTTAGGCGTGTAAAACGCCCTCTGTATGCAATCCTAGCGTTTAACACCAAACTGCAGCTTGTTTCTGGCGTTAAACGCCCAAATGTAGCATGTTTCTGGCGTTTAACGCCAGCTTGGTGCTTTTTTCTGGCGTTAAACGCCAGATAGATGCTTGTTTCTAGCATTTAAACGCCAAACAGCTCTTCCTCCAGGGTGTGCTTTTTCTTCTGCTGTTTTTGATTCTGTTTTTAATTATTGCAATTGTTTTGTGACTCCACATGATCATAATCCTAATAAAACATAAAAGAACAATAGAAATATAGATAAATAAAAATTGGATTGCCTCCCAACACGCGGTTCTTTAATGTCAATAGCTTGACAGTGAGTTCTCATGGAGCTTCACAAATGTTCAGAGCATTGTTGGGACCTCCCAACAACAAACTTAGAGTTTGAATGTGGGAGCTTCTCAACACCGAACTTAGAGTTTAGTTGTGACCTCCCAACACCAAACTTAGAGTTTGATTGTGGGAGCTTTGTTTGACTCTGTATTAAGAAAAGCTTTTCATGCTTCCTCTCCATGGTTGCAGAGGAAGATCCTTGAGCTTTAAACACAAGGTAGTCCCCATTCAATTGAAGGACTAGCTCTCCTCTATCAACATCAATCACAGCTCCTGCTGTGGCTAGGAAGGGTCTTCCAAGAATTATGCATTCATCCTCATCCTTTCTCGTGTCTAGGATTATGAAATCAGCAAGGATGTAAAAGCCTTTAACCTTCACTTACACGTTCTCTACCAATCTATAAGCTTGTTTTATTGACTTGTCTGCCATTTCTAATAAGATTCTTACAGCTTGTACCTCAAAGATCCCCAATTTTTCTATTACAGATAATGGCATAAGATTTATACCTAATCCCAGGTCACACAAAGCCTTCTCAAAGGTCATGGTGCCTATGGTACATGGTATTAAAAATTTACCAGGATCTTGTTTCTTTTGAGATAAAATTTGTTAAACCCATGTATTTAGTTCACTAATGAGCAAGGGAGGTTCATCTTCCCAAGTCTCATTACCAAACAACTTGGCATTCAACTTCATGATGGCTCCTAGATATTAAGCAACTTGCTCTTCAGTTACATCTTCATCCTCTTCAAAGGAAGAATAGCACTCAGAGCTCATGAATGGCAGCAGGAAGTTTCATGGAATCTCTATAGTCTTTATATGAGCCTCAGATTTTTTAGGTCCTCAATAGGGAACTCCTTTCTATCTGGAGGACGTCCCATGAGGTCTTCCTCATTGGGATTCACATCCTCCCCTTCCTCTTTGGATTCGATCATTTTCATTATATCAATGGCCTTGCACTCTCTTTTTAGATTCTCTTCTATATTGCTTGGAAGAGTACTAGGAGGAGTTTCAGTGATTTTTTTACTCAGCTGACCCACTTGTGCCTCCAAATTTCTAATGGAAGACTTTGTTTCATTCATGAAACCTAAAGTGGCCTTAGATAGATCAGAGATTATGTTTACTAAGCTAGAGGGGCTCTGTTCAGAATTCTCTGTCTGTTGCTGAGAAGATTATGAAAAAAACTAGCTATTGCTAAACCTGTTTCTTCCACCATTATTAAAGCCTTGTTGAGGCTTTTATTGATCCTTCCATGAAAAATTTGGATAATTTCTCCATGAGGGATTATAGGTATTTCCATAGGCTTCACTCATGTAATTCACCTCTGTCATTGCAGGGTTCTCATGATCATAAGCTTCTTTAGAAGATGCTTCTTTAGTACTGTTGGATGTATTTTGCAATCCATTCAGACTCTGAGATATCATATTGACTTATTAGGTCAATATTTTGTTCTGGGCCAGTATGACATTCAAAGCATCAACTTCAAGAACTCCCTTCTTCTTAGGTGTCCCATTACTCACAGGATTCCTCTCAAAGGTGTACATGAATTGATTATTTGCAACCATGTCAATGAATTCTTGAGCTTTTGCAGGCGTTTTTTTTAGGTGAATAGATCCACCTGCAGAATAGTCCAGTGACATCTTAGAGAACTCAGATAAACAATCATAGAATATATCCAAAATGGTCCACTCTGAAAGCATGTCAAAAGAACACTTTTTGGTCAACTGCTTGTATCTTCCCCAAACTTCATAGAGATTCACTATCTTTTTGTTTGAAGGTCTGAACATCCACTCTAAACTTGCTCAGCTTTTAAGGAGAAAAGAACTTGGCCAAGAAGGTCGTGACCAATTTATCCCAAGAGTCCAGGCTATCTTTAGGTTGTGAGTCCAACCATGTTCTAGCTCTGTTTCTTATAGCAAAAGAAAAAAGCATGAGCCTGTAGACTTCAGGATCTACTCCATTAGTCTTAACAGTATCACAGATCTGCAAAAACTCAGTTAAAAACTGATAGGGATCTTCTGATGAAAGTCTATGAAACTTGCAGTTCTGTTGTATTAAAACAACTAGTTGAGACTTCAGCTCAAAATTATTTACTCCAATGGCAGGGATTGAGATGCTTTTTCCATAAAAATTAGAAGTATATGTAATATAATCACCAAGCATCCTCCTTGCATTATTGTTGTTGTCATTATTTTCGGCTGTCATCTCCTCTTCTTTTTCGAAAATTTCTGTAAGATTTTCTCTAGATTGTTGTATTTTAGCTTCTCTTAGTTTCTTTTTCAGAGTCCTTTCAGGTTCAGGATCTGCTTCAACAAGAATGTTCTTGTCCTTGCTCCTGCTCTTATGAAAAAGAAGGGAACAAAAAATAATAATAGGAATCCTATTTACCACAGTAGAGAGATTCCTTTATGTGAGTTAAAGAAAATAAGAAGAAAATTCGAACACAGGTAGAGGGAGAAGAAGGTTCGAATTTTGAGTAGAAGAGAAGTGTTAGTAGATAAATAAATAAATAGAAAAAGGTGAGAGAGAGGAGTTTTTAACTAAAATAAAAGAAAAATATTTTTGTTTTTATTTTAGATTAAAGTTAAAATTTAAATTTATAAAAAGGAATAAAATTAAAATTTAAAACAATTAGTTAAATAAAAAAATTTTTGGAAAAAAATGAAGTGATTTTCGAAAATTAGAGAGAAAATAGTAGTTAGGTGGTTTTGAAAAAGATAAGAAATAGTAAAACAAACAAAAAATCAATTAGTTAGTTGAAAAATATTTGAAAATCAATTTTGAAAAGATAAGTTAGAAAAAATTTTGAAATCAAATCTTTGAAAAAGATATGATTAAAAAAGATATGATTAAAAAGATATGATTGAAAAGATATTTTGCAAAAGATTTGAAAAGGAAATTAAAAATATTTGATTTTTAAAATTAAACTTGATTACTTGACTAACAAGAAATTAAAAGATAGGATCCTAGAATTTAAATATTGAACCTTTCTTAACAAGAAAGTAACAAACTTCAAATTAATTGTTAGTGAAGTTTTCGAAAATTATGAAGTAAAATTAAAAAAAATATTTTAACAATCAATTTTAAAAAATTTTCGAACCTATAAAAGAAAAAAAGATTTGATTTTTGAAAAAATTTTGAAAAGATAAGATTTTTAAATTTAAAATCTTGACTTGACTAACAAGAAAACTAATTTTAAAAATTTTTCACTAAGTCAACCCAAATATTTCGAAATTTATGAGAGAAATAAGGAAAAGATATTTTTTTTAAATTTAATGAAGAAAGAGAAAAACATAAAAATGATTCAAAACATAAAAATTATTGATTAAAACAAATGATGCATGCAAGAACACTATGAATGTCAAGATGAACACCACGAACACTTTCAAGATCAAAATAAACATCAAAACTTATTTTTGAAATTTCAAGAAAAGAAAAACATGCAAGACACCAGATTTAGACATTATGAATGCAAAAATTCATACGAAAAACAACAATAGGCACAAAACAAGAAAATATGAAGATCAAACAAGAAGACTTATCAAGAACAACTTGAAGATCATGAAGAATGCAATGCATGAATTTTTCGAAAATTTTTGAGAAAAATAAAAATATGCAATTGACACTAAACTTAAAGATTGACACTAGACTCAAACAAGAAACACAATATTTTTTATTTTTATGATTTTATTATTTTTTTGGATTTTTCGAAAATTTCTTTTTGAAAAACGAAAAAAAATTTTGAAAGATTTTTGAAAACTTTTTGAAAAAAAATTACCTAATCTGAATAACAAGATGAACCGTCAGTTGTCCAAACTCAAACAATTCCCGGCAACGACGCCAAAAACTTGATAAGCAAAATTGTGACCCATACTTTTCACAACTCGAACAATTCCTAGCAATTGCTCCAAAAACTTGGTGCACAATACTATGGTTCACACACATTCTTCACAACTTCGCACAACTAACCAGCAAGTGTACTGAATCGTCCAAGTAATAAACCTCACGTGAATAAGGGTCGATCCCACGGAGATTGTTGGTATGAAACAAGTTATGATCATCTTGTAAATCTCAGTCAAGCGGATTCTAATGGTTATAATGGTTATCGAATATAAAGATAAATAAAGCATAAAATAGAAATAGAGATACTGATGTAATTCATTGGTGAAAATTTCAGATAAGCGCATGAAAATACTGTGTTCTTTATGAATCTCTGCATTTCTACTGCTTTCATCCAATCATTTACTCCTTTCCATGACAAGATGTATGTTGGGGATCACCGTTGTCAATGGCTACCGTCCGTTCTCTCAGTGAAAATACTCCATGTGCGCTGTCACCGCACGGCTAATCATCTGTCGGTTCTCGATCATGCAGGAATAGGATTTACTATCCTTTTGCGTTGTCACCACGCCCTACAGTCGCGAGTTTTAACCTCGTCACAGTCATTCAATCCCTGAATCCTACTCGGAATATCACAGACAAGATTTAAACTTTTCGGATTCTCAAAAATACTGCCAATAGATTCTAACTTCTACCACGAATATTCTGATTAAGGAATTCAAGAGATATTCATTCAAGCTTATTTGCATGTAGAACGAAAATGATTGTCAGACATACGTTCATAAGTGAGAATGGTGTTGAGCGTCACATAATCATCACATTCATTAGGTTATTAGGTGCGAATGGATATCTTGGAATAAGAATAAGCGTGAATTGAATAGAAGAACAACAGTACTTTGCATTAATGCTCAAGGTACAACAGAGCTCCACACCTTAATCTATGGTGTGTAAAAATTCCACCGTTAAAAATATATAAGTGATAAAGGTGTTCATTGGTTCCGGCCCCAGAAAAAAAACCAGGATAACCAAGACTTAATGGTTCAAAAAGACCAAATGGTCTAAGAGAGACCCCCCAATACAATAGTAAAAAATTCTATTTATACTAAACTAGCTACTAGGGTTACAAAGATAAGTAATTGATGTAGTAATCCACTTTCGGGGCCCACTTGGTTTGTGTTTGGGCTGAGCTTAAACTTTACACGTGCAAAGGCTTCTCTTGGAGTTAAATGACAAATTATAACATGTTTTTGGCGTTTAACTCTGGTTTGTAACGTGTTTCTGGCATTTTACTCCAGAATGCAGCATGGGACTGGCGTTGCGTCATCTAAACTCGAATAAAGTATGAACTATTATATATTGCTGGAAAGCCCTGGATGTCTACTTTCCAACAAAATTGAGAGCGCGCCATTTGGAGATCTGTAGCTCAAAAAAATCTATTTCAAGTGCAGAGAAGTCAAAATCCAACAGCATCTGTAGTCCTTTTTCAGCCTCCTATCAGATTTTTGCTCAAGTCTCTCAATTCCAGCCAGAAAATACATAAAATCACAAAAAAACACACAAAACTCATAGTAAAGTCCAGAAATGTAACTTTTGCATAAAAACTAATAAAAACATTCCTAAAAATAGCTAGAACTTATTAAAAACTACTTAAAAACAATGCCAAAAAGCGTATAAATTATCCGCTCATCACAACACCAAACTTAAATTGTTGCTTGTCTCCAAGCAACTGAAAATCAAATGGAATAAAAAGAAAAAAATATACTATAACTCTCAAAATATCAATGAATATTAGTTCTAATAAGATGAGCGAGACTTGTAACTTTTTGCTTCTGAACAGTTTTGGCATCTCACTTTATCCTTAGAAGTTTAGAATGATTGGCATCCATAGGAACTCAGAATTCAGATAGTGTTATTAATTCTCTTAGTTAAGTATGTTGATTCTTAAACATAACTATTTTTATGAGTCTTGACCGTGGCCCTAAGCATTTTATTTTCCAGTATTACCACCGGATACATAAATGTCACAGAGCTCAACTTTGCTAAAGTCTCCAATTAGAGGTGTCCAGAGCTCTTAAGCAAAATCTTTGTTTTGGATCAGACTTTAACCACTCAATCTCAAATTTTTCACTTGGAACTTCATGACACAAACACATGGTTAGAGATAGCTTGATTTAGCTGCTTAGGCTTGAATTTTATTTTCTTGAGCCCTCCTATCCATTGATGCTCAAAGCCTTGGATCTTTTTTACCCTTGCTTTTGGTTTTAAAGGCTATTGACTTTTTCTGCTTGCTTTTTCAAGACTTTCCTGGATGCAGTGCACCTCAAAGGGAAGCAAATCTTGATCACTGAGGAAGCTGTTGAGGACATCCTCCAGCTTCCGCCTAAGTCAGATCAGCCTGACAGTTACCAAAAAACTGAAGAGGATATGAGATTTATGCAATTTGACTGAGACATAATAAAGCAGAGAATAGCCTTTGATCCTGCTGCCCAATGGGTCATGGAAAAGAATACAATGGTGCCTAAAGGAATCAAGCTGATACATTTGAATGATGAGGCTCAGCTTTGGCAGCAGATTCTGAGTAATTACATTATGCCGAGCACTCAGAAGACAAAGGTGCCCACTGTTATGATCACCCTCATCTGGTGTGTGATGGAGGGTCAGGACTTATATCTTCCACGTTTCATTAGGTATTATATGGCCAGGGTCTATGTCAGAGGCACTCTCCCTATCCCTTATCTGATCACTCAGCTAGGCCGCCGAGTTGACGTGCCCTGGGAGTATGAGAAGCCAACAGCTGCAAACTGCAAGAAGATTATCCCTCACAGCAGGAAGTTCCTAGGCTTGGGTTACAGGCCACCTTTCCTCACTGCTTCCGCTGAGGCAGCCACATCTTCCGCTGCTCCTTCAGTATCTACTACCCCATCTACCACCACTGCACTGTCACCTGCTCCCGAGCCCGTCTACCACCTTGTGCACCGCCTATTTGAGCGCCTGGAGCAGATGGAACGCCGCAACCAGTGATGATATGAGCGGTCTGAGGGTCGCAGCAAGCACCGCTATGAACATTTGAAATTGATGATCCAGTCCGGCCACACTGACATCCCTCCGAGTCTGAGTAGGCAGAACCACAGCATGAGGAACTTCAGCAGACACAGCCAGCGGACCCACAGGCACCTATACAGGCAGAACCTCAGACACTTTCACTGACAGAGCCCATACAGACAGCACCAACACACCCTTTTGGAGATGACACTTCTTCACACCCAGCTTGATAGAGCATCGATGACGATGCTATAATTTAAGTGTGGGGAGGTCGCCATCTTTGGCGAATCTTTTTGATGAACCACTACAGACTCTTCTATCTTATTTTGTTTATTTTTCTATACTTTATTTTATTTTTACTTTATCATATCTTATTTTGTCTTTTAGTACTTGCACATTTTTCTTTTACTTGCTGTATTTTTATTTTATTTTTGCATTTTGCACTTTAAACTGTATATATCTTAGATATTTAGCTTAATTTGCATTTTTAGCTTAGTTATAGAATATATGGATTAATTAGTATAATTTACTCTTTTAGCATATGATAAGTTAGTTTAATTGAAAATAAAAGAGTAAACTAAAAACTTTAGTGTAACAGAATCAAAACAATCCACACACCTTTTATATATAGCAACAAATGTGAGTTAATTAACATTTCTTCAAGGAAAAACACTAAAATTTTAAAAGCCACCTTAAGATTCACATTGAGTTGAATGAAAATTCTTGATTTCTACTTGCATGACATACATAACTAATATATGATTTCTGAGCCAAAGAACACACAACCTGTGAGTTTTTAGCTTAATTGTATGGTTACATCCAACCATAAATTTCATTCCTGTGTTTGGCACTTCTTTTCTATGCTTGTAATCTTTACTTTATTCCAATCTTATATGTCCAATATAGAATGTAAATACATACCCACATATAATTAAGGCCATTATTTAAAATTTTCCTCACTTATCCCAAATAAACCTACCTCCATCACTCTTATTAGCCCCCTTGAGTCCTTTTAATCTTTCTGTTCTATAACTACATCACTAACCTTAACTAGAAAAATAAATTAATTTCAAATTGAATTCTTAGTTAGCTTAAGATAGGAGATTGTTTATCCACTAAGTGTGGAAAAACATGGGAACATGGGTTGATAGAAAAGAATCAAAATTAATAAGAATAATAAAAAATTGGAAACGGGCTCATGTGAAACTAAATTAAATTAAAACACCATGTGTATTGAAATATGTTTATAATAATAATATAAGAGAAAAAAAAAAGAAAGAAAGTCCTTTTAATTAAACAAATAGATAAGGGGACAAAATTACTCCAATAATAAATTTAGTAGAAATCAATGCACATGGAAACAAAAATCAAAATAAAATTGGCATATGAGTATATGACATAAAATGGGAAAAATTATGGGAAGATCAGGATAATTTTGAATTTTTATAAAGTATATATATTAGGTGAGATCTTAGACTAATCAATGATTCAATTTATAGCTCACTTAGTCTTATATATATACTCTTACTTTTACCTTGACCCCATTACAACCTTCAAAAAGACCTCGTGATGTTTGTATGTATACATTATATATTTGTCGATTGGTTAGATGAAGAACAAGGTTTTAGAAAACATGAATAGAAAAGAATAGAGTGATTAACCCTAAACACTGAGTGACTAGAGAGTAAACACAAATCCAGTGAGGGTTCAATGGCTCATTCCCATATATCTATATTTAAATTGTTAATTATCTTGTAAGGTTGTGAATTTTTTTAAACCCAACACAATTGTGAACATGTTTTAATATGGTTTGGCCTTAATATACATATATGATTCCTTGAAGATATGAAGCAATTTAATCACATGTAAGCTTTATATATATATATATATATATATATATATATATATATATATATATATATATATATAGGTGGATAATAACTAGAATTTCATGATTCATGCAAGTAGGTTGCATTTAGAATAGATTGCATTGCATAAGATTCTACCATTTTACCTTTACTCTTTTCTCCTGGATTTAGCAATGATCAACCTCGTAAAACAGATCTCCCGTATCCATCTCCCGTATCCATCTGAAGAGAAGTAAAGGGTAAAAATTGGAGAATTCTTGATAAGGTCGGGATTTGCAGTTAAGTTCGTTTATATTGTCCGTACCACAGTCATAACAGAGTCTAGACAAATATATACATAACAACAATATAAACCAAAACACAAATAATCACGTACCAAACAACTAAATCTGGTTGTTTAGGATACCTTATCGGCTTTCTTCCTCTGCCACATGCGGTCTAGTGCACTGTCGGCATCACCCTGTAACCAACATATGATAGCAGTAAGTATGAAACAAAATTGCTAAATGCAAAGAATTAATGATATATAAGATCAAAGAAGGACATCCAGTTAAAAAGTTTAATTTGATACTAACTCTTGAAAGATCATGCAATGGCAGTAAACAATGTCTATTTAATACAAGACATAAGGTAATTGAACATTAATTTCAGTTAACCCAATAAATTCACCATTCTTAACCACCCACCTAAATCCACAAACATATAAAGGGGGCACACAAGTAGTCAATAAGATTCAGTGATTAGGAAACATTAGTATAGAATAGTCCAACCCGTGTCATAGTTAAATCATATTACTATTATCTTTGCCTCAACAATTAAAGAAATACATATTCAATTCAAAATGCTCCAACTCCCACAATAGAAAACCAACAAATACTCAGTAAACAGGTTCCCATGGTCTATATATGCCATTAAATAAGAAGAAATTAGATGTTCCCAATAAATAAGAAATAAACCAATTTCCAATCATCCTCGGTGAATGCATCACCGTAAAACAGAACTACTAAATAAGAAATATGCACATAAACTAGAGGTTCGCAATTCCTTCCCTTCTAATGATTTTCAACAGCAGTTACAATATAAAGCTTACCATTCCAAAGTGGTCTTTTTTAGAAATGACACTACCACAGCACATATATCACTACTCGTCACTACAGACTTCAATCTCCACAGATACTCAAGCTGCTGCCGAATATCCGTGGAACCTGGTTTGATTGGAATTGTAAGGAACACCAAAACCTTCACTGAAATATATATATATATATATATATATATATATATATATATATATATATATATAATAGAAAAAGCCATCAACAACCAAAGATCAATCAAACCCACAACAATCAGCATCATTCATGCAAATTCAAATAAGTAAAAGCAAAGCTAAACCTGCATTCAAAAGCAAATTTTGATCCTCCTGGTAGTGCTCAATGATCGGAATCAAATCCTTGGAAGCCTTGTTCCATTTGCGCACCTGCTTGAACTCATCATGAGTTTGCGGGTCATCGCGCCACAGAAACCTCAGCAAGTCATTCAGGTTATCTGAAAAGTCGGTACCGATAATTGACCTATTAGGAACTGAGAAACCTTCACCGAATTGAATTCAGAGAACAAAAATGGGAAATGGGTGAAATTAATACCGAGGCAATGTTCTCCCCTGATGTAGCCTATGCGGTGCACCTTGGTCATCCTCCTCGACGGTGTGGGGAACTGTCCTCTGCTGTGATGTTGATATGTGTGAAAATGGTTGAAGTAGTACAATAATCTTGCCACCCATGATCAGAAAAGGAGTTCAGACTTTCACTGTGTATATTGAATCTTTCTCCCTCACTGCACAATATTAAAGAGAAGACTCATAAATGCAAAATTCTCCACTACATTTGAAATTCTCAAAAGATTAGAGGATGGATATACCTGAGGTTTGATGAATTCTAGAACTGTCAGTAAAGCAAAATGCTCAGGTGGCCCAGGCTGCATTATAGCCCTTTTAAACACCTCCTGCGAAACAACAACAATAAACAATCAAGAAAAACAAAGTAATAAAGTCAAGTTCCAGAACACAGGAAAAGGAATCAAATCAAACACAACAAATTCACACAAAACAGTGTTGAAAATTGGGGCAGTGTTTTACTCAACAAGTGGAATATGGAAAATCACCTAAAACTAAAAATTTAACATTTGATACAACGTCAATATAAAATCAAATCACAAATATATTCACCTAGTTGAAGCCATTTAAGATTTTAACATAATTACCTTAGAAGTCATATGGAATTAATATTTCTATCCAAAACAAAAAGTAAAGTAAAATAAGATTAGTTGATAATGGCAAAGGTCTCTTGTTAACAACACAAGGATAAGGGCCAACCTTGCACTAGATTCTGATTGATCACACTCAATGCTCTTCTGTTCTGCCCAAACTTAGTCTTAGAATATGATGCTCATAGCTTAGAACCTGTTACATTATACACATGCATTCCTTCTTAATAGAGTAATTCAAACTACACCATAGATTAAAATTGCTATAGGTTAACAACAATAGGTAGAAAAAGAAATCTGAATATCAACAAAAGTGGCATCCGCTCATTGTCACATAAGTTGGCAACCTTTAACTAGTAATCATATTCATCACTTATGAACCACATAGTTGTTACCCTATGCAAACAGTATATAGATTGATATTGCGATAGTATACAAACCGTTGAAACTAAAATATAGACAGCATCCATACCTTAACCGCATGCCAGTGATCCAAACACTCTCGATGTACACATTTTGATGTACCTTAGCATTTGCAAGGAGCAATGAAATCTCTGCCTGGGATGAATTAAAAGTAAAATTAACTAAATATAAGTAAATTCATATACAACTAAAATTCACAAATTCATATACTAGGGAATTGCAATAAATTCCAATCAGTAAACTGAGCTAAGAATTCAGAGTAGCAACTACACGTAATAGCTTGATATAAATAGTTCAAGCTCAAATTGAGATAAAATGTTGTTCATTTCAAACTAAAGCAAATGCATTTATCAACACAAAAAAAAAACCACAAATAGAGTAGAATCGTGCAACAAGCTCAGAACAGGTGATCGAATCCCTAAGCTGGAAATTAGAAACATTTAAACAGAAAAAAGAATGGAAAGGGCAAAATTACCATCTGTTTCAAGATAAAGTGATTAACAGCTTCCCTTACTACCAACCGTTTAATACTTTTTATTCATCAAGGCAGGATAACTATGATTCTAAATAGTTATTAATATTTACAACTGTGTATTTAGTTGCAACTAATGACAAATGGAAGTTAGTTTTGGTTCTCACCAACATCTGATGCATTAACTACATATATATTATGTAGATTGGAATAGAAGATGCAGAAATTGGATATAGTTCTTGTTTTGCCAATCCAAAAACAAAGCTTAAATAAGATGAAGATAATAGTATCATATGAAAATTGAAAAACGTTAGAAGAATGATACCACCAAAAATTGAAGATAGAAAAAGTCAAGATATAAGTATATGAAACACCTTTAATTTCCCTCAGTCCTCTTCTCTAAGGATCTTCCTAATTAGTAGTAACATATAGTGAAAAAACAAGGAAGAGAAGAATGAAGGGAGGTACCTGAGAATAGATTTCATCAGAATCAGCAGGCTGGAGTTCCTTCACAGAAAGCATGCCATCTCTGTCTCTATAACAGTAAAGATAAAGTGTAATAAAACCCTAAATTGTTTTGAGAACAGAACAGATAAAATTGCAAAAGAGTCAATGTAATCGGAACAGAATCACAATGGAAGGGCTAGGGCTAGGGACAGGGAAGGGACGACGGAGCCTACTTGAACCAACGGCGACGAGAAGAAGAGGTAAAAGCGGTGACGACGCTGACGAGCTTCAGCGAGCAGCGACAGAAAACGGCAACATCAAGAGGGTGGCGAAATTCATCGGCGTCGAGACCTCCAAAGGCAAGAGCCGAACCTGCTCTGCACAGCGTTAATCCAAGTTTCGTGTTCTTTCCGACTCGTCCGAACCTGAATTTGTCCGAGGCTAAGAAACTGAAAAAGCGAGAATTGGGTTTGTGACGGAGAGATTAGGCAATGGGTGTGATGGAGAGATTGAGGAAGGGGTGTGACGGAGGTTTGGGCAATGGCGGTGCAAGGGCAACAGGTGCCGTCGAGGTGCCGTCGAGGAAGGATTTGGAAAGGATGAGTGAGGAGTAGCCGCCTATGAATGATTGGGAGTGCTATGTGAAATGAAGAGGAGCCCGTGAAGCAAATCCTTATCTTTGTTGTAAAATAAATAAATAAGGATTTACAGCCTGTTAAATGATGAAATTAGAATTCAATTTTATTAAGAAATGAATTTCTAAAGAAATGGAATTCAATTTCATAGTTTCTTTTTTATCAAAGATAGGAGACTTGAACTCGCAACCTTTTAATTGAGTATGGAGAGACTAATTCATTTAATAAGATAAAATTAAATTTTATTGTTTAAAATGATTTGTTGATGAATTATATTATTTTTCTAAAATATTTTTATCTCTCAATAAATATTAAGTATAATTTTATTTATCAATTAAATTAGATAATATAATTATATAAATTATTTATAAGTAAAATTGGTCTAACACAACTTCATCAATTAGATCTATCTCACCCATAAAATTATGATAGGTGGAATTTTTTTAAAAGTGAGAAATTTAAATTATTTTTAAAAAAATCAACATCTCATAACTTTTTCATTTTTTCTATAATCTTATTTATGTGTGATTATGACACTCATTTGATATGATCATTTTTTGTTAAAAAATAATAAAATTAAAAATGAGATAATTCCATAAGCCATAAACATAATAAAGTTTAATTTAGAACAAAATACTCATAATCCATATCAATAAATCAAAATTAAAGTATTTAACAAAATATAATTATTATAATAAATATAAATTAAAATAATAAATAACAATTTATAAAACAAATACATTACATAAAATTGAAGTATTTAACTTATTTCACGGCTGAAGGTCTCTTCATATGACCCTTTATTTGGCTTAATAACCTGACTAGGCGGTGGAGCTTTAAACTTCAAAGCAACCACTAGTCCATCAATGCCCGTCGAAGGAGGAGGAAGAAGAATTTTAATGTTTATTGAATAAATTATGAAGGAAAAAGAAATAGTGGATAGAAAGAATGGTCATTTAAAGAGAGAGGGGGCATCAATCAATTAACAAGCAAAAATCATTGACAAGGGACTGTTTGTGCCTCTCAAAAATTAAGCAATAGACCCTCTGTTCCTTCACTATGTCTCTCTCTTTATATAACTTCTTCCAAACACTTTCCATTTCTGTTTCCCTCTTTTAATGTCTGTGGAAGGAACAAAACACATGGCCGTAAGAGAAAGAGCGACGGTTGTTGAAGAGAGTGAAACTCAATGATTCTAAGGAGTGTTGAGTTGTGTTCTATTATTAAGTGAGAAGCACGAGCGAAAAATGGCAGTGTTTGATTGTGCCTTTGTCACCGATTCCAATGGTGAAGGCAACACACTCACTCTGACTTCCCAATACAAACAGAAATGGATGGAGAGAGAGAGAGAGAGAGAGAGGGAGAAATTGCACGGAATTTGGATTTGCATGGGAAAGGAGTGCACCAATTGAGTCCACTATGTATCTCGTGCGTGTTTCTTGTGACAAAACACTCTTTGAATTCCCTAAGGAAGGAAGGCTTCATGGCACTACAATAAAGAGCTTGCACCTTGTTAGAGAATGGTAAAAGTAACGAATAACTCTGACGAACACGAATAGGGTTTCATGGTGTGCAGCTTCAATCCTCCAACAAATAAGTAAAATAGGATTTAAGAAAGTGAAGAAATTATGGTGAGTTTTAGCATTAGCCTCATGTGAAGGAGGCTCACAGTGAGCCTGTATTTTTTGTTGTGCTGGCACTTTGGTAGGAAGACACGTGTTTAAGTTAAAAAATTCTCGGAGAGTGTGATTCGGTTTTTCAGAACGTAATGGGTGAATAGGTTTTGTTGTATTTGTAATGTGACCCACTGGTGGAAGTGATGTGAAAATAGCTATTTTTGTGTTGTGACTTATTGAGAATTTGAAATATAATTTTTTTTTTACTTATGTGTGATGTATTTGGGTCTGGACCTGTTTTTATGAAGGCTTTTGGTTATAGGAAAAAAATGAAAACGTTTGAAATAGATTTTTTTTTGTTGCAATGTGTGATGTTTTTAGTGTTGGGCTTATTATGTAGAAATTTTTGTTAGCCTATGTTGCTTTAGCAGCTGTATGAAAAAAAAGCAAGGCATTTAGTTAGTGCAAAAGAATAAAAATGAAGTCCGGTTTTGGCAATTTGGGCTAGCGTTTATAAAAATTAACTACTATTAAGTATTAATAAAAAAATCGAAATAGTAGACTTTGTAATTAGTCAGCAGGATTATCCGGTTTTGGTTCTTTCCGTGGAATATGTTCTCTCTATGTTTCACGCGGATTTCAATCAGCTCGAAATATTCAGAATTCATATGTCGTTATCGAAATTTGTGGCTATTTCAATCCGGTTTCTTTGTCCGAAATGAGGGATAGAACGATGGACCAAGTGAAGTGCAATCGGAATTGGAATTAGAATCCGAATAGGGAGGGGTTTTTATAATTCATTGTTTGTTCAAAAGTGGCACTATGCCTTATTTGTTGCCTAAGCAAGAAATGCAGTCAGTGCCTTGGATAGATCGGTTAGTTTGAAACTGGCTTTCCCACTCTGTTTTATTTTCATCGTTGTGCCAAGCCTATAACATCTGAAGTCTTGTTTGTCATTAATTTTGTGCTATTCAAGGATGTTGGTGGGCGGGAGATGCAGGTTAGATTCTGAGTTGAGATGAATCACCAGAGGAGGAACGTTGAAACTGTGAATGCCTTCGCAAATGTGAAAGTGACGGTGAGCTCGGGATCGGGTTGCGGGGCTTGGAGGCTGTTAGTTGGGTCTGGGTCAGGTTATTGGGCCGGGCTCGTGACAAAAAAAAAAACAAAAGACGGGAGAAATTGATGGTTACAAAATCCCCAAGTTGGAATTGATTTTTGAAACACTACTGGGAAGACACAGTTGGGGAGAAGGAGATAAGAACAAATGGATTTAGGGTTGAAGCGGTTCTTTTTCTTTGTTGTGACAAAGGGACACTGTCCTGGTGTTTATACTAGTTGGGAAGAGGCTAACGAACAGGTAACTAACTTCAGTTTTCCAGAGTACCAAGGTTTTAATAGCTATGAACATGCTTGTATGTGCTTCAAGGCAAGAATGTGTTCGCTGTCATGGGAGAAAGCTTCGTGTGGTGAATTCGTTGGCGCAATTGGTGAAGGAGCCTCCGGACATAACGACAATCTATCGAATGAAAGGTCACGGCGTGGTGCAGTTGTGTCGTGTAAGTATTTAAAACTTCAGTTGGTGAATTTTTGAGAACATGTGTTGTCGGGTTTGTTATAGCATTTTGTTGATCTGTTTTGTTGTGGTTGGTGGCCGATATTTAGTTTTTGGTTTAATGTAATCCCAGGGCTACCCGTTATTCCAGAGGAGGAGCTGAATTTGGACTTTGCTGTTGTGGCCAACATGGAGGATTGGTTGGTGAAGGTGTGCCATGATGCTCAAATTCCTAGTCCATGTTTTTTCAAGCAAGAACGGTTTACAAGAGAGAAAGGGCCATTTTATGGGTTCACTGTGGTGGTTCCGGGCAATCCATTTGAAGTTGAGCTTTCAGCCAGGGGTCGATTCTCCTTGGTTGAGAAAGCTGCAAGAGAGGACGCAGCATTTGAGATGTTAGGTCGCGTGTTGGATTTAACCGGAAAGGAGATTCGGGACTATAGCTATTCGAAGCTGAAGCTTGTAAACGACAGTAACAATGCTCTGCGTGCGAAGGTAAGTCAATTAGAAGAGGCATACGAGAAGCTGAGGGGTCGTTACGATGCACTGAAACACGAAAACGTTGAAGGCAATGCAATCTGAAGAGGTGCTTGTTTTTTTTTTTAGTTGTGCAACAAAATTGTAGTTTCCATTGTTATTTGTGTGTAGAATGTGTGCTGTGTTTAGGCTGTTCTCTTTTATTGTTATTTTACTTCTTTTTAGGTTGCATGCATTGCAATGCCATTGTTTAATTTAATTAGGGGTATGTTATTGTAGCTAATTAGGGTGTTAATGCCAGAATAGTTTGTTGGGTGAGTAAGTTAGGCTGAGGACTCTTCTCATGTGGAACCTTGTTGATTTGGTGTGTTGTTGTAATGTGTTCTTATGGATATGTTGCATTTCTGTTATCTGATAATTGTATTAATGAAGTAGTTGATTTTTAGGGTAATTGAGTTAATTTCTTCTGAAAATCAGTGTCATATGGGAAGATTAATAAACTAAACCAAACTTATATAATAGGGAGCTTAAATCAGCAAGAATTTGTTGTAGCATCCTTATTTGCCCAGTACGAAAAAAGCTGAAATCTTAAGAAATGATTATTGTTGTTTGGGAACAGTGCTTTATCGTACGTCAGATGGCACAGAGAATACAATGCAAGTTTTTTAATTTATTATGATTCTGCTGCACATAATGGGATATTTATTGTTTTTGTCTTTAGCTTCTGGTGATAGATTTGTTTAGATCTGCAAGGAAAATGTGCATAGGGGAATGCCTTCATAAATTAAAAATTTGTTTAATATATATTCAAGTGCTTGTGCCTTTTTATATAAACATTGCATTCAGAATTATTTGAAATGCAGTGGCACGTAAGATACAGATACCTTACAGATGATGATTAGTTAGATTACTGCTTCTTCTTATAATTAGTGTACTGTAATAGAAGAATCTAACAAGGTATAAATTAGTTTCGTAATAGAGCATACCATAGGACAACAACACTAATGATGCTTATAACAAACGAACGAAGGGGAATCCTACACAGCAAGGGGGGCCCTTCATTGGGAGCTCTCTTTTCATGAAGATTGAGTAAGTGTTCGCTATACAAGTCATGAACAGTTGAATAAGAGTCTTGTGTAATAAGGTGAGGTTGTGGCGATGGCGTGGCCTGGCGTTGATACAACGTTGTCGCGTAATCGGTTCGATGAAGAGGGCCCTGATGTGCTGCTTGTTGAATGGAAGTTCCCTGGTGTTGTGATTGTTGATTTCCCAGGAAGTCCTCCCATGCAATCCTAGCTTGGTTGTAGTCCTCGTAAGACTTGTGCATGTTACCACTGAAACCGTTCACCTGAGCGAAACACTCTGGCCAATTGTTGTAGATCCCAGGTTTTTTTCCATGGAAAACAACATAGAATTTATTTTTGGGCATGACCATTGTTTTGAATGAAACATAAGAAGGGATGTTATGGAATAATGGTGTTGTAGCATTTGAGTCTTGCCTTTTTAAAGGAAGTAGCTAGGCATCTGTTAGTTGGCATATTGAATTCATGAATTGAATTTTAGATATGTGTTCCAACGGTTCCCTTGTGTCCCAATAAATGAGAATTTAGTAAAGTAAAATTTTGGCCATTTCAGGCCTTTTGGAATTTTTATTTTGTTTTCTTAATGTATACCAGTCCATGTATTCGGCCTAGAATAAAATTACTGCATAATATTCCTGTCTGGATATCTTGTTATTGCTAGTTGTGTCATTTATAGTCTAATTATCCTTATTTATTTTTGAAATCCTGGAATAGAATATATTTTTCAACATAGAATGTAGAAAAATTTATGTTATATATATATATATATATATATATATATATATATATATATATATGTATATATATGTATATATATATATATATAAGAATTTCAATAATGTTTGAAATAATATTAATAAGAATAATAAATATAAATACTTCTTCTGTTAGATCTTTAGGGGTATTCATAATTTATACTTTTACTATTAATATATGTTGTTACACAATGAGACACTTGGCCCCTTGGCCATTGGTGTGAAGCCTACTTTGACATGCAAAATAAAATAATGGTTGTGTCCACTGGTTTAATATAGTGAAACATTATATGATGTGTATTGTCCAGTAGTCTCATATGTTGGGTGAGTGGTATCACTATATATTCCACACTTAGTTGGGAGGTTTATGTGTCCAATACTAATTTTTTTTCTCTTTCATCTATATTCAAGTGGTCTACTAGGTAGAAGACATGTTTCCATCCAAACCATGGACAGTGGCTTCCCAGCAGCGAAATCTCAGGTGGATGAATGCTATTTTGAAATGTATATTATCTGCATGGTCGTTTTTTCCATCGATGCTAATATTGTTATATACTATATTAACACTTTTGTAGGGAAGAAGATGATGCCGCTGCTGCCTTTGTTTTGCATGGACACGCTGAAAATGTGGAAGCTATTGCTGATGATGTTTCTGAAGCGACCAACCGCAGAGATGCCACAATCTTACGCGGCTCTGCCATTCCAAGCAAAGCTCCAACCCTTCCTCTAGAAATCCTGGATGTTGCAGTTGACTCAGAGGAGAACAACCCGCCGCAGCCACTGACAGCCCCAGTACTAAAAGGAAGGAGGCTCTTCCACTCGCCGGATGGGCGATGCAGTGGATCAGCGCCGACAAAGCGTTCAAGAGCTGCTACTGCCTGCAGCACAACGCGGGTAAACTTTCTTATTTTAGAACATTTATATGCAACAGTGCTTTACATTGACGTACTTAAATGAAACAAAACATAATGTCTTGTTGTGTTCTAATCAGAATGTTGGTAAGAATAGGCCAAAGTTTAAAGCCACTCATGACATGGATTTCAATCGTCAGGATACCCTCTTATTCAACTATTTATTCTCGGATGGACATTCAGATGAGTATGTCATGATGATTATTTGCTTCATTTGTTATGTGTGACTCCCTTTAACGTTTGCTTCAATTTAGGGAAACCCTTGTCAGAATGCTCCAATATCGACTCACCAGGCGACATATTCAAACGTTGATACCTGGACGAACTATAGATGGGAGGGTTGTCGAAATGGTAGCAATGCGAAACACATGTTCAATTCAGCATGTTAGGCATCCGTTCTTTTGGTGCCTCCCACCTGCTTTTGCGGTATGTGGCGCATAATCGGCCTGTATCACTAAGTAATGGTTTGTGATGTGAGTCTCTGATAATGATCTTGGATTTCTTTTCAGGAAGACGTCACCAAGGAATTGCCACTAGAGGAACTCACAGAGACATACATTCCATTTTGGGTGAAACCCAGTCGCTTTCTTAATCACGTGAGTTTCTATATTTCATTATATATGCCAAATTTTCCCATATTGAAGGTGCTGAACTTCATATTGTAAGTATTGAATCAGATATTTGTTCCAATTGAGGACATTCTGGGGCATTGGTATTGTATGGTGATTGATTTCGTAGATAAAGCTGCCTACCATTTGGACTCTTATCCAGATGCCAATATGATACCCGGCAGGGAACAACTTATGAAAGACATTGTGAGTCTTCACGTATACCTTCTTCGTCGTTAAGCTATACATTAAATATGAGTTATTCCTTAGATTGTGCACTGCATGTTGGATGTTTCAGCTCGGGAGAATCCATGATTTGATGACATCGCCTGCGTACGGTCCTCTTAAAGTAAACACACCTAGTAATCTTAGGGATTGGCCGATCCGTAGAGGACAAGGCATTCCAAATTGCAACACAAGGTTATACCAATTCAACGTTTATCATCATAAGGCTGTTTATTATGTTTTTAAGCAAAAGATTAATTTACTCACTTATGGTTAACGAATGCATGTTCGCAGTGATAGTTCTGGCGCCTGGGTTATATCATGGTTGGACCCTGAAGGTTGCTTTAATTCCCTTGACATTAGTGGAGTGGTTAGTACAAATCTTATGTGACACAAATTATTGATTTTTTTTAAAAGAAATGTTTCACTTAGTTATGACTTCCCACACAGCTTGACGACTCGACCCTGAGAGGCAAGACTGCTGTGTCCGTTGTCGGTGGACCATTCAATGGTATCGGAGGGCTGATTAGGCTAAAGGCACAACGCTGGCAGAGGGGTGGTTCTACTTGAGCACGCAGCCACAAATTTCAAGGAAGGGACATCAATGTAGTGTAGGTTTAGGATAAATAATGTTAAAAAGTTTTTACATTCCTCGTTCGAGGTCATGATAGCTTGTACGCTCATGACTGGCCTAAGGTAGTGTGGGCTGAAATATGCTCCAAGAGCCACTTTGTCTGTTGTAGTTGGCTGAAATATGTTTCTATAGCCACCTTGTCTGTTGTAAGCTGTAAGCATTTAATGCATTTTGTCTCACTAGTTAGAGTTTCAGAACATGTTCCCTTGTATTTGTTATTTTCACTGTGACTAACTTTATCCTTATAGTTGGTGAAGTTGACTCTGGAGGGAATATCATTTCTTTTAAATATATTTGCACAGGGTTTGGTGATGACATGCATAAGACAAAATTTAGATATGAAGGACACTTGGGCCACTGTCCACCGACCTTTTAACTCATATAAAATTTATACTCAACTGTCACTTTAATAAATATATTTGTCATAGGAGTTATGTATATGTTTTACAAAATACAAACTCCGACTGTATTGTAGAATATTTTTCATAGGAGTTATGTATATATTTTCATAGGAGTTATGTAAATCTTAAATGAATTGAATTATTTTTTCCATGTGCATTATTTTGTTATGTTCATTTAGTCAAAAAAATCGAATCTAAGAGGCGAGTCTGTGCAATCAGGGATAACACTATTATTAATTACTTAGTAACGACAAAATGAATCCTAAGTCGTATTGTTCATTGGCAGTGGATAAAGTACTGAAACAAAGGCAGGGTACCAAAAGGTGATAGCCAGATTTTTGAAGATTGTGCTCTTCTATTGATGTTACATATCACCTGTATACAAAGGTTGACTATGGCCAATAACATATTACAAGCAAAACCTTGTCTTCATCTTTATCCACTTCTCGCAGCTTCCTTTGCCGTTAATGGTAATACTTTGGTATTGTCTCATGGCCAGGCAGGTGTGACATGCATCACTAAACTCAGGAGGTATTCCTATAAAACAAGGAATAAGCAAGTTAGAATGCAACTATTTTCTTTGTTCCATTAGCGTATGGGTTCGAAACAGCAACTGCCTATGTGCGAAGGCTCGTCAACACACCCACAAGATGGCGCTCCACCGACAGCAACAGCAACAACCATGGTCGTTGAGGGATCTGTACAAGGGGAGAACGACTTGAAGCTGCTGGAAGACTCCCCAGATCTAATAGGCCTCGCAACGCTTACGTAGAAGTCTGAGCAGGTTAGTAACTTATGTCATTACATGCATTATTACGTACTTACATTAACATACTGAGTGTTCGAGGTGTTTGCGAAATGCAGCCTCCTCCACCCCTCAATAATGTGGAGTTGATGGCCACTTTGAAAGCTCTTACAGCAGCGGTAGAGGTTTTGACATCTAAGGTTGAAGCTTGTGAAGGGCGGCAGCAGGAACGAGACCGTGTTGTCCAACTCATATGCTCTCCAGCTCAACGAGATAGGCAAACAATGTTGGAATACTCAACCGAAATAAAGTCAGATCATCTGGAGGTTGTCGGAGCATCTAAGAAGGCAAGAACAGAGAAACACGCCTTCGGAGACCAGAATACTAATGTGTTTATATGTATTCCTGACGACGACGACACCGAAACAAACCGCCCAAATGTCGCGAGGTACTGTGCTCCACCATGGAAAGGCCAAAAGACAACCAGCCAAGTAAAGTCGGCTGCAAAGGTACACACGGTTGCATCCTCTTCATATGCAGCCAAGTAAAACCTTTATGGATAATTTACTTTTCTTTTTTCGGGACCAAAAATGTTAGGTTTTATTTTGTTTTATTTCTTTTGTAAGGAAATATATCTTATAAATCAAAATAAGAATAATTTTTAATAAACACATTATAAAAATTATATTCAGTAAAATTGCTTTTAATATATAAAATGATTTTTATAGACATAAGTATAATGAAGAGAACAAATAAATATAATATTTATTAATATATAAGATTATGTTAAATTTTTTACTATGTTTTCACGAATAATTTAATTTTAAAAACATCTCCTAACTTTTCAAAGTTAAATATATTAGAATCTTTAAAAAAATAAAATTAAATATATTTTATGTATATAATATTAAAATTTAAATAAATTTTGTTTTGTGTGAAATAAAATATAATATTAAATATAAACACAATGATAAAAAAAATTGTGTTATATATATATATATATATATATATATATATATATATATATATATATATATATAAAATATTAAAATTTAAATAAATTTTGTTTTATGTGAAATAAAATTATAATATTAAATATAAATACAATGATAAAATTTTTTGTATTATATATATAATTTTATTTTGTGTGAAACAAAATTAAAACATTAAACATGAACAGATCAATGATAAAAGATTTAGAACTATATAAATTTAATTAAAAAAAGTTAAAAAAATATTTATACAACGTAAAAAGTAAATAAACATATAATAATTTTATTTTGTGCGAAACAAAAATTCATGTAAAAAAAATATTTATATAATGTTTTATTAATAATTTTTATTGAAATATGTTATTTTACTATATTTATAATATATTATTTGGGATAATTATATTATTTTAGTTATTATATATTATTTAAAAAATATTTAAAATTTATTATTTTGTATTAAGAATATTATTAAAAATATATTATTATTTTTTTCTTAAAATAACATTTTCTTTTCTTTATGGATAATTTACTTTTCTTTTTTCGGGACAAAAAATGTTAGGTTTTATTTTGTTTTATTTCTGTTGTAAGGAAAGAACCTTCATGTCAAAAAAATTGTTTCCTTGATGGACTGGTGAAAAAAATAGGAAACAAAATTTTGGCCCAAAACAATTGAGCACATGAAAAACAAAAACGGAAAGGGGGAGTACCAAACCTAGCTATTGGGCTAACAAGGGATTCCATCAATCTTTTTGGATTTCATTGGGTTCAGAATTTGTTATGTAAACAATTATTCCAGCTGAGAATACCTAATTTCATGCCCCTATAATCTTCTCCAGGGAAAGTCTGATGTGGCGCAGGGTACACTGCACGCGCCGTCGCGTGTCAAACGCTTCGACGAGCAAAAATCAATCTCAAGGAAGAGTAACCACTTGCCGTCGCAGTCGATGTCATCCTTCTTGAGTGGAGGAATTGTTGATGTCGCAGGTGGAGTCCCTTTCAATCCTCCACCCCCTGTCATTGGCCGGCCGCCGACGAACGCTGGGAATGCAATAGGCTGCGCACAATCGAACTTGAACCGAATGGGATCCATGTTACAACCATTTATGCAGCCGTCATCGCCCCCTACTCTAATTATTCAAGGTGTGCCAACCACCAGAGGCCTTGCCATGAACGGAGGTCTATCTGGGAGCGCCTCCACTACATCAGTTAAGCTGTTCGGGAGCCTCGTGAACATGGGTGGTGGCCGATGTATCGGGCAGACCTCATGCGAAAACTTGGTGAGGCCAAGCGAGAACAAGCTTAATCAACTGCAATCACTGGTGGTGGCATACGTATTCAAACACGATGGCGACCCAGAGTAAGTTATTTTGACGAATTTACGAGTAAGATTCGGTGGAACTTCAGTTAAATCAATAACCCATTTCCTTCACAGGGAGGAGCTTGTCAGGTTTCGGGACTGCGTTCTCATGAGGCACCATTTTGGGACTTTGCAGCTGGGTCAAATTCCGGATGATGAATTTTTTCATGCCTTTGCAATGAGAATGACCCTTTCTAATGATGCTCTCGATGGTAGGCATTTTTGGAGCTTGCCACCATCCTTCGCGGTAACTAAACCTTTCCCTATCTTTGCCTGGTGTTGAAACATATATTTTCTATAACTACCTGTAACATTTATAGAGGGATGTGCGCGAAGGTAAATTGGTAACTGAACTGATTAACAACTACAAGGAAATCTGGATGAAGCCATCCATGACCCTGCATTATGTGAGTATGCTGCTTCCTCCCTCCCTTGTAACATATTCACAACTCCACTAGTTCACTTCAAACTGCTTATTTTGATTTAGGCCTACTTCCCCATTAAAGAAAATTCTGGCCACTGGTATCTTGCGGTGATCGGATTTAGAGAGGGAGTGATATATCTTTTGGACTCATGCACCGGTGAGGAAGAGAACATAAACAGGAGGGCTTTCGTTCGCAATTTGGTAAAATGGCTTTCCCCAAAATTGTCTTCTTCGTTCGACACAATTTGATTGGTATTGTTTATAATCCTCGAATCCCATTTCTATGCAGGGAGATATGGTGTCTCGCATGGTTGGCAACCCGTCATACCCAATTGAGTTTTCTAGGATAACCGGCGACCTTATGAACTTCAGAATATCACCAGTGGAGAGAGTTCCTGCTTGCCAACAACGGTAATAGAGCAGTAACTAAACTTGCTGAATAATATCCAGCTTTCGTGTAAAACATGATTTCACGACTAATTTTTTGGAATTAAATTATAGTCTTTCTGTTTAATTATTCCAACATGCCTTGTGGATTTTTTAGCAAAGCAACTTGAGTAATTAATAAGTTAACTGTGACAGTGACACGTCAGCTGTTTTAGTTCTAAACTGGATGGCTATGGGTGATACATTTCAACACAATCTTCATCACAAAGTATGTCAATAACCATTACGAACATTAATCTTTGTTTACAAAGGGGAACCCCATCTTATTCTTCCGTATTGTCAACAAAATTAAAATGTTTTGAGTTTATGTTGCAGATGGATGAATACATGGTCAGAGTGCACACGGCACTTGCATTGTTGATGGCTCCATTCAATGAGGCGAGGCATTGGATGCCCAAACTGAAGTAGATCTGGCAGATTGCGGAGCAACAAATGGCATTTTTCAAACTTTAGGAGCACCCATTTCCTATGTTTCTATCATACCACCTTTTGAATGGACATGGACTACTTATTAATACTATGTTATGTTTTGATAACATTACTTATTTGGGTTTTCTTTATGACCTTATTGTGTCTTGATACCAGTAATGATGTGTTCAAATTTATTATTACTAATTAGATTTACTAGGCCTCCAAATTAGAGTACAAAAGAGTACATGAAGGTTAAATTATTATAAGATAGACAACTAAAATACTAAAACTAATTTTTACTAAAACTTTCTTTAATGCAACTATTTACAAGGCTTTTTGGTTGCTGTTATTAATAATAAATAAAAAATATACTGCATTAATAATAAAAAAAATATACAAGTATATTAGCCCATTCATTATTGAGGGGTATGTGTAGTGGTAAGCCTTTTACTCAGGTCACAATAATAATACTTAGAATTAGTAGTCCTCCAAATTAGTTAGAAATTAGGGAATTTGGGTCACGATCATAACAATTAGAATTAGTTTTCCTGTCGCAAACATCTCAACATGCCAAGAATACTACCAAGCACTTCACATGATTTATACTCGGATAAAAGACAAACCAAGTGTGCCACAACAAAGTCATTCATGCACCAAATTTAAGTTAAGCAGATCCTCATGTCAAGGTCACAATAATAACATCATAGACCCAAACTACATCAGCAACGTACCTTCACACATGGTTAACGTATATAATAAAGGAATTCCCTAACAGTAAATCATAAGAATTGAACCACAATTATATTTGTTCTACTCATGCCAACTATAATAAGGATCCGTCAATGGCACTTGGAACTCCTCTTCATACCGGCCAAAGTGTTCCTCTTGCCCCACGGGTTGAGAATGATAATGAGCATACTCCTGCATTAGAAAATACGTATTTAACTTAATATCAACATATAGACAAACTAAAACAAATGAATTTAAAAAAAAATACTAAAGAACAAACATCATCAACTTCCTCCCCAAAGTTAAGAGTGTAGTAGTTATCTTCATCGACGTCTTCCTCGTGGCTAGGCTGCTGCCGCTGGCCCTGCCAAACATTTGACTGGCAAGAAGTTCGATTATGCCCAACCCGATGACAAATGCTACACCGTCTCACACCCCTAACCAAGGTACGGTTAACTGAGTCCCTCTTTGGCCTCTTCTTGCGACGCACAACAAGTGGGTTTTGAACGCACCCCTCGAGTGTGGATGATTGGCCAACAACCGCGGGTGTCGAAGGCCCAGCTTCGGTGTCATGCTTTAATCGATTGATCTCACTGCGTATCTTCTCAGTCATTGTTTCAAATTTATCCTCCCTCACTGAAGCAAGCACACACATCTCCCTACATAGGTCGTTCAGCATCCAATTGCGACAACTTACCATAGAGTCCCAACTAAACGGTCCCTTCTCAACATATTGCCTCACCTTCGACCGAGCGTTCTTAGACCACCTCTCCAAAACAAGACTTGTTGGGATTTCCGTGAAATCAAGATGTACAAGAAGAGCTACAATGTGATCGCATGGTATTCCAAGGGATTCCATCCTTAAACAAGAGCATTTAAATATTGAATCCTCGGGATAGTGCGAAACATGCCAGTTGTTGTGTGAATTGCCCCACCGTGAAATGGTGTATATGTCCGATGTCGGAGTCAATGTACAAGACCGGACCTTTAATGTACATGCACGGGACAGCATGGGCCGAAACAAGATAAATATCTCCCTCGTTAGTAACTTTGCAGCAGACCTTTCCAAATCATGTAACGGACTTTGCAACACCAAGTGTCCAACCACGCTATGCATATCGGATTGTGCTTCCCGAGATCTCATCTCTGATACACAGCGAAAATATTGTTCAACAAAGTTCCTCAAATTATGGCGAGAGTGGACAAACTTACCAAGCATCGAATGCAAACCCTCGCATCTTGATGTCGTCCGAAATCCACCGAAAAAGTGGCCATGAATGTGAGCCGTTGCCCACATTTTCCTCCGATCATAAAGGTCACAGACCCACTGATTATCCTGAAGCTGAAGCTCAGTGACCAATCTCTCCCACCTGGCTTCAAACTCTGAAACCTCATAATCAAAAAGCATGCATTTCTTAAACTCAGAAGTGAATGCTGGATTTGCCAAATGTGATGTTGCATTCCGAAGGAGATGCCATGCACAGAGACGATGATAAGCCATAGGAAATACCTTTTCAATCGCCTTTCTCATTGCCGCGTGCCCATCTGTGATAACACACGCAGGAGCTTTCCCCTTCATAGCTTCCAAAAATCTTTCAAGTAGCCAAGAATATGTCTCCTCACTCTCATTTGCAACAAGGGCAGCAGCGAAAATAATGGTTTGGTTATGGTGATTTACGCCAGAAAACACAACCAGTGGGCACATGTACTTATTCTTTCGATAAGTTGCATCAAATGCTACAACATCTCCGAACACATGGTAATCTAATTGACTACAGTTATCAGACCAAAAAAGGTGCACCAAACGATTCTCTTTGTCTGCTAAGTAACGCACAAACGTTCCAGGATTCTCCTCTGCATATGATTCCAACCACCGAAGACAAGACACCGCATCGCCCCCTATTAGCTTTCTCTGTTTATCAATCTGGTTGTACATGTCTCTCTTCAAAAATGGTACATTTTGGAAGCCCCCTGCAGTATGCACAAATGCTGAATATATCTGTGGTGTTTTAATCCCGACTCTCAACATCATGTTCATTTGTTCAATTGCGGTAGAATTCATCTTCCTATGACCAGGGAGCATAAATGTAAGTGTTCCGTCGAGCATCTCATGGTTGTGAACATTATCAAAGTATGAAATAATCCATCTACCACTCTCCAAATGTAGATGAACACGCATCTGCGCCAAACAGCCACATCTAGTCTCAGGCTTAGGCTCCCGCTTACGTTCGTATGCCTCCTTATCCGCGGCAAATTCTCTGAACCCCTGCCTAAAGCAAACAAACTGCTGTTGTGTCGCCAGTTTCTTGGCATTTTGCCTTAGCCTGGTCTTCCTTGCGGCGAACCCATTCATTTTTGCATATAAATTGTAGAAAGCAAAAGCTACATGTCGATCGGGAAAATGTAGCAATCTCATCTCATCAAAACTTATTTCTTTAAAGTTAATTCGGCCAAAGTCAGCAATCCCATCAATGCCTCTGTCTTCCCAGCTTTCGTAAAAATCATCACCATCATTATAGCCACAATACCCGTCCATATTCGCATCCTCACTTGCCTCTGATGAAGGTTCATCGCCTACACAAACATATGGCTCATCGGAAACTAGTTCTTCTTCGTTCCCGACAAAGGAAACTTCATCGGCCATGGCCGGTGCACCATGAACTAACGAGGCTACATCTTCCTCCTCCATTCTACCAACAACCTATGAAGAAAATTTGCCATTTAAGAAAAATGAAGACATGCTGTAAATATAAAATCACTTAAAAATAACAGAAAAAGTATCATTCATGAAATCGGAAATAGACTGCATGTACTATATTCAAGGAGAAACTTTATGCTTCTGCAACTTAACACCACATAATCCACCTTATACGAAGCTAAGCAAGGACTAAATAATTCTTTTATGAACCTAAAATACACCCACCATAAACAGGTAACTACCTTACAATGAAGTTCTGAAAATAAATACTTCAATCGAAAAATTGTCAAGAATTTTTGGTTAAAAGGGTTCACTAGCATGTACTGAAAAAACTGTTCAATCAGAATTTAGTGTCAAAAGAAATATTGAGACATGATAGACAGAAAAAAAATATGCAGCAACCTTACACCAATACTAAGTGTAACTAAAATTTTATGTTACAAAATTTTAATAAAGCATGGCATCAATATATAGCACTCTAAAGTAAAATTTAATTTATCCTCTCCACACACACACAATATATATATATATATATATATATATATATATATATATATATATATATATATATATATATATATATAAAGCGTTCAACCAAAATAAATTCCCAGAGAACAATGACTCTAACTCAAGCTCAAAAATATTTTAGTCTATCAACAAAGTACACATTTGCTTTACATTATAATATTCTGCCCATTTACCTTATTATCTTCCATGCATCCTCCAAAACAACCAGCAACAAAAATTTATAAACAACAACAATTATCCCCTTAATCCAGAAAACAATAAATCTATAAAAAAAAAACAAAACCAGCATACTAAAAAATTTAAAACACCAGCAGCAGAGTCACGAATGCATAGCTTAATTTCGACAATGCAAAATCAATGACTTGATTTTTAACTCACAATTTCACTACACAAAGCATAAAAGGAATAACAGAAGAAATCAAATCAGTCTCACTAACCTTCGACGGAGAACCGGACGGCGACCGACGACACGACGGGGACCGATGAGACGAAGGCGTCCTGCTCCAAGCCTCGAACATATAAGCCAGTGCGGATGGGGATCATCTGCCAACCTACAACCCAGGGCCTGGGTCCGGGACGGGGGAAGGATGGATTGCGACAGAACAGTTCAAGAAGCTAGGGTTTTGATTTGGGGATTGTTCGCACTTTGCTTCTAATTGTGACTTGTGAGTGACGTTCACGAATGAGGGATTCTGGGGGGTTTTCGGGGAAGGGGTGCCGCGGTGGGATTCTTTTTTAATTTTAACATTTCAAGATACCTCTATAACAAATAATATCTTTAAGGGGCTCAGACTTGCATTTTTAAAAGACCTGCCACATCACCTTTAACTGGTGTCAGAAAACACGGGCTAACAATGAGCCTGGTCCAGGTGAGGCTAATGCTAAAACTCACCAGAAATTATGAAATATTATAATTTGAACAGGGGTATTTTTGATATTGTACAGTTTAAGTGAGATTTAGGTGAGAATTGATTTTGAAATCATACCAAAATAGGTCTGATTTGTAAATGGGGTAAAATGAGAATTGGAATTCTCACCGAAATTCAACTTCATGTTTTTTTTCTATTCCAAAGCAAGGAATAAAATTCAATTCATCTATAATTTCAAATCAAATGCATTTTAAATAGGCTGTTACTATTTAGTGATTTATATTGTTATGGACATTCATCTCATTTGTTTTTATTACAATAATCTTAATATTTTTTACAAAATATTTTAAATTATAGAGAGATTTGACTATTTATAATAAGGGTTAATATTCAAATTCGTCTCTAAAATATCATTTATTCTTTAAATTAGTTTTCAAATATTTTTTTTAGTCATATTAGTCTCTGAAAGATAAAATGAAAGTCAAATTAATTATTCCGTCAGTTGGATGATGATGTGTCACGTTAAGTGCCACGTGGCATGATGACGTATCACGCCACGTGACAGGTCAGTGACACGTGGCGTCACTTGACATGTAAACAAGTTTTTTATAATTAAAATAGTCCTTGAAAGTCCAAACGTAAGTCATTTTCATCTCTAAAATTTTAAAAATAATCAAACTAGTCCTTATATAATTTTTTTATAATATTAAATTTAAAATAATTTTTTATACTACTAATTTTAATATTATTATTTAAACCTTAATAAACAAAATTCTCTTTACATAAATAATAAAAATAATTAAATTTTTATAAAGTTATTTTGTCATTTGTATTTTAAAATTTTATATTTTCAAATTGTAATTTTTTTATGTGAATTTTTTTTATTTAAATGAATTTATCAAATTATTATTGATTATATATTTAAAAATTTAATATTTTAAATTTTACTAAATAATATAGTAATTATTTTAAATTTTAAATTTTTTAAATTTTTTAAAATTATAATTTTTATTATTGTTTAATTTATATGGTAAAACTCAATTATTGAAAAACTGATTTATGGAATCATTTTTTGAATCTTAATATTCTAATATAATTTTTTAAATATTTCATTTAAAACACAAGAAATTTTATTTTAATACAAAACATATCTATTTTTATAATGTACTAGTGCGGAGTAGCCTATGTTATGCATAAGTATAATGTTTCCTATTTCATTTTATCTCATTGATTTGTGAAATTAAAAAAATTTATATAATCTATCTCAAACATATGAAACACACAAAAATTTATTATAATCTTTGCACGTATTACGCTTAAGAAGCAATTCGTTTAGCATATATAATAATAATAATAATAATAATAATAATAATAATAATAATAATAATAATAATAATTAAGCAACAAATTTTCAATATTTTATAAAGTTTGGAATTGAAGCAAAATTTGAGAAAAGAATAAGAAAAGATTTTGAGAATGTAAAAAAAATGTTTTAGAATAGAAAAGAATAAGAGAGATTTTGAGAAGAATTAAAGGAGAGAGATAATTTTATTGAAAAAATTTTAAGAAGAAAAGATACAATTACTAATGTTTTGTTTGTCAATTATATTTCTATTAAAATTAGTAGTATCAAAAAATATTTCAAATTTAATATTATGAAAAAAATAAAAAATATATATAAGGACTAGTTTGATTAATTTTTAAAATTTTAGGGATGAAAATGATTTACGTGATTACGTTTGAACTTTCAAGGACTATTTTGATTATAAAAAACTTTTTTACATGTCAAGTGAGATGTGGCATGTCACGTGTCACTGACCTGCTACGTGGCGCGCCATGTGTCACTGGCTGCCACTTGGCGTAACACGTCATCATCCAACTGACGGAAGGACTAATTTGACTTAAATTTTATCTTTCAGGGACTAATATGACTAAAAAAATTATTTAAGAACTAATTTAAATAATGAGTGATCTTTTAGGAACGAATTTGAGTATTAACCCTTTATAATAATTTAATAAAATACGGTATTTTATTTATTTTGTTCATTTAAATATATATGAATTTTTTGTTGATAATTATTTTTTATGAAAAATTAATTTTGTTGAAATTAATTTTTTATAGAATTATTGACAAATTCTCTTTTTTATTTGTAATTCATGCTAATTCATTTCTTTTGTTTTGATAAAAAAATTTTGCAAAATCTGTCTGTATTTTTTGTGGAATAAAATATATTAAAAATATCCATTTGTAATAAATAATTTTCTAGTAGTGTTTAATGAACCATAAAATATCTTATTCCTAAAAAAATATATAACCATTAAGGTTAAACGAGGTTGTTTCCTCAAGCATTTAACACCAAAACTAAAACTAAATCGTTTCGTCTAATCTAGTATAAAAAAGATACGCTAGGTCACTTGCGGCATGAGGAGTAACACGACAAAAAGAAAGTGAGAAATTAATATGGTATAATTTTTTTTAATTTTAAAAATAATTATAGTATAATTAAAATCTCAGATATTTTTATCCAAACAACTAATCTCATAAATTATTTAGAGATTTACTCATTATTAATTTTTTGACAACTAGTAAATTTTTCATTTTTATTCGTATACATCATCACCCAAGACCCAGCCACAACCACGCCACCCATATTTTCCTATTTACACTTGTGAACAATAAACATAATTGTTTGAATTGATCCAGTAATTAATTGAATTGAAAGATAGTATAAAAATTTTTATCAAACATTTAGTGTCTTCTAATTGCCTGCCAAATAATCATGCATATTTAAACTAATAATGTATAGTTTTTAACAATTTAATAAGCAAATAAATAACTTAACTAAAATCAAAATTCAAAACATAATTATTAATAACCAATTAAAAACTTAAATCAACTAATAATTATACATCAAATTAACTATTATGTAAAGATAAAAGAGGAATAAAGGAGTAATAAGCTAATTGAACAAGAGAATTAGAACTCACCAGGTCGTAAGATGAGCAGACGATGGAATCGACGAGAAGACGACGGTGCATGCGAAAAGATGACGGTGCAAGCGACAACGCAGACGATGAGAGAATGAACCAGAGATGAGACAACACGAGCAAAAGTGATAGTGAGAACACGCGATTGTGGTTTCGATTCGCAAATTGTGAGGTTGATGAGGCGAAGCGAGAGATCGAAGAGACGGAGCAAGAAATGATTGAAGAAGAGCAAGAGGTGGTTTAATTTCACAGCATGAGAGTGAGAGTGAGAACAATTTCGAGCAGTTTCTACCTCCAAACCATGAAAATTTGTTTATTTTAAAAAATTTTGAGTAAGAAAAATTTTCACAGCATGAGAGTGAGAATAGGTAACACTTTCAGTAAGTTTTTAAAAAATTTAAATATATTTGTTAACATTTATTTATAAATGTTACTTAATATTTAATTTTATGATAATTACTAATACTTTAACAAATGTTAAAAAATAAATGTTACTAAATGTATAAAATGTAGTAGTGCTACAATCACAACTACCGCCATCCTTCACTCAATAACACGACAATGCACATGTTGATTTATCCATTTCATAGACACTCGAATCTTCCGATCGGGCACTATGTTCTTCATGCTTGAGAGTCTGGACACCCTTATCTAGTGCCTCCATGTGGCTTTCCAGGAGAACTGGAAAAAGCATGAGATGAACTCATTTAGAGCGAGGTTAAAGCTTTGCGAGGTTTGCAATTTGCAGTCCAAAGCAAGAGGTTAAAGCAATGAGCTAGCAATGACGAAATTACTAAGAGTGGGTAAGATGCTAATAAAAAGTTAAAAATGGTGGAATTTAAAAAGATTTTATCATTTATTGTGATGATAAATATTTAATTTTATTGGTTTGATTGAAGACTAATTCTAATTTATAGTTTGATTAAATATGAAATAAAGTTTTAGGATCGACATTGATTTAAATGTTGATTTAATTATATTTAGAAAGAATCAACCATCAAGAGTAAGATATGAGGAGAACATGAAAGAGATTGCTGCTACTAATAAAAAAGAAAATTATCATAAAAACTATGAAAAATGACTGACAGCAACAACTAGTGAGTATCATAAAATTGGGTTTTGTTATAAGAAGAATATCAATTTTTAAGTAAAGCAATGAGAAAATTCAGAATCCATACACTGCACATTTGAGTGTCATTCTTCTTTGTTGGGGTTCAATTTAATATATTGAGTTTTTGTTCTGAGTATTTCTAGTAAATAGAAAAAGGCTTGTGATTCCGTGAAAGATTATTTTGAAAAATTCTATAAGTAAAAAGGCATAAACTATGAAGAAAAGCCAAAATAATTTTAGATTAAATTTGAGTTTTGTCATTAATTTTTGTTTAGAGTTGACATTTTAATTTGGTCTTGGTGTTTGTTTGTGAAGCTTGGAATCGTAGCTTCATTTGTCTTGGTGTAGAATCAGTTTAGTTCGTTTATCTTTGTTTTGGTCTTGGAATTGGTAGTGCTTTTAATCTTGGTGATTGTCTGATTGATATAGTGAAGTTCTATTATTATTGTGGTGGAGATTGGGCGTAGACTTTATTATACTTTGAGATTGAACCATGATACATGCTAATATCATTTTCTATACTCTTTCATCTTTAATCTTCTGTTGTTACAAGAGACTAAATAAAAAAATCTCATGCTAATTCAATAATATGTTTGAATTTGAAAAAATGTCTTGATCCAAACCCTTTTTTCAAGGCATATAAAATCTACAATTGGCAATTGATGTTCAATCACACATATAGAGAGGGAAATAAGAGAACATGTTGGTTATCAAAGGAGAGTTTGAACTCCAACTTAGGATACATGTTTATAGATTAGCCGCAAAGAGATTTGAGGTAAATCCTAACAGATAATGTAAGAGGAGTCTTCATAATACCCCGAACGATTTATGTTCCAATCTAACTTTGTGGTTTTCCGTTTGGGATTTTAATCCCCTTTTAAATACAAAAAAAAATGAAAATACTTAATAATAAGCAATGAAAAAAACACACTAGAAAAATACTCTACTTCTACTTTAACATCTGACAGTAATAAAGGTAATACTTAATAATAAAGTTCTACAACCAATTAAAATACTTAACCAAATCCAATTAAGTTGTTAAAACCATTTTTCACATAACGCACGCACACTCTTCATCTTCTTCCTCTTCCTTACGCCCCTGCTTCTTCTTCTCCTCCTCCTCCTCCTTTTTTCTCATCTTTCTCTTTCGTTATCGTCATCGTCACCACTACCACCACTATCTCCATCACCTCTTCCTCCTCATTTTTTTCTCATTTGAATTTTTCTCCTTCTCCTTTTTTCTCTTCCTCCTCCATCATCGTCGTCATCATCATCATCATCAGTATTATTGTCGTCTTCATGTTATAAGTATAACAATTGTCTTCGAAAATAATGTATGATACAAGTTCAGATCAGTTGAACCAGGACGAATTAGATCATTATTTTGGATCGAATCAATTCGACGAGATTTGATTCATTCCTTTGATTGATGTAGTTTGTGAGTAGTTGATGCTCATGTAGTAGTTTTGTATACGAGATGAATTATTTCTTTTTTCTTTGTGAAAATCAGTGTTGATGATTAAGGATTTAAATTTGAATGGTATCTAGGAGTTTTGAATTGTTTTTCTATCAATCTATTTTTGTTATATTTAATGATAGTTTTGGTGTTGTTCAAAACATAATTTAGTGCAAGGTAAAATTAATTTCGGTGTTGTGGTTACTTTGATATATGACTTTGTGGATAATGTTGGTGGTTCTTATGCTATACATTTGGTGCTAAATGAAATTAGTTATAGTATTTTTTATTTTTATGTGATTTTCATTTAGCAATGAGCTGATAAAATTCTTTGCTTACGAATATGAACAATTTTGGTATTGTTGTTAGTTTACAATGGTGTCATACTTGTAACTTTTCTTTATTTTTGCAGTTTTTGTGTGATGTTGATGAGTAATCTATGCCAAAGGTTGGGATAACTTTCAACACATTTGAAGAAGTTAAAAAGTTCTACCAAAATTATTCTAAACTTGCAGGTTTTTCTACTAAAATAAAAAACAGAAGTCAAATTAAGAAAAAGTCATGAATATGGCTTAAATAACACCAAAACCACTACGAATCTTTTGTATGACCTAATTATATAAAATCCAAGTCAATGAGACCGAGTGCACCTTATTTAAATAAGAATGTCACCAAAATTATTTAATGATGACGACATAAAAACTGAATCCAAAACAAGTACACAAACAAGACTCAATCAATCACAAAAACACATCCAAATCAATTTTGGATAAGAAAAAGTCATGCATATGGCTTAAATGACACCAGAGGCCACTACAATTCTCTTGTATAACCTAACTATATCAAATCCAAGTCAATGAGACTAAGTGCACCTCGTTTAACTCAAAATGACACCAAAATTACTTAATAATAATGAAACACAAATTCAGTTTAGAACAAACACACAAATAAGATTTAATCAACCACAAAAATACATCTAAGTCAATTTTGGATTAGAAAAAGTCATGAGCAAGACTTAAATAACATCAGAATCACTACAACTACCTGATATGACATAATTATAACAAATCCAAGTTAATGACAACAAACACAACACATTTAACTCAAAATGATACTAAAAATAATTAATGATGACGACACATGAACTCAATTTAGAACAAACACAAACAAGACTCAATCAACTACAAAAATATTGCATGTAAATTTAAAATTCAGAAAAGTCATCAATATGTTATTCATAATTCTTATTTCACTCCTTTAACAAGAACTTGTGTTTTCGTTAAAAAATTTTATTGTTAAAATTGAGAAACTTCTGTGTCATGATTAAAAGATCTCGGTATTATTTTTTAATAAATTCTGCATAACTCAAGACTCCTCATTTTCTTCTTCTTCATCATCATCGTCATCTTCTTTTTTTTCTGGTTCATCTTCTCTTTCTTATTTTACCTTCTCATAATTATTCTTGTTTTACTCTTTAAGTAAAAATAAAAACAAAAAAAATCAAACAAAAAAAGAAAAACACATAATGCTACAAAAGTATCAAGAAGAAGAGGAGGAAAAGAGAAAAAAAATATAGCAGCAATGAAAAAAACCGATAAAAAAGAAACTATCGAAGAAGAAGAAAAAGAAGAACGAACGCGAAGAAGACAAAGAAAAAAAAGAACATGAAATACAAATGTTTACGTTAGTGAAAATAATTAGAATGCATATTCACTCTCTTACCAATGAAATTAATTTTTATTGGACTTGAACTAACTTAATTAAATTTACTTAAAAAAAGACATTAAATGTATAACAAGCTTGAATACTTAAGTACCTATCCACGAGTTAAACTCGAAAATGGTCACTAAGATTGGCGTCATGCACTAAAATCGTTCTTGAAATTTCAATTGCACTAATTACGTCTCTGAGATTGACAAAAATGCACCACGTTAGTCTCTATCCCATTTTTCATTAACAGCGTGATGACATGACTTGATGATGTGGTATGTTAGTGACACGTGTCACTCCATAATTTGGCCACATGTAATAATATGATGATGTGTTGACCAATGACACGTAACATGCTGACATGGATGGTTGTGACACGTGTCACAATGCTATTTGGCCACGTGTCTGTTTGTACCACGTATCGCAATAGTATTCGTCCACGTGTTATCTATTATGTCATCATTGTAGATGCTTCAAATTAGTCCCTCACTTTGCGTTAAGTGATTCATTTTAGTCCTTGAAATTGAATGTGGTGCGCCAAACTAGTCCCTTTACCAATTTTTTCTCATTTTTTAAAATTTAAAATTTTCAATATTTTAGATGCATTAATTTCAATTCTTTTTTTTTACATATCGTTTAAATACAAGTGCTTTTACAAAAGTTTTTAAAATTTTAGTTTTAATTATATAATTTTTTCTATAATAATTTAACATTGGTAAATTTTGTAATATATAAGTATGTTATTGTAAAAAAAAAAATGATTGATTAAACACATTTTTTCATAAAAAAATGGGTTTTTAACAAGAAATCAAGAACTAAAATACACATTTTTCCGGTTCTTATGAAATACACGTTTTCATTGTGTGTAAATGGACTAGACCGAAAGCACTTCAAGCATCCTCACTACCATCTCTGACCTCTTTCGTCTAGATTGAAGATGTCGGAGATGGTAGTGGGGTGTTTGAAATATCCTCACATCAACTCCAAGAAAGTGATTCAAGGTATCCGCAAGAGAAAAAATATTTTATCAAAGCACTTGTATTTAAATAACATGTGAAAAAATAGAATTGAAATTAATGGATTAAAAGATATTGATAATTTTGAATTTATAAAAAAAGGGAGAAAAAACTAGTGAATGGACTAGTTTGGTGCACGACATTCAATTTTAAGGACTAAAACGAGTCACTTAACACAAAGTGAGAGACTAATTTGGTACATCTATAATCATGACATAATGGATGACACGTGGTCAAATAGCATTGTGACACGTGGCACAACCATCAACGTCAGCATGCCACGTGTCACTGATCAACACATCATCATATCATTATATATGGTTAAATTATGGAGTAACACGTGTTACTAATACATCACATCATCAAGCCGTGTTATCACGTCGTTAATAGAAAATGGGTTAGGAACTAACGTGATACATTTTTGTCAATCTCAAAAATATAATTAATGCAATTAAAATCTCAAAAATAATTTTAATACATGACGTCAATTTCAAACATCATTTTAGAGTTTAACTCACCTATCCACGCTACTAAACCACGTCTTCATTCTTAGAAATCAATATTGTAACGCCCATAAATGATGTAAATGTAGTGAAAATCATGTACCTACAAAGAAAAGTCCAGGCGGTTTATACTGTTCTATATATTCATATTCAATGACAAAATAATCTCTTTTCTATACTGCGATTTACTAGTATTTCGGAAAAAATATCATTTAGTTAGTTCTTTTTTTTTGTGACAAGTTAGTTTAATTTACTTTCTTATAAATTAGGATATATTGCGATTATTAAGAGATAACTATGAATCTTTTCTTTTCTCACGGGCTTATTAGCCGCTCATCTTTTTATATGCACTTAAAAAGAAATACGATATTTCTTTTAAGAACAGATTTTTTGTTAAAAAAATAAATAAACAAATCTCTTATTGGTTGGTTGGATGGCTCTTGTATCTGTTCTTAGCTAGTCAAGAAGTCATTCTGCGAATTTTATTTTATTAATAGGAATGTAGTAATAAATTTAATATATATTCCCATTCACATACAGATGATAATTATTTAAAAATATTATTTATATATTAAAAATAATTACTAATATATTTGTGTATAAATATATATAATTTAATTTTTTTAATATATATTTATATTTTAACATATATTTTATATTAGTGACTAATTTTAGTTGCTAATTTTAATACATATATAAGATAATCGTAATTTGTTTGCGGTTAAATTTATTTCATTAATCTTTTTTTAAGTAAGGATGATCTGTTTAGTATACGAGTTTTTACTGATGCTTAAATCCATACTATAAAACGAAATTTTAAAAATAAAAACAAAAATTTTATTATTTAAACAGTTAAATCTATCATTTATTTTAGTAAGAGTTGGATCAATTTAAATTGATTTTTTTAAAAAAATATTAAAATTTTTCATCTTTTTTAAGAAAAATAATAGAAAAAATTATTTTATGTTTAGATAATTTTTTAAAAAATAAATATAAAAAGTATGTTTAATTTTATTTGAATAAAACAAAAAATAATTATATAAAAAGATAAGATCAAAGCATAAAATATAAGAATGACCAAAGATATATATTTTTGAACTTAGTTACTATATTCTTTCAACTTTTTTTTATTAAAGTGTGTACGAATTTCCAGCAACAATAATTGTACATCTTATAATTGATCATAAACAAATAATAAAAAATAAAATTTTAAAATTATCTTAGATTTATAGATTAATCAATACTCTCATGTTAATCCCAAACTTTATTAGTTTAATAATATGTATACATCTTATATATATGATTAATAGAAAGTGTAACTAAAATTAATAATAAAATATAATAAGGTATGGTGGTTTGAAGAGCCTTTTTAACAAAGTGATAAGAATTAAAAATGAGTTTGGAATTTAGAAAAAAAATTAAAATTAGAAAAAAAATTTAGAGAGAAATTAAAGATTCAGAGAGAAAATTATAATTAAGAATATAAATTATAATTACTAATTATGATAATAAAAGATATTTTTATAAAAAAAATAAAAAATTAATTTTGCTTCTACTTTTTTATTTAAGTAATGTTTTGTTGGCTTTTAGAAAAAATGAATTATTTATTTTATTAATAAAAATATTTTTTTAAAATTATATCCAAACATGTTTAAAATTAAAAAATATTTTTAAAATATTTTAAAAAACCTATTTTAAAAAACAAATCTAAACTAGCACTTAAATTATTTGATTTGGGATAAATGCTAGTAGTTTTATGTGAAAATACTTACAATATTATGGCATAATAGAATTAAACTCCAAAGTATTTTTTGAAATTGGTTGCGTAAGCTAAAATAATTTTTAAAATTTTAATTGTATTAATTACGTTCATAAATTTTACAATAAAATAAAAAAATTAGTTTAAAGACTAATTTAGTTTATTATATTTAATTTTAAAATCTAAAATAGTGCAAAGTCAATGATTAATTTGGTGTACCTACAATAATTGACAAATTATGTGGTAGTACGCAACACCAAACTGACATGTGAACAAATAATATTTTGAGATGTGACAGTACTATCCATGTCAACATGTCACGTGTCATATATCATTACACGAAGTTAAACTATGATGTAACATGTATTACTATGAGCCCATGTTATCAAGCCACATCAATATGTCTTTAATAAAAAACTAGTAAGAGACTAACTTAGTGTAATTTTGCCAATCTAAAAAACGTAAGTACTGAAATTGAGATCTCAATAATTATTCTAGTGCATGTAATAATTTTAGGGACCACTCTAAAATTTGACTCTTACAAAATAAACATTGAATTATTAACTAAAGTGATAATTTATGATTCAATCCTACTATATTTATACTCTTTATAATAAATATCTTTTGACATTAGTATTTTTTAACAATTAAATAAATATTTTTAAATTTTTTAATTAAAAAATATTTTAAATATATAATTATTTAATAATAATTATATTTTTATGCAGATGTTAAAAATTAGTATATAAATAGTATTTTTTTATAATTCTCATTTCGAATAAAATAAATAAGAATTGTGTTGCCACAAGAATATATAGTAATAAGATACTTTTTCTATCAAAATAAAATGGAATATTGTTGGTGTTGATTTATGTTATTTGGTAAAAAATATTTTTTATAATTCTCAAGAAGTGAGAAACATAAATGAGACCTTGATTACTCTTATGTTGAAGGTGGAGTTTGTTACAAATTTGAAGCAAATGCGATCAAGAGATGATTCATACGATGAGAAATAAGAAGGGCATGAAAGGATGGATGGCGATCAAGATCGACCTTAAAAAAGTTTATGACAGATTAAAATAGAGTTTCATTAAGGATACGATGCAGGACATTGGGCTAGCCACCAATTTTATTGATATGGTCTGTGCTTGTATTTCTAGTGCTAGAATGAGAGTGCTATGGAATGGAAAATTTCTTGATGAATTCAATCCATCCAGAAAAATTTGGCAAGGAGATTCCCTCTCTCTATACATTTTGGTGTGGCGATAGATTTGAAGTATCGAAAATCGATGAAACTAAATTGGGATGGACCCGAATGATCACATCTCTACTTTATTAATGATCTTATTCTTTTTGCGGAAGCAAGCATGGAACAAGCTGAAATTATTAAAAAGGCTCCTGAAACTTTTTGTAACAGTTTAGGTGAAAAAGTTAGCAATGATAGGACTCAAATTTTTCTCTAAAAATGTGGGTCATAACATTTGGGAGAAGATCAGTAAGGCACTTCAGTTTACTAAAACAAATGATCTTGGGAAGTATTTGGGTATTCCTCTACTTCATTTTGGAGTCACGAAACATACCTACAATAGTTTATGAATAGATTGAAATCTAAACTAAGCAATTGGAAGGCAGCTTCTCTTTCTCTTGCAGGACGAGTTACTTTGGTAAGATCGGTTCTTAATGCTCTTCCTAGTTATACTATGTAAACTACATTACTTCCTTTTTCTACTTGTAATATGATTGATCTAAATTGTAGAAAATTTTTGTGAGGTGACACTTAACAATCTAAAAAGATCCATTTTCTTGGCTGGAGAAATGTCACAAAATTTAAGAATGTGGGAGGCCTAGAAATTCGTCACTCCAAGAATTTAAATCATGCCTTCATGATAAAAATTGGTTGGAGATTGATAGAAAAGAAAGATTGCATATGGTCAAGAGTCTTGAAATCAAAGTACAAATATAGAAGTGACATGCTCCCCAATCTCAAGACAAGGAAGAATGACTCGAATTTGTGGAAAGGAGTTTATTCTTCTTGAAAGAATGTACAAAAGAATACTATTTGGTGTATTGACAATGGCTCTTGCATAAATTTTTGAGAACATCAATGGGTTTCAAATATTAGAAGGCTTTATCAATATGCCTTGCAGGTAAATCAATATTTGAATAATAATATATCTCTAAATAATTTTCTCTGTATTTTAGGAGATTGGAATGAAACCAAATTTAAAGAGTGGCTGTTGAGCAACATTATGGATAGAATTATAGTCATGGTACCTCCATCTCCATGGAAAGAAGATGACCAAGTAGCGTGGACACTTACCCCTAATGAAACTTTTAACATGAAAACTGCATACCACTCGCTAGAGGATAATCCAACCCCTTCTGAGTATACTTTTAGATTGATATGGAAATGGAGAGGTCCTGAAAGAATTTGATACCTCTTATGACATATAATTAATGAAGCCATTCTTACCAACTCAACATGGAAAATGAGACACATGATAAATATTGTAAATTTTCCAAGATATTTTGGAAGGGAAGAAACCACTTTGCACGTCTTGAGAGATTGTCTCTATACAAAACTTATTTGGAGTTTCTTTGTTCCTCGAGCCTACATGAGCAATTTCTTCGACTCAGATACAAGGAATTGGCTTGAGTTCAACATCAATAGAAAGGATTAGTGACCAATTTTATTTGGTGTAGGTGTCTCGACTATTTGGTACCTTAGAAATCAATTGATTTTTGAAGGTAAAGTCACTCCTCCAAATACTGCTTGTGCTTCCATCCAAACTAGGACAAAGGAAGTCCTTCATGTTCTAGGAAGTACCATTGTCCTTAAGAAATCAAATGATGCCATGGATCAACTTATTCGTTGGGTTCCACCTCAAAAACATCTTATCAAGCTAAATGTCGACGGATCCTTCTTCGTAATGCGGCAAGCGAGAGTACTTTCAAAGATCACTTGGGGAGATTTATTAAAGGTTTTTCTAGTAATCTTGAGAATTGCTCTATTATGCATGCAGAATTTTGGGTGATTATTAAGGATCTCCAAATTGCTATTACTAATGAAATTTACCATGTCATAGTGGAGTCTAACTCACAAATGGTACTCAATTTCATTAGGAATGGATGTCCAAATTCTTATTCTTGCTCATCTTTTGTCTAAGAAATTTGAATTCTGACCAGCTGAATGCAAGGTATCGATTGGATTCATATACTTCGTGAGGAAAATATTGTTGCTCATATTTTAGCTAAAAAAGGATAGAAATTTCCTTTTAGGTTGCACATCTTTGACAATCCTCCCCTGGATATAGCTCATGCTTTAGTTTTTTATAGTTTTAGTTCTTTTAGACTAAGAGGGTCTTGTTAAACCTTTTTTTTTCTTCTATTTTTTTGGGTCTTTGACCCTCCTTTTTCATCCACAAAAGGATATTTTTTCTTGTATCAATACTTCATCAAGAAGAGAAGATTGGTAAGCACCTTAAACCCTACATACAAATAGAAGAATACAAGAATTTGGTGCACAAGAAGAATCTCATGGACCTGAAACTCAAAGGCAGTAAATTCACGTGGTTCAATAACCCAAGAGATGGCTTTGTGACAAGAGAAAGAATAGACAAAACTCTAGTAAACTAGAAGTGGAGACAGATCTTCAACCATACCAATTTGATAGCTCTACCAGCAATTTCTTCAGACTATTGCCCATTAATCCTCAACATAAAACCGAATCTAAAGGTACCAAAGCAGTTCAGATATAAGGCCTATTAGGATGACAAGGAAGAGTGCAAGGAAGTGATAAAAAAGCAGTGGACATCCAAAGTACAAGGAAGATACTAGAACAAACTTATGGATAAAACTAGCAATTGCATCAAAGAATTACAATAATGGAACATGAGGAGCTTTAAAAGAGTCGACGAGGAGATTACTAGATGGCAACGTAAAATCCAAAACCTCCAAAACTCTCATCACAATCCAAGGTAACAACAGCAAATTGAGTATGCTAAACAAAGAATTAGAGAACTATGAAGACAAGAAGAAAAGTATTGGATTCAAAGAGCTAAAGTGAAATGGCTCAAATGGAAAAACTGGAACACGCCCTTCTTCCATGCTTCAACCATTCAAAAGAGAGATAGAAATCGCATTGATAGACTGAGGGACACAAAAGGAATCTGGGTACAAGATGAGGAGAAAATCTTGTGGCTCATTGAAGATTACCACTCTAAGCTCTTTACTTCCAGTGATCAATCTAATATAGCGGAATATATAAAAGAGGTCCCCAAAAGAGTCACAGAAGAAATGAATGAATACCTTCTAAAAGAAGTCACAGAGGACGAAATCAAATAGGCAGTGTTTAGTATGGATAGTACCAGAGCCAGATGGCTTAAGTGATCTTTTCTATTAGAACCATTAGAACACCATAGACAAAGATGTTTATGCGGTGGTTAAAAATTTCTTTGAAGGAGGATCCATTCCAAGACAAATTAATTAAACACAGGTCGTGCTCATCCCAAAAATTAAGCAAGTGAAAACCTTGAACCACTTGAGGCCCATAAGTTGCTGCAACTACATCTACAAAATAGTATTCAAGATAATATTGGCTAGATTGCAGGGAATCATGGATAAGATTGTTTCACCAATCCAAAGCGCCTTCGTCAGTGGAAGACTCATTTAAGGCAATATAGTCATAGTTCAAGAAGTATTTCACAGGATAACAAGTAAAGGGAAAGAAGCTACAAAGGACTTAGCCATCAAGCTCGACATGAATAAAGCTTATGATAGGATGGAATGGAAGTTCAAAGAAGAAGTGCTAAAGGCTTTGGGTTCCATCCAAAGTAGGTGAAGCTTATAATGGAGTGCATCGGAAGCGTGACATATTAAGTTTAAGATCAATGGAGCCTAACCAAGGAAATCAACCCACAGAGAGGATTATGACAGGGAGAGTCTCTTTTCCCTTATCTTTTTATCATAACTTCTGAGATTTTTACTATTTTAATAGATAATGCCTTACACAAAAAGATTACTTTAGGAGTTAAACTAGCACTTAAAGCATGAATCATCACTCACTTACTATTCACTGATGATTGCATCATATTTTCAGGTTCAAAAGAGGAGGAAATTTATCAACTAGTACAAATTTTGAACCAATACACCTCGGCCTCTGAATAAGTGATCAACTTAGAAAAATTAGGAATAATCTTTAGTAACTAAATTTTAATCTAAACCAGAGTCAACATAGAAGAGATTCTCAGTATACTAACTTGGGACAACCCGAGGAGATACCTGAGACTCCCGACACATTGGGGAAGGACGAAAGGTAACGCTCTAGAGTGGATCATGAAAAAAGTGGAAGAAAAAATAGAAGGATGAAAAGAAAGCCTGTTAAATCAAGCTGGGAAGGAAGTTCTCATTAAAGCAGTCATACAAGCAATTCCAACATACGCCACGAGTATTCTAAGATTTTTCAAGTCTTTTTGCAATAAATTAAATGGCAAAGTCGCAAAGCTTTGGTGGAGGAGCCAAGGAAAAGAAAGAATGATCCACTGAAAGGCTTGGCTTTAAAGAGTAAGAAAGAAGGAGGACTCGTCTTTAAAGAGTTTCACCACTAAAATACTGCGCAATTAGCCAAATAGGTTTGGAGTGTGATCAGGAACCCAGAAGCTGTATTGGTACAAGTGCTCAAAGCCCTATATTTTTCATATTGTAATTTCTGGAAAGCGCCAAAACACCAAAAGGGCATATGGGCATGGAATAGTTTATTATAAGGGAGTGAGCTTTTAAAATGTAAAGGAAAATGGAGTATAGGCAAAAGAAATGGAGTGAAAGTTTGAGAAGATAACTAGATTCATAGAATCAACGAGCCATGCAATAGAGGAAGCACTAACAATCAAAGAGTAGAAGAATTATTCACATCCTATAAAGATTGGGATAGAGCGAAAATCTAAAGGAGTTTTCCCCAGTTGTAGCAAAAAAGATAATTTAGACTCCAGTTAGCAGGATCTCAGAGGAGGACAGGTTATTGTGGCCCTTCAGAAATGATGGAGAATTCACAACCAAAATAGGATACTATGTGACAAAAAAAAGGAAAAAACGAAAGAAACCACAACAACAACCCCTCATCAAGCTCTGCATTGGAGGATCTATGGGAAGGAATTTGGAATATGAAGGCACCACAAAAAATCAAAATGTTTTTCTGAAAGGCAGCGTACAATATCATACCGGTAAGAGCAAATTAAAAAAGTAGCGATTATTGATTAATAGTGTCTGTTTGATCTGTTTGTAGGAGGAAGAGACTATCGAGTATACTCGTTTACTCTACGAATGGACTAGAGCAGTGTGGTTCATCTCACAGTCATAATATATGCCAACAAATCAAAATGTCAGATCAGTGGGTGAATGGCTGCAACAAGTGTACAAGAATTGCAAAAAAGCAAGTAGAGCGGAAGCGGACCGGAATTGGAGTAGAATAGGCATCACTACGTGGTCAATATGGAAGACAAAAAACAACCACGTATGTAACAACATAGAACCTAATTCAGATTCTACCATCAATTATGCAAGGAAAATAGAGCAAGAGTACAATAGCCAAACAAATGATAATATCTACAAAGTCAAAGAGGATAACAAAGATAATGCAATACATGTCAAATGGAGACCTCCTCCTTAAAGCTGGCTTAAGATAAACTCCGACGCTTCTTTTTTCAATGAGACCAAGTCAGGGGCAACGACTTCAGTGATCAGAGACCATAGGGAAAAAATCTTGGGGGGAATTAGCAACAGAGATTCAAGCAAGTTCAAGCCTGTTAGCAGAAGCACAAGCAGTAAGGGAAGCTGTAGTTCTAGTAGAAAATTTCAATAATAAAAAAGCTACTATTGAAACAGATTGTATATAGCTTGTTCAGACTCTCAAATCAGGAAATACAAATTGGGAGATAGACCCAATCATTCAAGACATAAAATCTATACAGAAAAGACTTCTAAATTGCGGATTCACCTGGACTCCTCGGGAAGGAAACAGACAGGCACATTTACTAGCAACTCTGAAACTCCAAAATCAACTTTCTATTGTTTGGCCAACAACTCCCCGCCTCAAATTGTAGATATCATTAGAAGAAAAAGATTTGGACTACCTCTCCGAAATTTTCATCAGCAAAATTGAAGACAGATTCAGAGTAGGCAGTAGAGCTCACCACGCTAGCAAAATTTTTTTGTAAAGTATTAAAAAAATTTACATTAAAAAAAATGGAACTTAACTAATTACCATTAAAATATTAATAAAAAAAATTTAAATTAGCAGGCTCAAGTACTTAAATAATGGATCAGACAGAAGGGAAAGACACCATCAACGCAGAGCTGTCTCAGCCTTGCAAGCTTGCAGCGATCCTATCTGAATCCACCTTCGCCGGAACAGAGCCGTCAGTCTGAGCACCGATAATATCAGAGCTGTAACAACGTAAATTGCTTCCAGCAGCCTTGAAACAGTGAAACGGAGTAGCGCTTCACAGAGGCATACCTTCCATTAGCGTCGAAGCAATAGTGCGATCTCCGCCTTCCATCATCGTCGGAACGTAGGCGCGAACTTGGTCACCACCAATAGCCAAATTGCAACAGCGACAACCACTTCCATCTCTCAAGACGTTAGCTTTGGGGAATTAGCTTCTTTTGGTTTAGTTGATCCTCTAAATTTTAAATCTCATTTTAGAGGATAAAGTGTGATTTCTCACCATTGAATAATTTTTCTTGGATTTGAATTCTCTAAATTTTGAATTTGTACTTTAGATGGTAAAGTATGATCTTCTTCCCTTGAATGGTTTCTCTCTCATATTTATTCTTGGTCCTACCTATGAAATAAATAGTGAGAGATCACACTTTACTCTCTAAAATAAAATTCAAAATTTAGAAGATCCAAATCCGTTTTTCTTTTATATTTTCTCTTAGTCCCACTTATGAAATAAATGGTGAGAAATTACATTATTACGTTATAAAGTAAAAATTCAAAATTTAGAGAATATAAATTTGTTGGATGAGAGATGAATGTTGAGAGGAAGAAGTAGTTTAAATTAAGATAGTTTAGTCAGATAAATCTGGGACTCAAATCTTTTCGGCATGTGGACCGGATGTCCGGCCTTTATCATGTCCAAGAAAAAAAACAAACAAGGTATTTATATTTCTATATCCACTACCACTAGGAGAGAGAATTAAATCCCTGTTATGTTTTTTTTAGGTTTAATTACTCTGCAGGTCCCTATAATTTTGCCAAATTTTCAATTAGATCCCTATACTTTTTTTCTTTTCAATTGGGTCCTTAGATATTAATTTTTTTCAATTTAGTCCCTACCGTGACAAAACCGTTTAAAATAATAGAATATTCTATTCAAAAAATGAATATTCCCCTTATTAAGTTATAATAGCTAATTAAACCCACTTCTATTTTTTCAAAATACCAAAATCACCCTTGTCATTTTATCCAAAAACAAAGAACCCTAGTCAGCACTTGTTCTCTGAAGTCACTGCGTTTCTCCTCCGATCCATTCATTGGTGTCGTCCTCCATCTGCGGGCGGCGGCGGCGTCGTCGTCATCCTTGGCGGCGTGAGCGTCCATCGTCGTCATCGTCCATCGTCCTTAGTCTGCGCTGCATTGCTCCGCGCTGGTCGTGCATCTGCTCTACTATGCTTCCCACCGGTGGCGTGTCGCGTTCCCTCGCCGTGGATCGCTACACCACTACTCGCGTCGCCACACCTCGCCGCACCTTGCCTTGCTGCCTGAAGTCAGTCTGCCAAAACAGGTAATAGGTTAATTTTTTTCTTTTGTTTTTTCAAAGTTAATGAAATAGGTTTAAGCAAATGAAAATTTTTCTTATTTCTGAATTGATTTGATATACCTATTTGTTTAATTGAATTTTGAATTCTTTTGATATAATAGTTTGGGTTTACAATATATATATATATATATATATATATATATATATATATATATATATATATATATATATATATATATATATATATATATATAAAAGGGTTTTGTGAATTGATAAATTGACATATGAATTGATTTTGTTGATTATGAATTTACTTTATTGTTGATGGTTGTTGTTGTGATGAATACCATGCTTCTTCTAACCACCGATTCTGTTCTTGTCGAGGCTTCGCCTCATGATTTCTTTTGGGGTGGAGGTCGAGATGGAGAAGGCTTAAACTATCTTGGTCGCTTATTGACGAAGCTAAGATCAGAATTTCTTGGCGAGTCATCATCATCGTGCGAACAATTGAAATTTTTAACAATACGTTTTATGTCTTCTTATTTCTGAAACAATTTATCTCTGTTCTTCATCTTTTGTTTTTTGGTATACAAGTGACGTCTTCTAAACTCGAACTGGCTTTACATGTATTTTGTTTGTAGTGATACTAAAATTAGCTATATTTCTATTGTAACTTAAGCTCAACTGCTTTGCCCATGATGTAGTATATGTCATGGATGTTTAGGATATAGTTGTAACTTAAATTGTATAATGAGTTGTGATTTTGGCATGTTCATCTTTTAATTCATTTATCAACATGATGTGTCAAATTTGCGTGAACTTTTTTATTTTTTTCCTCTTCTTTCTTTTGGCAGCTTGTCTGATTAATGAACATGATCAAATTGATCCATTTTGAGGGTTTGGACGAGGTTGATTGGACATTACTGCAACTTTAGTTAGAGTCTATATAGTTATTCTATTGACATCCTAATTGATGATGAACTTGTCCAAAAAAGTATCCCAAACGACGATGTCAGCTCCCTGATGATATAACCCCTGATTTCAAGGTTGTGGGAGAAAAGTCCCAAGGTCTTAATGACCTTTCTTTAGCAGGCTTATCCATACATGATGATATTGAAAGCTTGATGTTTCATTCTTCTAAAGGAAGTAGATATATATTCAATGAGCAGGAAGAATTATCTCAGCAGCACATTAATGACAATAACTTTATTGATAGACCAAGGTTTTCCAATTCTAGCTTTCGGGAGGATCCATCTTCAGGAAGCACTTTAAACACTTTAGCAAATTCTTGGGATAGGCCAATTGGGAGTGCCAACAAACTTGTTAGCAGTGGTCAAGAGGGGCTTACTTACAATGACAACTCAGGACATGGATTCTTAAATGACATCTTTGCTGAGAATGCAATCGTGGATGATATTAATTTGAACCTTTTGGAGTTCTTAGAGAGTGGGAAATTGCAACACAAGAATTAATTTCCAGATTTTATGTATTATATTGAAACTATGTTTTCTATGGTTTTCATTTTTAGATTTCAAATTACATAGTTTTGTGGTTTTTTATAGTATACCATGATATGATAAAGATACAAACTATATTTCATGAATCTACACAAATATAAAATGTTACATGATCATAATAAATACTTGAATGATGGAAATTGAATTTTATATATACTTTTTTCTACTATTTCTGTTTCATTTTATTCATTACTTTTTTAATATGTTCTTAAGATAAGGTATTTTGAAAGTCAAAAAAATAAAAAGAAATTATTTTTGGTATAATTTGTATATAAATAAGCAAAAGAATGATAGTGACAAAATAAAAGGGATTATAGGAATATCTTTCATGTCGTAGAATCATTGAATAAGGATTATAGGAATATCTTTCATTGAATATTTATAATTTTATCGAATTTTCAATTAAGTCCTTATACTTTTTCTTTTTAATTAGGTCCCTAAGGGTATACAGGTAATTTCGCAATTTACTAACATTTTTTTACGTTTAACGTTAACAGGGACTAAATTAAAAAAAATGATGTATAGAAACTTAATTAAAAAGAAAAAAAATATAGTGACCTAATTGAAAATTTGATGAAACTATAAAGACTTGGAGAGTAATTAAACCTTTTTTATTTTTTTTTTGTTTTCTGTTTAAAAAAAAAAGGTTCATATAATAATATACAATTCTAAAACTTCAACCTGGGAAGTTAAAAAAACTCGCAAGCTTACAGACAGGATCATAAATTCATAATTGGCAATTGCCTCCATCAGTGCGAAAAGAAAAATAAATTAATTACCCGTAACTCGAAAGTCAATTGCTTAGAAATTGAACATAATCCGATATTATTAAAGCGTTTTGTTTATAAGGTCTGTTTGGAAGCTTAAAAAATAATTTTTTGAACTTTTGACTTATAAAAATTAGGGATTAATGTTTAAATTTGTTTCTGAAAGATCACGCGATCTTCATTTTCGTCTCCGAATGATTTTTTAATCAAATTAGTCCTTGAAAGATAAACTGTTAGTCAAATTAGTCCTTCCGTCAATTGGATGATGACGTGTCACGTTAAGTGCCACGTAGCATGATGACGTTACACGCCACGTGGCATGTCAGTAATACGTGGCACGTCACGTGACAGGTCAATGACACGTGGCATGTCACCTGTCACTTGACATATAAAATTTTTTTCTATTAGTCAAAATAATCTTTGAAAATCTAGACGTAAGTCATTTTCATCCTTTAAATTTTAAAAATTAGTCAAACTAGTCCTTATATAAATTTTTTATAATATTAAATTTATAATATTTTTTATACTACTAATTTTAATATTATTTTTTAAACTTTAATAAACAAAATTCTCTTTACATAAAATAATAAAAATAATTAAATTTTTATAAAGTTATTTTGTTATTTGTATTTTAAAATTTTACATTTTCAAATTATAATTTTTTATGTGAATTTTTTTTATTTAAATGAGTTTATCAAAATATTATTGATTATATATTTAAAAATTTAATATTTTAAATTTTACTAAATAATATAGTAATTATTTTAAATTTTAAATCTTTTAAATTTTTTTAAAATTATAATTTTTATTATTATTTAATTTATATAGTAAAACTCAATAATTGAAAAACTGGTTTATAGAATCACTTTTTGAATCTTAATATTCTAATATAATTTTTTTAATATTTCATTTAAAACAAAAGAAATTTTATTTTAATACGAAGCATATCTATTTATATAATGTATTAGTGCAGAGTAGCTTGTATTATACATAGGTATAATATTTTCTATTTCATTTTATCTCATTGATTTGTGAAATTAAAAGAAAAATTATATAATCGATCTCAAACATATAAAACACACAAAAATTTATTATGATGTTTACATGTATTACGCTTAAGAAGCAATTCATTTATAATAATAATAATAATAATAATAATAATAATAATAATTAACCAACAAATTTTCAATATTTTGTAAAGTTTGGAATTGAAGCAAAATTTGTGGATCTTTTTGAATTTTGACTCTAAATATCACTACTATTACCTCCTATATATAAGTAATACCGTAATGGAAAAAAAAGATGTAGTAAAAAAAATAGTGGTATAACTTTGTTTAGGTTAACATACATAAATTTTTATTTTGAGCATATAACTTTGTTTAGGTTAATAAATACATACATTTTTAATTTTGAGTATATATATATATATATATATATATATATATATATATATATATATATATATATATATATATATATATATATATATATATTCTAGCAAATTGTAGTAATGTAAGAAAAAATATTTTAGAATAGAAAAGAATAAGAGAGATTTTGAGAAGAATTAAAAGAGAGAGATAATTTTATGAAGAAAAAATAAAAAAATTATATAAGGACTAGTTTGACTAATTTTTAAAATTTGAGGGATGAAAATGATTTACGTCTGAATTTTCAAGGACTATTTTGACTAATAGAAAAATTTTTTATATATCAAGTGATGCCACATGTCACTGACCTGTCACGTGGCGTGCCACGTGTTACTGACCTGCTACGTGGCGTGTCACGTCATCATGTCACGTGGCACTTAACGTGACACGTCATCATCCAATTGACGGAAGAACTAATTTGACTAACAGTTTATCTTTCAGTGACTGATTTGATTAAAAAAAATCATTCGGGGACGAAAATGAAGATCGCGTGATCTTTTAGGGACGAATTTGAACATTAACCCTAAAAAATAGTAATATTAATATTTGGTGTAATTTTTAAAATTAAATTGTAGTTTTTTAAAAAGCTATTTAGAAGTTTGTAGAAAAATTAAAAAAAAATGACTTCTCTCATAATACTATTACTTTTTATCACATTTCTATAAAATAGACATTTTTAGAATAAAACTCAAATACAAAATAATTTATTTATAAACTACTTTTAATATAGTTATTTATTATTTAAACTTTTTTTTTAAAAATAGTTTAATTAAATTGTTTATCTAAACTGGACCTAAGTCTCAGACATTGAAACATGAATATAAAAATATAAAAATTATATTTAATAGATAAAATATGAATAAAAATATTATATTTTAAAATATTAAATTAGTGTATTTTATATTTTTTGTCAAAAAAAACATAAAAATACCGAATAAAAATACAACTTATTATTATCATTATTATCAAATCTTTATAATTATATTTTTAATTATTTTATTTTTTATTTTAAATTTTATGTAAAAAAATAAAGATAAATTAAATTTTTTATTGTTTCTTTTATTTTATATTCAGTATATTATTAAATAAAATATAAAAATATTAATTTTTATATTTTTATTTTTTATATTTATTCTTAATATTTTGTCTTATTCTAATTTTAAAACTAAATGAAGCCTGATATATCAACTGATAATGATAACATTATTTTACTATTTTCGTCAGGAATATATATTAAGTGACTAACTCATCCATAAGTAATTGATAATGCACGTTAACTCACAGTTTGTTTATAAGTAACCACGATTTGAGCCTATGAATCACATAAACAATCATTTTAAGCATTAATCTGCGACGTTATAACCCTTTGTCTTGTTCTCATTCTCAATCAAGAGGATTAGGTAACCTAATAGTAATGTTATTAACAGCATCTTGTTCACCAAAATCTATAGCACTAGCAACCAAAATCTAGCTCAGGTTTTCTCTCAATATATATTATATTATTGCACCCAAGATAGAACGCTTTACTAAAAATTAAACGGAATATGACAATACACATGACAATATGACATACAAGTCAATGGAACACTTGATTTTATTAATAGTTACTAGTAGTAGTTCTAGACTTCTAGTACATATAATTCATACATAGTTTTCCTTTTCCGATAATATATATATATACATTAAAATTAATTATTAATATAAAATATATATTAAAATAATTTAAATAATATATATTTTTATACATAAATATATAATAACTGATTTTAGTATATATATATATATAAAATTAATTATTAATATAAAATATATATTAAAATAATTTAAATAATACATATATTTATACATAAATATATAGTAATTATTTTTGATATACACGTGCATATATATATATATATATATATATATTACAAAATTGATAGGATAAATTATATTTTTTTCAAGACCCAGTAAATAAATGAATCATAAACTATTTTTTTAAATGACTTGCACTATTTTTTTATGTATTCTAAATGATTTCAGTTTAACCGTTGAATAACGGTATATTATGCATCAAATATTTCAGAAATTTTGGACATATATATATATTTACAAGTATTTTAAAAATTAAATTATACATAAAAATAAAGTAATATGAGAAAATATCAATAAATTTTATAAAATTTTATAAATTGATATCTATATGTAATAAAGTATTTTGTTTCAACGGTTAAGACTTATAAAATTTATAATATATAGAAAATTATATATTAACTAATGTGAGTATATAGCAAAACCTACACCAGGCATAAGTAAATTCACAAACACATATATAATCATAATTAATTTCAACATGAATTGAAAATGCAAAGAGTGACGCCATTTTTTTTTCAGATCATGGATAGTTTGAAAGCAAATTAACAGGAATACATGGGGAATTCTTCCAAACCTTTGTATGCAACTTAAGTATCTCACTAGCCCTCTCCTTAGCCTTATTGGAAGCACCATTATCCACTTGAAGCACCAAACACAACTTAGACACAGCACCAACCACCAACATCTCTTGAAGCAAATTAAGTGTTGCTGAATACCTACAAACTGTGGCCAAAATCTTAACAGCTCTATCACTTGCAACACAAGAAACCCTTAGAATCTTCTTCGAAATGACGGCGACAGCAGCACCATGGCTCAACAAGGCGGCGCGCCCTTCTGCGCAGCCGCAGAGCCTATCCAAAGCTATCAATATGAGTTCACAAATCCGTCTTTCGGAAATATTGTTACTATCAATGAGGAGATCAATGAGGTTTAGTACTAAGCCGGCCTCGACTGCTCTGACCTGGTTCCTGCCCCGGGAACAAAGATCCACAAGAAGCTTCAGCGCGGCCTTGGAAGCTTCTTGTGAGATCTTGTCCCTTATCACTCTTGATATTTCGACAAAATATTCGGTTTTGACACAACTCAATTGGGTTGGATTGGCCACCCCAAATGATGATTTCAATAGCAATGTTGCATAAGTTCTAGATTCTTGGTTTCCAAGTCTCAATACATGAAACAATGACTCAAAAAAGTGAATTTTTTCATTGTTTATAAGATACTTTAGCTGATATATTGAAGGATTCAATTTAAACAAGAGTTCAATACCTGCTTCAATGATGAACAAAGTTGAATCTGCTTCATCCATGGTTGAAGCCAAGAAATCTATTGCCCCTGCAGATTCCAAACACTGCTTGTTACTTTCACTCTCCAGAGCAATTGTTTTAATCCATTTGAGAAACTTCAATTTCTCATCATGTGAAAACCTCTTTGCTTCATTCAAGAGTTTCACAACTTGAGCTTTTTCAATGGTTGAACTAGAATCATGCTGAGTCGTTTCATCAAGTGAGACATGATTCTGAGTGCACCAATTTTGGATCAACCTTTGAAGAGTGTGGTTTGGAGTAAGATCTTGTGTTTGCAAAATTTGTTGCTTTGTAACAGGGCAAGTGAAATTCTTGCATGAGAATAACCATCTCTCTATGGATTCTCTATCATATGTGATTCCTGTTGAAACAGTAACAGGCTCTCTCATTAGGTGAAGTGATATTGGGCATAGAAATGGTGCAGGAACCTCGATTTCTGAATAGTCCATGTTTTTTTTGTTGGGAAATTAAGGATGTGAAAACTGAAATTGATGAGTCAATTGAGTTATCAAAACACTGTTAAAGGTTCAGATTTGGAAAATGAGGGCGTTGAATTAGCTATAAAATTAAGATTGACATTGACATTGTTAGAGGAGTTGAATTTTTTGGGTGAGGCATTATAACAAACAGATAGTGTGGGCACTGCGTAGGACTAACAAATTAGAGGAATGGAGTTGGGACACGTCTTTTGTACAAGTTGTTACATCAACTACGTATATATATAAATTATAAAGTCAACACATACATAAGAATTGTTGGATAAATATTGAGATGTGAAATGAGTTATGACCTTTTCCAAGGTTTTGTAAATTGTAAGGAGAAAATGTTAGACATACAAAAATAAGTGGGTGAAGGATCGTTTTAGTTTCTAGCGTTTTGGTTAATTTTGGTTTTAAATATTTTATTTCGTTTTATTTTTGTTTTGTAATCAAAATTAAAATATATTTTTTAAATTATTAATTTTTTTATTCTTTTGTCATTTTTATTCTTAAATCACTACAAATATTATATAACTATTATAATTACAATTTTTGTTATTATCTAAAAGAATATTATAATGAAACAAAGGGTATTTTTAAAAGAAAAGATATTAATTTTGACCAAAAAATTAAAATAAAACAAAATAAAATATTTAAAAATAAAAAAAAAACTTTCAAATGTTAAAAACAAAACTACGACTTAATCTAAATGTCAGGAATTTTTAAATTTTTTTTATCAATATACTACTTTTTTTTCATACTATTTATTCATGTACTCCCGTTTTGCCATGGCGACCTCTTGTATATATTTTTTTTGGCAAAAAACAGAAATAAGCCAAGAAAAAAAATAATTTACGTGAATCAGTTAAAACAAAAACTTTCATGGATCTATCAATGTACGTTTATATGTAATTCGAACCACCATTTTTACGTAATTCGAACCAGTTTGGTTCGAATTATATACAAACACACGTACACACTAATTCGAACCAGCTTGGTTCGAATTACACACAATAATTTATGGTATAATTCGAATTATGTTGTTAAAATTTAATAATTTATTAAAAAAATTTATTAAAAAAATTAATAATTTAAAAATAAAAAATATAATTTTTATTTCATACGTTAAAAAAAAGCTAATAAAATATTTAATTACGATACTTCTTTAAAATATTAATGAGCTATCAATTCGAATTCCATATAATACTTTTCTGTCCATTTTTAATAGCTCATGAATATTTTTAATAAATTTTTTTAATAAATTTTTTTAAATTATACTACAAAAAATATTGTATGCTATGCAAAATAATTTAAAAAAATGGCTTAAAAAATGTTAAGAGTATTATAAAAATTTATAATGTTATAATAACTTAAGTAAATATATGCATGTACTCAAATTTTAAATAAAATATTCTACATAGTCAATAATAATTTAGAAATAAAAGAAAATATTTTATTTCATATAAAATAATTAAAAAATATATTTTATTCTGTACAAAATAATTTTAAAAAATGGCTTAAAAGATGTTATGAATACTATAAAAGTTTATAATATTCTAGTGATTTAGGTAAATACATGATAAAAATATTTTTTCTTTAATTTGTAAATTATTAGTGACTATGTAGAGTATTTCTTTAATGTCCTAAGTGATTAGGACATTACAAATTTTTATAGTACTTCTAATATTTTTTTAAGCCATTTTTTAAATTATTTTTAATAGAATAAAATATTTTTTGTGGTATAATTTAAATAAATTTATTAAAAAAATATTCATAAGCTATCAAGAATGGACAGAAGAGTATTGTATAGAATTCGAATTGCTCACCATATAATTTGAATTAGAGTGATTCGAACTTCCCCATGCGTAATTCGAATCATGTAATATCTCACCGTATAATTTAAATAATTTTATTAAAAAATTATCATGAATATTTTTTAATAAATTTATTTAAATTATACCACAAAAAATATTTTATTCTATGCAAAATAATTTAAAAAATGACTTAAAAGATGTTAGAAGTACTATAAAAATTTGTAATGTCCTAATGACTTAGGACATTAAAGAAATACTCCACATAGTCACTAATAATTTAGAAATTAAAGAAAAAATATTTTTATCATGTATTTACCTAAATCACTAGAATATTACAAACTTTTATAGTACTCATAACATCTTTTAAGCCATTTTTTAAAATTATTTTGTATAGAATAAAATATTTTTTTTAATTTTTAAATTATTAATTTTTTAATAAATTTTTTAATAACATTTTTTTAATAAATTATTAATTTTTAACAGTATAATTCGAATTATACCATGTAATTCGAACCAAGCTGGTTCGAATTAGTATGTGCGTGTGCTTGTGTATAATTCTTCGAATTATGTAGAAATGGAGTTCGAATCAAGTTGATTCAAACTACATATAAATATGCATTGGTAGATTCATGAAGCAGATTTTGTTTTGGCTGATTCACGTAAATTATTTTCTTCCTTGACTTATTTCTGTTTTTTGCCCTATTTTTTTTTGGCATTTTAACGAGAAGGGGCTTAAAAGAAAGATGATACTTTCATAAAGACGGGTAAAATATTTTTTTTGTAAAGATGCTTACGTACTACATTATTATTGGACGTATTAATGAACCGGTTATTTTTAAATTTCTTAATAAATTAGAATAAAATCGATTTTTTTATAACAATAATAATAAATCCAACTTTTTTAGGAACTAATTATATTTTTAAATTTTTAGGGATTCAAATGTCTGCAAAACAAAAAGTTCAGAGATATATTTGTTTTTTTATCAAAAAAATTAAAGATATTCGATTTAGATTATATAATTCGATCAGATCAAATCGGGTCTAATAATTATAATGCAGACAATTAGATTTATTATTGTTGCTATAATAAACCAATTTTATTCAAATTTATTAAAAAATAAATTATTAAGTATGTCTTTATTAAAATGGTCTTCTAAGAGAAATGTGTCTTTCATTGGAAAATGCTAAAGAGAAAAACGTATCTCTTCTAAATGAAAAGGTGTCTTTAATATTGAAATCAATAAATGTAAAAATGCCTCCAAAATTTAATAACATAAACAAAAGTAATTTCTTTTTTTGATAATTTTTGTTAGAATGGATAAAAAAATTAAATAAAAGAATAAATTAATAAACATGTTATACTAGTAAGAAGAATAAAACTATAAGTACTTCTAGAAGATTCAGGAAATGACAAATTGTTTATATATTTGATGCGAATTTTTGTAAAAATATATAGATAACTATTTCAAAAGCGTACGTAAAAATTGCAGCAAAATTCTAATATCTTTTTGCTTTAAAATAAAAAAAATCGGCACTTCCCAAAAACATAGAAAAAGTAATCCACTTGACTTTCTTGTTTTAATGATTCAATCTTCTAAAGATATTTTTCTTGAGGTTTAATGATTCAGAAATTTTAATACAACTTCGAGCTAGCTGTCCATTTTTCTCACTCTTTTGATCTCTTCTTTTGCCTCAATCTAACGCTTTTCTTGACTATACACTCATAACTTATTGATGTTTCTGAGTTTTCTAATTGTTGTCGTTGAATTTGCCTACCTTCATTATGACAAAGAAACACCCCTCACCAGTAAAATTGATTCTTGTGTACATTTGGTTGTTGCAACTTAATTGGTTAATTGAGATATATACATAGTCATATAGAATTATAGATCAATTACTAATAAGAAAACGTTCATAGGTAAACTAAACTATATACATACATGTATGTCATTTAATTTTCCAGGTCTTATTTTCGGTATATATTACTTGATCATTTTCGTTATGTGAATGTTGTTGAATGGCGACAAGTATACATATGACTCAGACAAATTAAAGCATCCATAACTAATTTGAATTAGTCTAGTAGTTATTAGTTTATTACTAGCTAGTCCGTTTAAATAAGTATTGAATTTAAATTCTGCGTGTAAGTGATAATTCATTGGTCAAAAATAAAGTTTTAGATAAAACTTTATACGAATTAATTATTAACCTATCAGATTAAAAAATATTGCAGACAATAAAAAAATTAAAGCATTCATCTATACACAAGACAAATAAAAAACATATAATATAATATATATAGAGTTCTGACTTTGGAGTATTTTTCTAATATTTATGCATGACACTAATAAGATTTGAGTCTAGTCATGCACACATTTAATTTTATATACGCAGGGAGATGTCATAATGTGGCAGCCATGCATATTTTATGTAAAAGATGTATATTTTATTTTATAGGAGAAACAGGATGCTTGAAGAAAATCGTCATTTTTTGGGGGGGGGGGGGGGTGGGGGGTATATATATATATATATATATATATATATATATATATATATATATATATATATATATATATATATATATATATATATGATATATGATATAAAAAATACATAAAAACTCACATAAAATTGTTTTATAATCAAGAACCGTTAAATAATTATTTTTGATTATTCATCTTACATGAATATAACTGCTATGAATCTTTGCTTGAAAATTATTGTAAGATATATACAACAATGTTTAGTTGGGAGATTTCTTCAGAAATTGATCTTCTCGTTTGGAAATTATTATCATGTCCATAGCAATAATACATTATTAATTTAAGTCTACAACACATTCAATATTGAAAGTTTGGATTTTGACAATAAACAATTTTTTTTTCTATTTTGAAATAAATAAATGTATGTAGTTTTATTTAATAGGTGTACGTACAAATTATATGATTCTGATATGGATCGACGACTATCTATGTGCTGCAAAAATTAAAGAAAAAGCGTTATGTTCACATGGCATTGAAAACTTCAAACTAATTTGGTTGACGAGCAAAAGTTCAATGGTGGGATGATATGGTTGTGGTTATATTTGAATTCAGAAAATGAGCACCTACTATCATATTTACGCTTAAAAGTTACTACATACTATTCTTATTTAAAATCTCAATCAAACATATTAAATAAAAGAGAAATTTTATTTGGCCATCAATTTTTTTATAATTTTAATCATCATTTTGTCATTATAAATACTAAATTATTATTTATATGTACAAATTTTAAAAATATGAATGTAAATTATATTTATTCATGTGTATAAATTATGATAAATATATATACAAATTATATATTTTTTGCATACAAATACTTATAAATATGAATATAAATTATTATTGTCAAGTGCTAGTCTAAAATCATGTGTGTAAACTTTATAAAAAAATATATATATAAATTGTATTAATTTATGTGTATAAATTTTGATAAATATAGATACGGTTTATATTAATTTTTATTATGTGCAAATATCTACAAATAAAAATTTAAATTATTATTAGACAAATGATGATAAAAAATAATAAATTTTAATAGTTCTCTAGAATTTTTCTTAAATAAAATAGACTGAATTTGGATGAGACATTTTTTAATTCAAAGAAGTTCAAATGCGTAATAATTTAAATGTTTCAATTTAATTCCTTTTTGTTTATGAATTTTTTTTTGAAAAAAAAAATTATGTATGCCGTTTGAATTTATAAATTTTTTGTTTGGATATATGATAATTAAATTAATTATATTAAGTGTATATAAAAAATTAATTACCAAATTTGTTATTTTTATAAAATATATATTAAAATATAAAATATATATTAAAAATAAATTAAATAATACATGTATTGTTTAACTCATTTTCAATATATATTTTAATATTTCAATAAATATTTTATACTAATAATTAATTTTGATAAAATAATTTTGGTTTTTTGTATACACATATATTTAAAATATTAGAGACAAAATTAAAATAAAGTTTAATTAATTTGTTAATCTCTATAATTTTATCAAATTTACAATTAAGCTTTTATATTTTTTCATTTTAATTGGGTCCGTATACAGCTTTTCATTTTAAAATTTAGGGTTTCTGTTAAATATCGATTTGGTTATGATTTTTCTTAACAGAATTAAAAACCGAATCAAACCATAACAAAAACTACAGAACGTCATTTTTTTGGATTTTTTGATTCGGTTCGATTAATCGGTTTTATTCAAATTAGATCAATTTTAAATAGAGATGTTAATAGGGTAGGCGGGGGCAGGGTATGCCTTCCTGCTCCCCATCCCTGCCCCTAGATTTGCTCTCTGTCCCCGTTACTGTTTCCCGTCGTGGGAGAATATTGCTCTCAATCCCATTCCCCACAGGGCTCCATTTTCCACAGAGACCCCATTCCCCATTTTTTTATAATTCTGATTAATTATTAATTTCCATAAGAATAGAGTTGAAAGTATTCATCTTATACAAAAATAGTAAGATTTTATACAAAAAGTGAGGACGCCACGACGAGCAAGAGCACAAAGCAGTGGACGAGGTGGGGGATGCGGAAGCAGAGAGGAAAATGGACACGACGATAGAGTTATGAAAAGGAACGCCACGAATATAGAGAATGACGCGATGAGGTGATGAAACGGTGAAGGGTGACAATGCAGTGAGACAGAAGAGTGGCGAGAGGGTGGCTACAAAGAGGTTGGATGGAGTATGGACGACGTTAGGGATTTATGAATTGAAGAAGGTTATGCAAATGAGGATTAGGAATTTTGGGTCTTTCTCTTTATATATATACTAGCAGAAGATCCGTGCAACGCACGAGTTGAAAATATCTATTTTCTGTTTCGAATTTTTTTTTCAATCTTCTTGGATTGTCACTTTTTACGTTAAAAAATAATAAAATACAGACCCAAAATAGAATAAAAAATAGAAAAACATAACTTGTAAAATAAACCTAAACTTTTCGAATAAAAGATTCATATAGTATAGAGAAGAAACCACTTACCAAATTATATTTTTTGAAAATTTTTTTTGTAAACAATATTTGATGTGAGGTTACAGCATTCATCATCTTCATTAGACAATAATACCTTTAATCCTGATCTTGTTGTCACTCTGAATATTGCAACATACAACTGACTATGAGAAAAAATTGCTCGTTAAAGAAATAATAATTAACAAAAGAATCAACTAACCATTTTTTATTCCAAATGTCCCATTTTTTTTCATCTTCGTTGTCAATTTCCTTCTCTTTCTAGCAACTATACATGATTCACTCATGGTATTGCTCGATAAAAAATGATAACAAAATGAACAATAACTAAATGGAATGTGCAAATCCAATAAAAGAGAACATCCACCTTTGATCTTATATGAAAGAGAAATAAAAAACCCTAGTTGAATAGGATTTTTTTGCAAATGGATCTCTTTTGCCTAATAGCAATTATAGTCTACCAATTCTAATAAAAAAATTAAAATCCTAATCTAGGAGCATGAGGTAAGATGGGTAAAAAAAAATTATTATTTTGTTACCTAAGTTACATTAACCATTTTAGTAAAAAAGCATCTAAGAAATTTATCAAATAAAGGAAGTGACAAAAAAATCACTTCCAACTTGTTTTAGTATAGATTTCATCAAGAAAGTACAAATCAATTCAAAAACACATGAATATACAATCTTCTAAATACCATAAAGCATTCAATTGACAAAACTACAAAAGTTAAGGAATAAACTAAATTATGAAATGAGAGATTTTTATATCATAAAAGAGCTACTATATTTTATTAAATTTCAAAAAAATAAGTATAAACATAAAAGCTACATAGCTAATTTGCTTAATGGCTAATGATATTATATCCACACCCTAACACTTAATCTATTATATGAGAAAAAAGCCTAATAACAATTCAAAAAATATTCTATACAAAAGATGAAAACATATTCAGATATTTTCATGGACTACAATCTAATATATCAAATGCTATTACATGGACACAACCAAAATACCTAATGTCTTAGATTAGTCCTAATTAATAGCTCTAGTTAACCACCATGGGCAGTTATCTCAATCAACCCCCTGTCCAGATGTACCTTTATTCTCCGAGCCACGAGACTCATCAGATTCATCAAATTGTAACTTCAAAGATCTTCTCAACCTCTTTAAGAAAGGCTTCTCCTCTTTTCTAATCTAAAGAGAGCCTTGATTAAGGCCAAGCATGTACTCCTATTGTAAACAATTGCATGAAAATTAAAGTCAAATTAGAGGGATAATTAATGAGTTCTAGTCAAAGAAACTCGATGGTAAAATTAAGTATCCTCTCAAAGAAATAGTTCAACATTACTCACCTCTTCACTTTCATCAACTTCATCACATGAATTTTCAGAATTATCCTCTTCATTTAACTTATCTATCACAGCATCAATAAATTTTCTCTTGAGAGGAGAATACTATTAAAGGACACAAGATAATAGATTCAATTTAAACAAGGCTCAAAAAAGAGTGAAAATAATATAGAAAAAATAAAAGAAATTAGAAGCAAAGAACCTTCATTAGCTCCCAAGTCAACAACACTTTATTCTTTTTGGTACATTGAGGCAAACCAGCAAAGAGCTCAAAACAGGTGAAAGGAGTCAACCCCAAATCTGATGATTTGGTAACTTTAGAGGGTCCCACAAATGATCCTTCTCCTTTTGGTACAAACTCATCTTTAGATAATACAAAGCACATCTCATATAAGACATTATTAAAAGTGGACCAACAAAAAAACAGAAAATTCAAGTACTAATTTATTAAAATGAAATAATAGGATGGAATTTCATTTTATACCTTTTCGGAACTCAAATTCGAACCAGACAGCTCAAACATTTCAATACTATTGCAGCATCATTACAAACACGCCTTACAGGATAAGTCCCTTTGAACTTTTCCATTCCAACAAGCCTACTAAGAACTTTGAACAGCATGATTTTTTACAACAATTTCTTGAAATATAGGAGAAAATTGTGTGTCAAACACAACCTACGAAAAAAAAGAAAAATAATGCAACAAAAAAATGTATTAGTAAAAACCGAGAGATAAGAAAACTATATAACAATAAACTCAACACATAAAAAAAAAATAGCATTCAATTTACTTACATCAACATTCTTAAGATGATGTTCAAACAGCTAAGCACAAGTTTTATTCAGTAGGTAACTTGTCCCACGATCAAAGAGCACAAAAATAGATACACCAGTAGAATCCTCAACCAACACCTTCATTCTAAACCTGAATTTTTTATAAATACACAAAAATACTGGCCTAAGATAACAACTATACAGAAATAATTCACAATTTAATAAAGCACAAAGGAAACATTATAAAATATTTATACCTAGGTGTCACATTTGTAACATGAATGTTGCAAAACCGACAAAAATAAATCCCAGATTCTGTCTGAACACCTCTACCACACACACAAGTAGAATACCACCAAGGACCATCCTCAACTATTTTAGCTATTTTTGCTAGCACAACAAAAGTTTTCGCCTAAAAATATATGACCAAGTCTAGAATGTTAAGACATTATAACCAAACATAGTATTATTTGCAAACTAGAACTAAAAAAACTAAAATAAATACTAACAAAGTATGTTCAAATACTAAAGAGGACAAAAGGATTAATATCGTTCCAAAATAAAGTAGTATTTACCAATAAAAAAAATTGTGGTTCCAACTCAGTTGCTATCATCAAGCGACTTCACAGTACATCTAGGTGTGAGCTTCATAAAGTTATCTTTTATTTCGATATTTTTTTTAGAACCAATAATGCCAATGAGTTGAAATCCACTAACTCCATGTGAAATACAACTGTTAATAAATACAGTAGCAACTTAAATAACTAAAAAAAGAGCAACACAAAAATAATCTACATAAAAAATTTACTTATATACCTTTTTCAAAAAGCTGCCACCTCTGGATATCAAAATTAAATCCAAGCTTTAATGCAAATATAACATTCTGAAATCCAACTCTACTTGAAAATAAGAAATAGATGCATGCGTTACAAGAATATAGTGTTAAAATCAAGTGAACTCAGATAAGTGACACAAATAAAATGAATTTTACAAGATACAAACCTCTAAAAACTTTAACTTTGACAAGTTGTAAAACCACAACTGACTATTCAGCATATCCAGAAGACAGAAATCGATTAAGTTGATCAATATATTCACCAAATAAGGCACATCAAAATCTATAACTAAAAATATCGAACAAAACCGCCTACATTATTAGAAACTTGACTATATAAAAGAACTGAAAACAAAAAAAATCTGAATAAGAGAAAGAAGTAGAAATTAAAGAAGGCTAACTCATTTTCAACAAGTTCTATGACAACTATTTTTATCATATTCTTTCTCTTTACATCTCAAATGAATATGAAAAAACATTGTTAGAAAATAATGATAACAAAGCAATGTTCTACAAATCACAAAGAAATAAGACTGCAATTAAGGGAATGGATCCTCTCAATTGTTAAAAAAAATTGAGAGTGTAAAGTGTGATCTCTAACCCTTTCATTGTTCTTTCTCTCATATTTATTTTTGAAACCCATTTATAAAATTAATGGTGAGATATCACACTTTACTTTCTCAATTGTTAAAAAAAATTAAGAGGATCCATTCCTTTGCAATCAATCCACAAAGAAAAAGATGAGCAAATAGCATAACATATCAACTAAGAAATCGGAATCCTCTTTGATATCCAAAAATTTAGCGAATGAAAAGATTGTAAAAGCAATTTTTGGAATGAAATCGCATGTATCAGCTCTGAGCAGTTTTAGTGGGGACGGGACGGGAATTTTCGCTTGGATCCCCGTACTTGTCTGGGAAAAATTTCAACTCCCGTTTCTATTTTCACAGAGAAAATTTTTCGCAATAAAATCTCCATTCGAATTAGTCTCCACAGAAATTCCTGCATCTCGGATAATTTTGCCCTTCCTAATTTTGAACACCTCTCAATTCAAATTGACCATTTTACTGAATGACTATGATACCCCTAGTTTCTACTTTCGGAGTCTCACCGGTTCAATAACCGGTTCGAACTAGCACTGCACCCCTAATCCCTATTCCCTGACACCGAACCCAAGCTGCGAAGAAGGAAAAAGAAAAGGAAGCTCAGTGCCTCAGTGGCGAGTAGATACTACTGCTTCAGTTGGTGAAGGAACCAAGCAACAATGGCGGATCATACTACCAGAAGCCCCATTAAGTCCTCAGGTAACACTTTTCCTTGCATAGTTATGCATAAGCTTTTCATTTCATCTCAGTTATGAACACTGCAATAATCTAGGGTTTCAGTTGGAACTGTTGCGGGTACCAGGAGACGGCAACAGGCGGTGGCGATTGGCAAAGAAAGAAGGGAGTCTCTTGTGCGTGCCAAGAGGCTCTGTAGGGTCCCCGTTGGCGGCGGTGGCGACGGGGACGGCGATGGCCAAGCTCCCCTTGACAGTGACATGATCATTGATGAAGAGCAATCCATTTTGGACTCTCAAACTTCCCTTGCCGTCGAAAAGTTGAAATCTTCTGTTGCTTTTCAGTTTGGTCCTCTGAACTCATCTATTTGTTATATTATGTGTTAGATAAATAACAAGAATTATCCAGTTCGGTTTGATTTGATAGGTTTTTGAATGAGTGATTGAATGTTGTTGTTCACTCTCCTCACTAAGAAGTAACTTTATAAAGCTTCAAGCAACAATGTGCAAGTTCATATCTTGATTAACTTTGGCTCATATGCATTATGACTATGTATAGGGGGAAGGGTGCAATGCATAAAAGAGTGGTTGCCCTGCAAGAATTAAGGCGACTGCTGTCAAGGTCTGAATTTCCGCCTGTTGAGTCTGCTATTAAAGCCGGCGTGGTACCTGCACTTGTGCAGTGTCTTTCGTTTGGGTCTCCGGATGAACAGGTCTGAAGATTTGTCTCCTCCTTTAGAATGATCTTCTGTTGCTTCCATGAATGCCTTTTACTATCCATGAAACTTGAGAAAGCAGTAACTGCACTGTGCATGTTATGCAGATAGTATCAATACTGAACAGTAAGTTACTACTAGTCACTTACGCTTTTTTGGTGAATGTGTTATTCAGTTGCTGGAGGCGGCTTGGTGTCTTACAAATATTGCTGCAGGGAATCCTGAAGAAACAAAAGCTTTGTTGCCTGCATTACCTTTGCTTATTGCTCATCTTGGGGGTGAGTGATCACTGATCACTTTGAGTTTAATTTTGCATGTCCATGAATGGATTAATTGTTTCATTGATGTCTGCATAGAAAGATTAAGAAGAATTCTAGTAGCTCAAATTCAAATTGTTATAACATTGCAAAGTGTCTATGATCTAAAGGAACTAGGAAGAATGGGATGGACAGGACTTTGGCAACTATATTAAACATTTGCGATAAAATTCATACTTGAACTTTGAGCTTATTTTAAATATTTTAGTATTTACTTCTACCTTTTGTATTTATGAATGATCTGTTCTGCAGAAAAGAGCTCGTCACCTGTTGCCGAACAGTGTGCTTGGGCTCTTGGAAATGTAGCTGGTGAAGGCGAAGAGTTGAGGAATGTTCTGCTTGCTCAAGGGGCTTTACTACCTCTTGCAAGAATGATGCTACCAAACAAAGGTTCAACTGTTAGAACAGCTGCCTGGGCTTTGTCTAACCTCATCAAGGTGTCAAAGTTTATCAGTTTTATAGTTTATATCATATTGCATCACATTTGTTTGTGCTCTGATTTGTTTATGTTGTATAAAGCCAAAGGGTAAATTTCACCGCTCAGCTATAAGATATGGGATTGTATGTTGGGCAGTAAAGTTAGCAGTATGACAAGCTAAATGTTGTAGAGATGAGGATGTTGCATTGAACATGACAACATATTAGAAGGGATTGGATTAGGAATAAGTGCATTAGAAAGAAATACTGTGTAGTGCTTATTATAGGTGGTTTGGGTATGTGAGGAGAAGATATAAAGAGGCCCAAGTAAAGAGTGCCCCAGCTGGGGAGTGCAGTCCAATAGCTAGATGTAGTGGAAAACTCACACATAAGAGAAACTACTAGAACAGTTTGACTGTAAATGGTTTAAAATATGATTTATGATAGATAGAACACTATAGCATCAGTTAATGCTTGTAGGTTGTAGCTAACACCACCTAGTGGGATAAATTTTTTTTGGTTATGGTAATTCTTCACTGTTTATAGTTAGCTTGTATGATGTGATCAGTGTTGTCTAAAATATATTTTGCAGTCCGCTGCTTTCGTTATGCTGACACATACTAGTGTAGTAGCAGTGACAAGGCTTAGTTGTTTAATCCATCTAGCTGACCTCACTAGCTGGATATATCTTTGTTGTTGAATTGAAAATAGTTGTGGCGACAATTTTTTTTTTTTTTTTGGAATTTTAACATCACTTTGGTATGATTATGTGCAGGGTCCAGAACCGAAAGCTGCAACTGAACTCATTCGTGTTGATGGAGTATTGGATGCAATCGTTCGACACTTGAAGAAAGCGTGAGTATTATTCTGGATTTACTTGGTTCTATATCATTGCTAAGAACTCATGTCTCCTTTTGAATTTATCTATTTGTGGATCAACATGCTAGGAGTTCATATTGTTTAAATCACAGTTGAACATCGTAGTCTAGTTTTAAGGATATTTAGCTTTTACTTCACTAAAATCACACCAGAATTCTCTGTTATCATAAACAGAAAACATATCGCCAAACATATACAGATTACAGGCATGAAACTAACAACCAAAATTTCAAGTGATTCATCTCAAACTCTCTTCGTAGGTCAACGATTTGGTATCCCCCTCTAGAGAAGGACACCGGTACCCCTCATAAATATTTGTTAAAACTTCATCCACCCTTTATTTTGATTGTTAGGTGAAGCAAATAACAGAACCACTCTTCCTTCAAACCTATTTCCTGGATACTGGGTGAATCACCTTCACTTCTCTTTCTGAATTCCTCCCGGAAAGGAGAATCACTGTTTTAGGTGGCTTTCATTCTTCTCCTGAATGGTTTTTCTTTCTCCAAGCTCTTTTCTGGCTCTAATTTGCATTCATATATTTGAAATTTGGTGTTGGTAATTTCAAATGTTTCAAAAGAACAAGTACATGTTAATCGCTATATATTTTAGATATCTATTGAATTGGTAAAAAGGGCATTATCACATGGAGTTTCAGCTGTTATGCATGTCATGAGGAAAACATGTGTGTCTATTTGTTTGAATGGTACAAATTCTTTGTCCAAGTTTGAGTGATTAAATGAGTTAGAGACAAAATTAGCATAACAAAATCAGATGACAAATGCATTGCATGAACATGTTCTCTCTGTCATGCTAATCTTTGTTCTTCCATTTCCCTCTCTCTTGGAGACTACAATATGAACAAATCTGCAGACAACATTGACTTCATCAATCACACAACAAAAAGTCAGGAATGGAACCTCTGTTTCAACTTTCATGAAATTAGGATAACCATTTGGGATTTAATTTGTATAGGTAAAAGGAAGAACAACCTCCATTAAGGTTGAATTGAAATTGGGTCAAATGTAAATAGTGGAAAAAGCAGAGCAGGATTACGATTTCTAAGTAAAGGATTGGGGGGGGGGGGGTTATATCTTGCAAATATTTAACAGACAGGTACCACGTACCAGTGCTCAGTACCAAATCCTTGGCCCTCTTTGTAAATCTGCCAATTTGGAAAATTCATGTTAAACATGTCATGCACGTGTGTGTATGCATGCTGTTGTATATAAGGAGAGTGATTCTTCTCCTTTATCAGCTAGCTTTTAAGGTGTGGTTCCCCACTTTCCTTAGATAGTTAACAATGATATCAGAGCCTGGTTGTTGACATTATGGAAAGGGCTACCTATATGCTGGATTAAGGTGAATACCAAATACTGATAGTTGGTAGCGAAGTGACTACCACTAGGTCAATGTTGATAGAGTGAAGCCACCATGGATATCAGCTCTCCAGGGGTGGTGTATTATTAGGGACTTGGGTATTATGGGGTGCCCAAAATCCCACATCGGGTAGTATCGGATGCTTGATGTTGTATATAAGGAGAGTGGTTCTTCCACCTTATCGGCTAGCTTTTACGGTGTGGTTCCCCACTTTCCTTAGATACTTAACACATGCATGCTCACTTCTGTGTGTGTTAGATGGCAATTTAAATCTGAAACCATTGATGACTTTAGAGGCATTTGCTTTTCTCAAGGAAGAAAACCCTTCTATGTGTTCTGCCTTTTCTTTCTCTGTATAAGAGTATTTATTATATATGTTTATTAGAGTTTCTGTATGATATACCTGTAAAAAAAAATATGCGGTGTGCCTTTAACTAGTATCAATATAATCATAAACTTTACCCTACTGTAAGTTTGTGGGGTTGAAATTGGAAGTGATGATAGACTGATAACACAACCTCCTTTAGTATTGTGAACACAAAGCTTATTTCTTGGAAGTGTTAGATTAGTAGCAAGCTCTTTAACTCTTATGTCTTAACAGTACAGCTTGCAATGATGTCCTAAGTAATGCCATTCATGTTTTTAATCGACATCAGGGATGACGAATTAGCAACTGAAGTAGCATGGGTAGTTGTGTATCTGTCGGCACTTTCAAATGTAGCTACGAGTCTGCTGGTGAAGAGTGACGTGCTTCAATTGCTAGTCCACAGATTGGCAACATCAAATAGCTTGCAATTACTGATTCCAGTAATGACCTCTTCATCTATAACATTTTAGCATTAGCATCTAATAATACATACAAATCACAATTGTTATTTTCACTGATAAGTTGTTCTAACAACAAAGGAAAATCTTTGTAGGTTTTGCGAAGTTTAGGTAATCTCATTGCTGCTGATTCCCATACAATTTATGTTATTTTGACACCTGGACAAGAAATTACAGGCTAGTAATTTTCTTGGTTCTCCCTTTACTCGATAATCTTGGTGCATTTTCGTTCAAAATATGGAATAATTTCTTGCATCTGATTTTGTAATAATATTTTCAGATAATATCATAAAAGCCCTGGTAAAATGTATGAATAGCGAACACAGGGTCTTAAAGAAGGTATAAAATTTTAATCTTCAATTTGATGAACTTATTCCTTCTTTTGTTTATCATCTTGATATAAGAGCTTAAATTTCAAAATGCAGGAAGCAGCCTGGGTGCTATCTAATATTGCCGCCGGTGACATTGAGCACAAGCGGTTGATACATTCAAGCGAGGCGGTGCCTTTGCTGTTGCGTCTTCTTTCTGCCGCTCCATTCGATATAAGAAAGGAAGTTGCTTATGTATTGGGGAACCTTTGTGTTGCGCCTACTAAAGGTAATGCGAAGCCGGATCTGATCTTTGAGCACCTGATTTCGCTGGTCGAGAAAGGATGCTTGCCAGGTTTTATTGATTTGGTTAGATCTGCTGATATTGAAGCTGCTAGGCTTGGACTCCAATTCATAGAGCTGGTAAGAAATCCGCTAATTCATTCGGCATAACTAATGAGTAATGATAACTTTCCACCAAAATATCAAATATTAAATATTATAAATAATCCTTCCATAACCAATAACAATCATTCCACAAGTTACTATTTTTATACGAGTTAAGTACTCTTTTAGTCTCAACGTTTGGGTTAAGTCTTAATTTCGGCTCTAACGTTTGAAACACTATTTTTGTCCCAAATGCCTTATTTTGTTCTATTTTAGTCCTTTGGTCAAAATTAAATTTTTTCTTTCAAAAATATTTTTTCCTCCATTATCATCTTCTAGGTAACAACAATCATAATCGTGGCTGTAGTTATAGTTTTAGTGATTTGAGAGTGAAATTGATAGAAGAATAAGCGAAAGAATAAGATATTAACAGAGGGAAAACGGTGTATTTTAGAAGAGAAAATTAATTTTGAAAAAAAAAAAAACGAAAAGAAAGCATTTGAAACAAAAATAAGACATTTTTTTTTGTAAGAGGAGCGGGAAAACTGCCCAGAAGAGAGGAAAACTACATATCAGAAAACATGTTAACCGTTAGAAACGAAATTAGAACTTAATCTAAATATTAGAGACTAAAAGAAAAAGGGTGCTTATTAGCTAATTTCCAAAAGAAAAATTAAAAGAGAGGCAGATATATAGGCTCATCTTTAAACGCTCCTTGCTAAGTATGGAGTGTTGCACACCTTGTGAATTCGTTAAATTTAAACTCTTTATTTATTATATTTTATTTGAATGGTCTGGATTTAAAAAGGTAACCTGTTAATCAGGTTAATTATTTTTTTTTATAAATTTTAGATTTTTTTGGCAAGTCTCAGATATTGGGATAAAGTTCAAAATAAAAAATTAGTATATAAATATTAAAAATAATATGTCTGTACAAAAAAAAGTTATTGGATTTTAGAATTAAAATAAATAATACATAAAAAATAAGTTAAAAATTCATGTACCAAATCCAAAAAAAAGATATATTAGAATCTTAAAAAAAATAATATTAAATATATATTATGTATATAATATTAAAATTTAAATAAATTTTGTTTTGTGTGAAATAAAATATAATATTAAATATAAATGCAATGATAAAAAAAATTTGTGTTATATATATATATAATATTAAAATTTAAATAAATTTTATTTTATGTGAAATAAAATTTTAATATTAAATATAAATACAATTGTAAAAAATTTTGTATTATATATATATATATAATTTTATTTCGTGTGAAACAAAATTAAAACATTAAACATGAACAGAATGATAAAAGATTTAATACTATATAAATTTAATTAAAAAAATATTTATACAACATAAAAAGCAAACAAATATATAATAATTTTATTTTGTGCGAAACAAAAATTCATGTAAAGAAAATATTTATATAATTTTTTATTAACAATTTTTTTATTGAAATATGTTATTTTACTATATTTATAATATATTATTTGGGATAATTATATTATTTTAGTTAATATATATTATTTAAAAAAATATTTAAAATTTATTATTTTGTATTAAAAATATTATTAAAAATATATTATTATTTTTTCTTAAAATAACATTTTTTTTTCTTTCGTTCAAATACTATGACAACAAAATTTTGTGTGTAATTGCTGCTACTCAATAAATATTATATTCATTTATTTTTATATTGCATGTAAAATAAATAATTAATGTTTAAAAAAGTTAATAAAGGAAAGAAGTATTTTTTTTACCAATTCTTAGGTAAATATAAAGAGATTACGTCTTTTTTTTGGTGACTAGAGATTATGTCATTTGAACTATAATTTGTTGGCAAAGAAAGAAATACTTTTAATTATATATTAAATAAAATAATTATTTATTAGGCTCATTTTTATACAAATAAAATTTTTTCTTAGTTTTATATCTGTAATATTTTATACCAATTAGCTTCAGAATTTAATTATTTTTTGAATAAATTAATAAAAAAATAATACAAATAATTGTTTAAATATAATTGTATTTTAATTTTTTATTCTATTACGTACACATTGAGGTTGATTTGAAATAAAAGATAATGGGCCTGTTGTAACTGCCATGTATTTTGTGCTTTAACTGTGTCGTCATCTGAGAATCATGCGCCTTCATGGAAACCGGGGTTCTTCTACAGAATCCGTTTTGTGTTTGGAGTTAGCTAACCAGCAATGGCGACAGATATGCGTCTTCCTTTTCTATGGCAGCAATTTTTCGGACTTTGATGGTCATTTATGGTAGAAGTGGAATAGGGTGGGTTCAAGAGCGTCAAAATCTATAGCTAGCTAAAACGATAGTGGAAGCACCTGCCAGAAAACAAAACAGTGAAAATATTTGAAGACATCACATCGACAATAACAGAGTAACAGAGGAATTAGTTTTTTTGTTAGTGCTGGTTTGTTTGTTCAGCCTATGATAAAAAAAATAATGACAATAATAAATAAATTAAATTTACCTAATAACTTTTGATAGTAGGTTAACTTTTAAGGAGTGCTGCACTCCCTACTTTATCTGGAGTACACTAGCTTTCGCCTTACAGCTATTATGAAATAAGTTAAATTTATCAACTTACTTTTCTTTTTTGTTCATAATTTATCAAGTTTCAAAAACACAAGCTACGCATCCTTCTTGACGATATGTTTTTGGTGTTTACAACAGGTCCTGAGAGGGATGCCAAATGGCAAGGGCCTAAAGCTTGTAGAAGAAGAGGATGGGATTGAAGCAATGGAAAGATTTCAGTTTCATGAAAATGAACAACTGAGAACTATGGCAAATACCCTTGTTGACAAGTACTTTGGAGAGGACTATGGCCTTCATGACCAGTAACATTAGTTGTTTGATATTGTAATAAATGTGCTCTTTCTCCCACACAATTTTAAATGAAAATGTAAAATTTTATTAGTGTTATTAACTCTAGAGACTAGTGAGTTGTAATTTTTGGCTGGCTTAATTTGAAACATTTTTGAAATAACTGTCTAATTTGGCGTAAATATTTGTTCTCTGAGAAAATTTAAATAATTTTTTAAGGATACTTCTATTGTTAATAAGAAGAAAAAATATTGTAGTTTGATGGAAAGGCTAATAATTTTGCAAGATATACTGATGTTACTATCAATTGATATTTTTCCAAATTATCCTAAATAATAATTTTGAAAGGTGGTAATTGAATTTTTTTTTTTTGGGTGTCTAAACACAAAAAGCTTTATCTTATTCTTAGCCTATAAATCAACCAATTCAACCACGTCAATGTCCTTTAGCAGATCAAATTCCTTACACATTCATACACAGACACACACTTTATTGCTTCCTAGCGTAGATCAGAATCCAATCTTAAAAGAAAATTTAGGGCTTAGGCAATCACTTTGGTACAGCTTCCAAAAGATAATGTACCATGTTACTTTTTGGTGTATGTAATGTATGTGATTTATGAACCACATGATTTGTTAGAAAACAGAGAAGTTGAGAATTCAGAATATCTAAAAGATAACATAAGCAAATGTAAAGTACATGAGAAAATGCAAATCTGCATTGGTCATATACTCATATTTAAAGCCATAAACTTCACAGTAGCAGCAAATCAAACTGAATATCATGATTTTGTTTAAACTTCAATTTAAATTGTTATACTTGATATGACATAATATGTATGGAAACTGTAAATACCTTTTTTTTTTTATTGAAGGCATATTTGCTCAAACATATTGAAATCACATCATATGGCTTTCTTAATAATAATTATTCCATATCTAATACCCAAATTTGAGAAATAGATTAGAAGATTACAAAAGAAAAATGAAAATGTCACTCAACTACATCAATATTTATTATAATCTTACTGAGTTATTGTCAGAAAAGAATTGGATCATTTATAGTATACAATAAAATAATAAAGATGTGAATATGAGATATAAGTAAGACGGTTAAAATGGGTTAAATTTATCGGATCAGCTCGTTTATTCGTTTAAACGAGTAGATTTTATCTTTAAAATTAAGTACGTTTAAATTTTGGATTAAACAAATTGAGCCCAATTAATCCAAAAAAATTGATGAGTTAAATGGGTTAACCTGCGGGATAAACGGGCCGTCCATTTTCTTTTTATATATATTTCCCAAAAAAACATTAGCACTTTTGATTAATATTTATTTCGATTCGATCCGAAAATCCAATTTATTAACTAAAAAACACAGTTTATTTAAAATTTTTAATTTAAAAATAATATTTTTTGTCAAAATATTTTTTAAAAACTAAAATAAAAAGATAAACAAACCGCTAGTTTAACCCATCAAACTAGTCATAAATAGTTTGAGTTAAAATAAAAAATTAAAATCAGTAAATCTATAAATTTAAATAGATTAGATCTAAATGAGTCAGACCTGTTTAACTGTCTACAAATAGATAAATGTTGAAAAACAAAACATTCCTCAATAAGTTTTTTTTTTTGGTCGGTAAACATTCCTCAATAAGTAAAACATTGCATTTGTGATTTATATTGGCAAATCACACGTCTAATAATAGTAATGGTAATGGGCCAAACTAGGAGAAGACAAGAATCCAATCACAATAAAAAATCTGTGTTTGCTCATTTTGCTCCCCGAATGACAAGGGGTAGGAGTATAAAATTTAAGTACCATCCAACCCGTATGTTCAACTACTGTATACATATTCTTTTGCTAATTGCTTTGTTGTCGAATTCACATTGGGCTGCCATGTTCTTTACTCATATCATGTTGTCGTTCCATTGTTCATTCCTCAAATCAATGAAATAACTCATGAGCTATAATAATTACACAAGATTTTGTTAGATTTTGCAACCCCCCAAGAAGTTATTTTTCTCCCTCATCATCAATTAAAGCTGTCGTAAGATATTATCCAAAGAAAAAAGCACTAGTGGGATATATAGCAATAGGGTGTCCGTACAATATGGCATTTCAATGTTTAAAGTAAAATAATTATAAATAAATTTATTTTTAATACACTGATCATGTAAATTATTTTATACTATTATTCAATTCTACTTATTTGTTTAAGTGATTATTTATTCGTTGATCGTTAAAAGTAGTTATTTTTATTAACGTAATAATTGAATGCATGCAAAAAAAATTTTATTATAAGTATCAAAATTAAATTTTTATAAACAATAAACTTGATTGTGAATGGTTACAAATTATTATATTTCACATTTTATGAATATTGTTTTAACTTTTTTTTTTAATCTTTGTATATCTTGTTGTGGATTCTGATGATTTCATGTCTGCCTTAATTAGAAAGATTTTGGACTTCTCCAAAGTGTATAACTTGTTTTAGTATTTGTGTTTGTATAGTAATGTGTCCGATAGAAGACCTATTTTTTTTATTTATGTTTTAAAAGTTAAACATTAGGTAACAATAACATCAAGGAAACCTAATAATTCATCCGACTAAATGGGATTGATTAAATAGATTAAACAATGTATGTATTATCATAAATTATGTTTTCTATTCAATCTATTTATACTTAAATTGTAAAAGTAAATATGAATAGAAGAAAATTTTCTTTCTTTTTTTTTAATGCCCGCTTGGTTCCTTTTTTTTCATATATAAAAGAGATACTCATACATCGGTATAACTCGATCAAATCTTATACGCACTCAACAAAAATTGTATTGAAGAAAATTATGATGACACTAACCGTCATATTGAAAATTCATATGCTATCAATCATAGCTATAAAATTTCATATTAAACTGAAATAGTTAAATGATCTATAAATATATAGTTGCATTCAATGATTTTTTTTTTCCAAAGAAAATATAATGGTATTTTATTTAATAAAAAAATAAATATATTGTCTAAAAATCAGGACAAAAAAATAGAAAAAGAAAGATTTTCAGATATTCACAAACAAATGAAATTGTAAGAAAAAAATAGAGATTTATCTTAAGGTATTATGCATAAAACAAAATAGATGGTTTCTAGATCATCTTAACTTCTTAAGTAATGTTGCTAGCATTTTTTCTGGAGCTTCCTAGATATGCTCGAAAACTCACCAACACCTCTCCTTCCAAATATTTCAAGTTATAATCAAAATCAGTTGAACTCTATGAGAGCTTGTTCCTTGAAGTCCAGCTTGTAACACTAAATCCCGCCACTAATCGAAGAACAAGGAACATTTAGGGTTTGAGATGATGTAAGGCATATGACTATTCTTTCACACTAGATTAGCATCCCCACAAAAAAAAATAGACAGTACATGAGTGATTCTGGTGCTGAATTGCAGATTTGACAAGTTGTGGAGTGGATGAAAACCGTTGGTGGATGAAAAGCAGAACATGAAGCTCACCATGGAGAATTTTCCACATAAATAGCAAAATCTTGTGAGGAATTTTCAACTCGCATAAATCGCTCCAAATTGGCATCTGTTGCATGAAGTTCGGACAAAATTTAATGAAAGTATGGTAAAATTGGTAAGTAATCTTGCATCTTGATACAACATCATATGTTTTTATTCTGTTCATCACCCATTGAATTGTGTCTTCACCTTCTCTTGGAGCTATGGAGAGGATTCGTTGAGCAATTTCTATAGAAAAAAAGATCTGAGTAATGCTTAATTTCACTGTTTATTTGACACAGACATATCTTTAACACAAAACAGATGGGAGTTATCTGATAGTAGCGCCGCAGATGGTGGAACAGTAAAAGAGTAAGGGGGAGGGAGTCATGGTTCACTGAAGATTCAGATATCACCATCACTTACTTTTCAACTGATACCTTTCTCTACAACTTGCCTCCCTACAAGAATACTACTTTGCCAACCCCAAGAAGTTAAGATTCCTACTTCTGCTGTAAAGATAAATCTGAATTATTTACCTTTAAGTATTTTAGAAAGAAAAGAGTTAGGTTGAGTCATAATTTCTCAACACTATTTATCCAAAAGAGCTAGGTTTTAAGCCCTGAGATATTTGAAACTAAGTTCGCCTTCTTTCTTAGGTCTAGCCATCTTATACCAACCAATCCACACCATTTGCCTTTTAGAACTTTGCTGCCCCTACCAGAATTGGGTTAGAAGACTATAAATTTCATTTAGCAAGCTGTCTGAAAGTTTAAAACATGACAATATGTAGATTGATATGACTTCACCAACTGCTTAAAGTAATACATGTCTTTCTTAATTGGATAACAAGCACCTTTTTTCATCTTTGTGCCTTTTTGAGAACCTTATCTTTGATTGAGTTGAATGTGATTTTTTTAGAACTGTTGACAAAGGAAGGTAGGTCCAAATATTTATCCTGTGCACTTATATGAGAAATATTCAGCTGAGTTGTTAGGGAGGTTCTAATCGGTCCTGAAGTGTTATTATTGAAAAATAGGACTGATTTATTAAGATGAATTATTTGTCCACCAAAACTCTCATAAGATTTCAATAATTCTAAAATAGAAGCACAACTATCTTTCGAGACTTTACCAAATAGAATGGAATCATCAGCGAATAACAAGTTATTTATAGTTGTGCACCTTCTATTTATCCAAATTTTTCGAATCAGACTATTTTGCTCTTCTTTGTATAGCAAGAAAAAAAGTCCTTTTACACATAATAAAAAAAGAAAAGGGGATAGAGGGTCACCTTGACAGATGCCTCTATTTGGTTTAAAAAAATCATAGTGTTGACATTCCATAACAATAGAGTAAGAAACGGTTGTCATCAATTCACGAATTGTAGGCTTTACTTACATCAAACCTGAGTGCCATTTCGTATTCTAAGCCTCACTTCTTTTGTTTAAGGTAGTGTATACATTCGTGTGCTACAAGAATTTTATCACAAATAAGTTTATCTTTCATAAATGCACTTTGAGTATGGCTAATTATCTTGTTCATATACTTTTGGGTCTGTGAACCAACACCTTCGAAATAATTTTGTAGACAACGGAGGACAAACTGATGTGTTTTACCTAGGTCATATTGCTCACATATGAGACCTTTGGCACTAGATAGATATTGGTGTGATTAAAATTTTTCAAAATTTTACCTCTAGCAAAAAATTCCTCACAGCCCAGAATATGTCTTTTCCCCACTATATCCCAGTAGAATTAGAAGAACTTAGTCGTTATACCCCTCTCCCGGTGCACCTTGAGGATGGATACTAAAAATAGCTCTTTTCACATCATACATAGAAACAAATTTTCTAAATCTATGATTCATGTTAGCTGTAACCTTAAGCTCAAAGTTTATGAAAAAAGGCCCATGATCTGCCTAATTGAAAGACGTAAAAATACTTTTAAAGTAATCCTCAACCACCCTAGTAATATTAGCATTGGTCGTTGCCATATTCCATTATCCCTCCGTAGATGCCATATATTATTTCTTCTAGTTCTAGATTTAAATTTCCAATGGAAAAAGTTTGGTCTTTTTCCTTCAGCCATTTAATTCTAGATTTGTCTTTACAATAAAATTTTTCGTACAAATATGTTTTTTCAAGCCACTGTTCAATCTCAACTAATCCAATGCCTCTCATGATGTTTGATGTCCGTTTTTGTTCTAGAATAGTTGTAACTTCTACAATCTTCATTTTAGAATTAATAGAGTTGTTCTTTTGTTAGAGAACCAATCAGTGTCCAACCAATTTGAACTTCTAAAATAATCTGAACATCGTCAAACTTTCTATATAAGGTCTCACTGATAAAGTTACAAATTTATTTTTCACTACATCAGCAGGATTTAAAACTTGAATCTTTTCTTTGATCTCTTCAATTGGTAGTTAGTATCCAAAAAAAAAAAAAAACGGACGTGATCAGAACTTGTCTCTAATAATATAAAGATCATAGGTTGAGAGTATAATTAGAACCAAAATTCATCAAGAAGCACTTTGTCAAGTCTTTTCTAAATTAGTTTACCTTCCCTAAATAATCTACCCACCATTTCCAAATCCATCAATGAGTTATCTCCAATAAAGTAATTAAAGGCAGCAGCAATAGAAGAATGATATTTAAGATTACCACCAAAATTCTCACTTTGATTAATAATGGAATTGAAATCACCATCAATAACCGATTTACCTTGGATTAGGAGAGAACCAAAGAGATCTCCTGGAAATGAAATAACCGAATATTCTTATTGCAATTTAAATAAACGCCTACAAAGTTTTATTCAATATTAAAAGAGACATCTTTTATCATAGCAGCAATATAAAACTCAAAACAACTGATAATCTGAACAATAGAATTTCTTCTATGCTAACACAAGTCCACCCGTACTATTAGAAGGATCAACAATTTGTCAATTAAAGTAGACACAAGCCCTTAATTTTCTTTTCACCAGTCGAGATTGGTTTTTCATTTCAAAAAGCAAAACCAACTCGGGAGAGTGGAATTGAACAATCCCTATAAGGTATGAACTGTGATCAGCAATTAGCTCCTATTCAACACACATCTTATTACCCACAAGCTCATTTTCTTTGTCAGAGACTCTTCGCTTTGTCCCACATAATTGATTAAGTGAACTATGACTCTATTTTGCCATCTGTTTTAGATTTAGTTTTTTACTGCTAACTTCTTCTATTATCATCTGATTGTCTTCTTGAATTTCATTCGAAGATCCTGTAATATCTTCTAACATAATAAGAGAATCACATTTTATTATTGACTACCAAGCTAACTCTGGGAGATTCTATACTCCCTGACTTCATTCCTTTCATCTTTTATATTTAGTTTAGAGAAATTTTCAAACAAGTAAGAAGGGACAAGTTTTTTTCTTAACTGTGAAGACTTGGATTGTTGATTACTAAAATTGTTTGGATCAACACTACCGTTGTTGTCAATTTTTTTCCTACCTAATCAGCCTTGACCTAGTCACCAATACTTTTTATTTTAATATCACTTGAAGTAGAGATGAAAATTTGTTTGTGCTTTAAATAATGTCCAAGGTAAGTAGAATAAGTACAGAAGATTCCAATACTCTCATATCACAATCAATTTCCAGCACTTTGCCTCCTGAAGCAATAATCTGACAAAAAAAAACCAATATCAATAATTTTATCAATTTTTTCACCCAATAAACGACCAACTTCAACCTGTCTTAATTTTTCTTTCTGGAAGTTCCCGAGTTGAATCCAAATGGAAAAGAATTGGTTTGATCCTAATTCTACCAAATAGTCTTCAATTCAGTGTCAATGATTCCTATTAAAAATACGTTGTAAACACATGATCATCTAAATTTTTAGTACATGCATCTAATCTTTTAGAGAAATCTTCTTTTATCATAAACATTAATTTCTAATTTTTTTTCTCTGTTATTTCGGTTTGGATGTTCTTTTTTTTTGAGTTTATGATATGAATAAAGGTAAGATAACGATAGAGTGAGAAAAAAATTGGAAGAATGAAAAAAAATTACAAAGAATGAATTCACATGAAAAAAGAATTTGTAAAAGTAAAAAGAAAATTAGAGAATTAAAATAAAAAAAAAACTTGAAGCAAAATAAAAAATTCTAGTAGAACAATTTAAAAATTATATTAGGTCACTTTTTAGTACTAATGTACTCAGTTGAATTACAAACTTTTTCATTATACAACTGGAATTATAGTAAAATTTTACACTACAATTCATGAAAGAATGTTTGAATTCATTTATTTTGTAAATAAGAAGAGAAAAATATGGATATAAGTGATTGTACGTGCAATAAAAAAAATATTTTTTTCTTGTTTTAGTGTAACATATAAACATAGAATGACAGTTAAAAGAAAAAAGAACAGTCTTTTATAAAAAGATTCTTTTACGTTTATCAACAAAAGAATGTCTTTTCAGTTAATAAAAAGACAGAAAATAATCAATACATAGAATAACAAAAACATATAAAACTGAAATGATAGTCTTGTTTTAGTGTAACATGTAAACATAGAATGACAGATAAAAGAGAAAAGAACAGTCTTTTATAAAAAAATTCTTTTATATTTATCAATAGAAGGAGGTCTTTTCAGTTAATAAAGAGGCAGAAAATATTCAAACACATAGAATACAAAAAAAATATAAAACTGAAATGATATAGAATTTTATATTACAATAATTGATGAAAGAATGTTTGAATTCATTTATTTTATAAATAAGAAGAGAAAAACATGGATATAAGATAAGTGATTCTACATGCAATAAAAAAAGAAACATTTTTTTCTTGTTTTAGTGCAACATATAAGCATAGAATGATAGTTAAAAAAAACAGAACAATCTTTTATAGAAACTCTTTTATAATTAGAGAAAGTTTAGGGACCAGTAGATTTTGTGGTTTTTAGCCATTAATTAGCTATTAATGATGTTTTTAATAGTGTGAGATTATATTTAATGATGTAGAATTATTCAATTTTCTTTTGATAGTTAAGTGCTGACCAGAATTTAACAAAATTGCTATCTCCCTAAAACTCCTCTTACAATTATTAACAGAAAAAAGCCTTTTCAGTTAATACAAAGATAGAAAATAATCCAACACCATAGAATTATTGGAGATATTCTCTCACTAATTTGCACTTAACTAATACTCTTACTTATTTTCATAAATCTCATTTCAAAAACAGATTATTAGCTACTAATGTTAATGCACTCAACAAAAAAGTTAAGAGTGCAGTATTTTTTTAAATATGTTTTTAAAAGTCACAAATAAATGGATTTTAATTTTTTATTGTTTATAATCTTAAAAAATTAATTAACCTAATTAATACGTTATTTTTTTAATTTAAATTATTGATATAAAATATAATAAATAAAATAATAATATTAAATTAATAAATAGTACAATAATTTTTATTTAATAAAAATATTTAAAAATAAACACACTCTTGTGCACATATCTTACACTAACATTTTCCAAATATTTCAAACATCTTAGATTAAAAATTTAGCCATATTTTAGGAAATAATTGTGATATAGCTTTAACTCTTAGTATTTTTTGTTTATTGAGAAATACAGATAAATTAGCAATGCTTTTCTAAAAAAAATAAATATTATATATGACAATAATTAATTTATTGATTTTTTGTACGTATTTTTGAATAAAAAATACCATGTTTGTATAAAATAATTATTTGATGGAAAATCCACCCAGCACATATTTAAGTAGATATTATTTTGTTGGAGCCACTCATTTTTGTTTGTTATTTTTTATTTTATCATTTTTCTTTTAGCCGCATATACACAAGTGGCTCTGAAAGCTAGACAAACATATGTGTGTTTTAACTTTTAACCCAAATTAGAAAAATAAATGAATAAACAAAATAAAAAGAATTAAAAAATGCATTTATTATAATAAAAGTATTTATTCCTAATGTTGGCCACCTTTTTGGATAAAGTTAGAGAAACAATAACAAAATTGCCATAGGCAGCGGCGGAACCAAAAATTTCATAAGAGGGGGCCAATTAAATATAAAATATAACAAAAAATTAACAAAATATGATTTGTAGCATATATATCAAAAAAGTAATTATATTATATAAAAGTCAATGTTCAACTACATACTTTAAGATTTTGATATTTTTAAACTTGCTCGACGATGCTTCATGGAACTAAAATCATCAATTATCATCTCTGAAGTGAATTTTGAAGCAATTTCCTTTTCAATATATACAATCATACAATCTGCTAAAAATTCATCTTCCATCTTGTTTCGAAGCCTTGTTTTAATAATCTTCATAGCTGAAAAGGCCCATTCAGTTGTTGCTGTTGTCACAGGAAGAGTCAAAACAAGACGAATTAATCTATCAATTAAAGGATATATATTTGATTTTCCTATCTCTGTCAATTTTTGACACAATTCAGCAAGAGTAGACAAATTCTGAAAATCTGGAGCTTTAACCACATCAAGTTCATAATGTTGTAACTCATAATCCAATTGAATCTTTTCTTGCTCAGAAAAATCTAAAGAATAGAAATTCTTTACAAGATTGCATATGTTGCAAACACTGAATAACTTGAAAGCATCTTTAGGATCTAGAGATGTACTCAGTATGAGGAGCTCGGTTGCTTGCTCACTAAATCTACTATTTAGCTCTTTCAATTGAAAATCTATCACGCTAGTAAAAATGTCAACACGATAGTGGTGTTCAACAGTGACAACATCCTTTTTACGACGAGACCGAATTATGTCACTAAAAGAAGCACCCATATCAGGTATCTGAATAGCATGATCATTGCAGAAAGAACTAACTTTCTCCAAAAGTGCTCCCCAACTACTATCTCTTAACTGTTGAATCAATGACTTTGTACTAGAAACCAGATGCATAGCATTCAAAATGTCTTGAGATTTTTGTTGCAATGCTTGACAAAGTTTATCAGTGATTCCCATGATTTCTTTCATCATATGCAAAATGAAAACAAAATCAAATGATAATAAAGATTTAAGAGCATAAGTAGCATCACCACGTTGAGAATATGTAGATCCATTAGTAGCCAAATCTTCCAGAACTGAAGTTGTTGCTCCAAACATACGTAAAAGGCTACAAATTGAGTTGAAGTGAGAGCTCCACCTGGTATCTCCTGATCTTTTTAATGTGCCAATTTGATTTGCTCCTCTTCCTGTTTCAATTTGATTAGTTGCAACTAAATGGGAAATTTCAGTTGCATAAGCAGATCGTAATTCATCATTGCGTTTGCAAGAAGAGCACACAACATTGATAATATTACTCAAACTTTGGAAAAAAGCATGAACATCAACAACTTCTTTAGCCGCAGCAACAAGAGCTAGCTGTAATTGATGAGCAAAGCAATGAACATAATATGCATAAGGACATTCTTGAATAATTAAAGCTTGTAACCCTTTCCACTCTCCACGCATATTACTAGCTCCGTCATACCCTTGACCTCGAACATTTTGAATGTTGAGATTGTGATGAGATAATGCAGAACAAATCTCTTGTTTTAGAGTAGCAGAAGTAGTATCTTTGACATGAACAACATCTATTAGCCTTTCTTTGACAAATCCATGCTTATCAACAAATCTAACAACAAGTGTCATTTGTTCTCTTCTAGATTCATCTCTAGCTTCATCAACAATCAAACAAAACTTTGCATTACCAATCTCATTGCGAATTTCATTTTGCACCTTTCTAGCAAAAACATGTAGAATTTCCTTTTGAATAGAAGGTGATGTGTATATTGCATTTTGAGGAGCATTATCCAAAACAACTGCATCCACTTCTTTATTGTAAGAAGCTAATAATTTTAACATTTCAAGAAAATTTTCTCGATTCTGAGACTCATGACTCTCGTCATGTCCCCTAAAAGCACAAGCTTGAAACGTTAACCATTTGACAGTATCAATAGAGGCTTTAAGACGCAATCTATTGCTTAAAACTTGTTGTGAGCTTTGCTTAGCCAATACTTTGTCAATGTGACATAATTGATTAAGCAAATCTTTACAAGACTTAACAGCAATATTATGAGGAGAATTAAGAGATTTACCCACATGAGATAAAAATGCACAATCCTTTCCATTATTCACTTTTTTCCAATTGCGAAATCCTCCTGATGTGAATGGACTTGATTTTCTAGAAAATAAATAGCATGGAAGACAAAATGCAGCATCCACTTCTGGCGAATATTCTAGCCAAGAAAAACTCTTAAACCAATGAGCTTTGAAACGACGAGGATGACTTTCTAGACCAGAAAGAGGGTACTCATCCATAATAAATTGATATGGTCCAAACTTTATGTATGCTCTACGGATTTCATCTTGTTGATTGATAGGATAATTCCAAATTTGCGGACGCTTTCCGGGATCACGCATCAATGTATCAATATTAACTTGATCTATTTCAGTCCTTGCTATTTTGGAAGCAGGGGGTTGAATATCTTGCTCAACAAGTTGTGTCACAGGTTGTTCAATAATATTTTGAACATTACTCAAAGAATCTGAAGCTGAATTTTGTTCATCATATATTCTCTCTTTTCTCTTGAAAAATGAGTGAATTGTTTTCATCTTTGACATTTTTAACTTAACTTGAACTATCTAACAAAAAAAAAAAATAATTGCATATATATTATTTTCTTAAAAAAAATATTAAACCTATTGAGCAATAACAAATAATTTTAGAAACACAAATATATAATAACCAAAAATAAAGTTATTGATTTACCTGATTATTTTTTGTTCCAAGTCTCACAAAAAAATAATTCTATTGAGTTTTGTCCTCACTTCAATCTTTGAACACTGTCCATTATAAAAAAAATAAATTAATTATTTTAAATAAATAATGTAAATAATACTTGACATTGTCATTAACTTAAAAAAAATTGAAATATACCTCTTTGAATCTTTGTTGTGCATTCAATGGTTAATATTTTGTTGTTCACTTCTCTTCAATGGTTTTTCTTCATATGTCTTGTTTTGGTATGGAAAGAAAATTAGAATGAGAAGAGTAGAAGACCAAAAGTTTGGGAATCACTAAAAGAGAGAGAAAAGTGGCGCTATGCCTATGATAGTTTGAAACAAATATTTGAAAAATGTACTAGGGTTACTTTAATTAATAGTATGGGCTTGGACTAGTATAATAGAACCATTTTTATTAATTATTAGAATGGGCTATTTGTTAACAAGAGCAACAATAATTCAAATATCTAATACATAATGCAGCTTTTAGTTTTTTTAATTTATAAAATTTTGTAAGTTATATTTTTTTTAATATTATATATAAAAAAATTTAATATTATTAATTATTACTATTTACTATTTTTTTAAAAAAAATTTGGGGGGGACCATGGCCACCTTAGGTCCCCCCGTGGATCCGCCACTGGCCATAGGTAACTCAAATTACTTAGTCATGTATGTATCTTTATGGGCTAATTTTTTTTTATATTATATAAATATATGTGTAATACATTGTTATGGGAAGATTAGGTGTTTTTTTTTATATGGTGTTTTATTCAAATCGGACGGTCCGATTTGTTTGAAAAAAAAAGTAAAGTACAAATCGGAGGGTCCGATTTGTTTGATAGAAAAAAAAATTACAAATCGCATGGTCCGTTTTGCATTTTTATTTTTTTTTATTTTTTAAAATAGAAATCGGATGGTCCGATTTTAACATTAAAAATTTTTTTATTTTCAAAAACACAAATCGGACCATCCGATTTGTGATTGTTGATTTAAAAAATGAAACAAATCGGAGGGTCCGATTTGTTCACACCATAACAATAAAAAACTTATCTCTTCTCCCATCATTGTGAGATACACTCACCTCTCTCCCACGCAAAAAATAATAAGCGATCTTTATGTATGTCACAACTCAACATTATTTCCGTCACACTAAAGTGGTTGTAGTCTCAGGTAAATGAGTAAATAAAAGGCATTAAAATTTAAAAATAAATAAAATAAAAATATAAAAATTTAATGTTTAAATATCAATATTAGTCAATTGTTATTATATTATTTTTTAACTTTATTTTTAAAATTATTAGGTTTTAAAATTTAAAATTACAAAAATTAGGTGGTTAGGTGTAAAAGATTAGCTCCCTAATTAAATTCTAAAATAAATAAATTTAATTATTGACATCATTGCATAATTATCAAATTCAGTCCGACTCAGTTAATTGGACTCAAAATTCGGTTATCCGGTCATCAAAATTCGGTTAAATCTGTTTTAAATCGATTTAAATCGATTTGATCAAATCTGATTGAACTAAAAAAATATATTATTATATATATATTATTAAATATATTATGTAAATAAAATTAAATTATATTTATAAATTTTTTAAAAAATAATATTTATTAACTATAATATATTTTTTTATAAATACTTAAAAAATATAATAAATATAAATTTATAAATATTTAAAGAATATAATAAATATAAATTAATTGATAAGTTATTAAAATTTAAAAATAATAATTAAATAAATATAAAATAAAACTAAAATTTTTTTATAAAAATAAAAAAATTAAATAAAATTTTATATAATTATTTAATTATAATTAAATTAACTAATTTAATTTATAATTTATCAATTAAATTAATAATATAATAATTTAATAATTTAATCAGTTCGATTATCAGTTGTTCTGATAATTATGCATAGTTGTATGTTAAACTTTAGAGTGACATATATTCTGTATTCTTTCAACTAGCTATTACAGGTATGAGCAGTGGTCCACAGTGTTTTTTGTTCATCAACTTCTTTCCGTATATATGTATTTAATCCAAGTGGATATATATCCACTTGATGTATTTGAATAATTAAGATATGTATAATTGTAATGGGAAAACCTAACACTTGATATTTGGACTCGTTATTTAAGTATTCTTTATATATATATAAAATTTTGAATATAAAAAATGATTATTTTTATTATTAATCTAGAATATATTTCATGAATAGATATATGTGAAAATAATTTCATATTAAAAATATATTAAAATTATATATATTATATATTTTGATCTATTGTTTTATGATTAGATACACGTAAAACATTATTTTACATTAAGAATATATTAAAATTATATATTATATATAATTTTTGTGGTTAAAGATTTATTTCTTAAGGGAATTCTTATCTCAAAAGAATTAGTGGGATAACTTGGATTAACATAAAGTAGGAAGGACATAGAAAGAAAATTATGTACATACATATATTTGCTAATTTAATCAGTTCAATTATAAAAGAGTTGATAGATTATTATAGCAACTAGGTTGACACAGAAGAAGACAAAAATATCTTTTTCAATGTCAATTATTATTATTATTTAGTTAATTATATTATTATTCTTTTATGAAAGAAATTACAGCAGTTATATATGTTGAAAAGGGTTGCATGTGCGTGGCGACAAAAGAACCACGTCTTGAAGAATAAGATCAATGTTCAAATCTCAATCGAGATAGACTATGCTGTTGTGTTTATGATTTTCTTCATGATTTTCTCCTCAAATCTCCTTAGCATACATAAAGTAGATTTGATACACTTTGGTCACTTTAAATTTAGCAATTCACTCATTCATTCTCATACTTCCTTCATTGTTAGCTTTCTAAGCATAACTTAAAAGCTGCATTATTAATTAAGAAAAATCTGGGAACAAATAGTATTCTGAAAAATAATTTACATATAGGTTTAATTACTTTATAGGTCCTTATAATTTTATCGAATTTTTAATTAGGTCTTTATACTTTTTTTTAATTGGGTCTCTGTATCTTATTTTTTTCCAATTAAGTCCATGTTAACATTTGACGTTAAAAAAAAACGTTAGTAAACTGTGGAATGACTTATTTACCCTTATCTTCTCCTTATAAACATTCTCGTTGAAGTATCTGAGATTTCTTTTCTTCTCCCTTTTCCATTTTCAGTTTTCATATTCTCCAAATCTATGGCTCATAGTCAAGAAACCTCATTCATTCTCTCTTCGGGAAGCTGTGTTTCCAGGAGCTCGTACTCGAAGAAAAGAAGACACCTGTGTTTTTGTGGAGAGGCAGTAATCGTCCACCATTCCTCAGCCGTTTCTGACCATGGTAGGAGGTATGTTACTTGTGGAAAGATACCAAAATGCAACTTTTTTGAATGGATTGATTATTTTGATTGGATTGAGGTTGATGACGGTGCAAATAATGGGTGGCCAAAGGAAAAAGAAAAGCGGGTTCACTATTTTTGTGGTGATACTCTGAGTCTTCAAATTTCAGGAACAACAAAGAATCCTAATAGAAGATTTATTTCTTACCCTAACAGAAGATGCAAATTTTTTGAGTAAGTTGATGAAGTTGGTACAAGAAGTAATGTGTCTGCTGATGCTGTTGGAGTTGTTGGAACACAAAATTTTGCTAAGTTGGAAGCTGAAATGTGAAAATTGGATGCACAAGAAAGAAAGATAGAGAGGCTAAACGTGGAGATGGAGAGATTAATTGTTGAAGCTAGAGAAATAGATGCTTGTGTGGGTAGATTATGTGATGAGTTGAATATTCTCCAAGAACAAGTTGGGAGGTTGGATGACAATATGAAAATTCAATGTAAAATGCAATATATGTTATTTATGTTTTTGCTAATCTTAATAATTGGAATGTGGTTTGCAAGAGTTTAGAGTTATCTGTGCTATAAAATTGTAATGTAAGAGATTGTATGGCTTCAATCCAATTAAAGTTAATTATGTTTAGTTTGAATCAATTTTGCACTTTGATGTATTTTGTGTGTATAACAAATGATAGTTGAGAAGCAACTTTATCAATGTGAATATTTAAATTTTCACAATTGATAACAACTTGCAGCAAGAAGTGACCAGAAAATATACTACATATATTTTTATTAAATAAGTGTTCCTGTAAACCATATTTACACAAAATATCATAACATAAGTGGTCATATAATATGCCACATATAGCTAATCCAAAATAAAGATCCAAGAAGTGCAACAATTAAAAGTGGTCCAACCTGATTACAAAATATCAAAATAGTGGTCCTATCCACATAATAAACAGTGGCCACATAGACACAATTCATCACAAGATATACTATTTAACAGCAACCCCAACAACCCTAGCTGTAAATATAAAGAGACTTCATTCATCACTTAGGTCTATATGTAGACTAGGTGCCCCTTTTTGCTTCATCACTCCTAACTTCAGCCGCCCACTTCTCCTCACACCAAACACCTTTGTCTTTGGTAAAGGTTGAGAAGATGCTCTAGGTGCTTGGTGAGATTTTGTACTTGCCACAGCTAGGAGAGACTGGGAGGCTGGCCCTTCAAGAGGTAAGGCTTGTTGTGAGGTGGCTGTGGTTGGAGCCACTGCACCGATGGATGTGGTTGGAGCCTGAAAAGCTGAAGTTGCAAGTATGGGAGGTGGCTGAGTGGAGGCAGTAACAGCAAGTGTGGCGGGTAGCTGTTGGAAAGACGCAGGTGTGGTGGGGAGTGGTTGTGAAGATGTAGCTCTACCCCCTTCCTCTACCCCTTCCCCTGCCCCTTCCTCTTTCCCTGTCTATCCCTATTTGCCTTATTCGCTTAGATTTGCGGATATTCACACCAGATCTGTTTTCGGCAGCAGGATCAGTGTCAACAGCAGCTGCAGGATCAACAGTAGCAATAGGCACAGTGTCAGCAGCATTCGGATCTTCTCCGTTGGCGGCAGTAGCAACACCAGGTTCTAAAATCAGGTAAACACCAGATTGCAACATGAATATTCAGCTCTTTTTTCAATCAATTTATAATCCATTTACAATTTATTTATAACACAGCATAATCAATTTATAATCATCTTATAATCTATTTATAAGGCAGTATAATCTGTTTGCAATCCAAATCAATTCACAACAATTTACAACACATCATAACAAATTTTCATACACCATATGTTATACTAATCACAACCTAATTTACTAAACACCTCAAATATACTATAATTTCGAATTTAAAACAGTAAAACAACAGTTTGTAGGTTCAGATTTGCATGATACCTGACACTATTGGATTGGGACAATGCCTTCTATTATGTCCATATTGAGACCTCTTTCTTAGTTCATCACAATCAGTTAGTGGAACAACAATGCTAAAATATAAACCATGGGGAGGGCAAATAAGATAAAAGATTCAAGATATGATCAATATAAACAGATTCCAAGAACATAAAACCATTATGAGAAATGTAAAAGTGTGTAATGAGAAAAAAAATTAAGAGAAAACTAGCTAAGACAACTACTAAATCATACACATGCTACATTGCAATTTTTATAAGACTATTAAAAACTGTATATGAGAATATGCATATTTCTCAAGGTGTATTTGGTCCGGGGAAAAATAAGAGCTACATTTTCACTAAGATGATAAAACAAGAGTGATACGTGCTTCAAATGTTCGAGATATGAAGAGTTCAAGTATTATTTAGAAGATATTAGTTTACTTTTTTAGAATATTTTAATTTAATGTATTTTGATTTTTTTATTTAATTACTAGATTGGGCCTTATGATTATGGGCTTTAGGGTTTTTGTTTGTTTTAACCTAATAAGAGGTTATAAATATCTCCTTAGCTATTGTAGTCGTAGAATAGAATTTTTAGAGGTTTCAAAACCCCTTTTTGGTTTCGTGATGAAACCATGGTGTGGACAATTGAGGTTGAGGGGTCCCTCTCTTGTTACATCGGGGAATTGAGTAGAAGGTTGAGGAGTCCCTTCGAATCAATTTCCAAACTATGGCGTTGACAAGTGAGGTTGAGGAGTCCCTTTCTTGTTGCGTCAAGAAATTGGATAAAAAGTAGAGTAATTCTCTTTGTATTCAATTTCAATCTATCCTTTTTATTTCTCTTTCAATTTTAATGTATCTTTTTATTCAGTTTGAATTCTTGTCTTTATGTTTATCTATTATTTTCGTATCATTTATTAATCTATATTTGTTCTTCTTTTATCATAAAAAAGAGTCCAGTCTGTCGCGTCTTTCTTTAAGTTTTCGTGTTCTTGTTTTCTGTTTGTGTTTCATTATTGTTTTGTCATCATTGTTGATTTTATTGTTTAAGAAAAGAAAAAAATCATACAGTGCAAAAAAAAGAAAGAAAAAAAAGAAATATATACAAAAAAAGAAAAAAAAGAAATTATCTTCCTTGTAATTTTTGTGCTTTTCATATTCTATTTTTCCACTTACAAGATTCGAGGACGAATCTTTTTTGAAGAGGAGGAGAATGATACGTGCTTCAAATGTTCGAGATATGAAGAGTTCAAGTATTATTTAGAAGATATTAGTTTACTTTTTTAGAATATTTTAATTTAATATATTTTGATTTTGTTTATTTAATTACTAGATTTGGCCTTATGATTATGGGCTTTAGGGTTTTTCTTTGTTTTAACCTAATAAGAGGTTATAAATACCTCCTTAGCTATTGTAATCGTAGCATAGAATTTTTAGAGGTTTCAAAACCCCTTTTTTAGTTTCGTGATGAAACTATGGTGTGGACAATTGAGGTTGAGGAGTCTCTCTCTTGTTGCATCGGGGAATTGGGTAGAAGGTTGAAGAGTCCCTTCGATTCAATTCCCAAACTATGACGTTGACAAGTTAGGTTGAGAAGTCCCTTTCTTGTTGTGTCAAGAAATTGGGTAGAAAGTAGAGTGATTCTCTTTGTACTCAATTTCAATCTCTCTTTTTATTTTTATTTCAATTTCAATGTATCTTTTCTATTTAATTTCAATTCTTGTCTTGTTTATCTTTTTATTTCGTATCATTTGGTATCAGAGCTCAGGTATTAGATTAATTCTTATTAATCTATATTTGTTCTTCTTTTATCATAAAAAAAGAGTCCAGTGTCTGTTGCGTCTTTCTTTATGTTCTTGTGTTCTTGTTTTCGTTTGCGTTTTATTATTGTTTTAAAAAAAAGCATAAAGTTGCAAAAAAAATGGAAGAAAAAAAAGAAATTATCTTCCTTGTAATTATTGTTCTTTTCATATATTATTTTTTCCACCTACAAGATTTGAGGACGAATCTTTTCTGAAGAGGAGGAGAATGATACGTGCTTCAAATGTTCGTGATATGAAGAGTTCAAGAGTTATTTAGAAGATATTTTAGTTTATATTTTTAGAATATTTTATTTAATGTATTTTGATTTTGTTTATTTAATTACTAGATTGGGCCTTATGTTTATGGGCTTTAGAGTTTTTCTTTGTTTTAACCTAATAAGAGGTTATAAATACCTCCTTAGCTATTGTAGTAGTAGAATATAATGATTTAGAGGTTTAAAATTCCTTTTTGGTTTCGTGATGAAACCATGGTGTGGAAAATTGAGGTTGAGGAGTCCCTCTCTTGTTGCATCGGGGAATTGGGTAGAAGGTTGAAGAGTCTATTCGATTCAATTTCCAAACTATGACGTTGACAAGTTAGGTTGAGGAGTCCCTTTCTTATTGCGTCAAGAAATTGGGTAGAAAGTAGAGTGATTCTCTTTGTACTCAATTTCAATCTATCTTTTTATTTTTATTTCAATTTCAATGTATCTTTTCTATTCAATTTCAATTCTTGTCTTGTTTATCCTTTTATTTCGTATCAAAGAGACAATATTTACAAGAGAGATTGCCATAGTAAAAGTTCAATTTTACAAGATAAGTGCTACATATTTACTAAATTACTTGGTTTATGAGCTCCTGAAGTTCTAATAGATTGCTTAACCATTTACACAGCAGGTTCATACAGATTTAAATAGTAAATGCTAACCTTTTGTTGGTCGAATATGAATACCCACTTCCTTCTACTGATATCTCCAATATCATCCAATAACAGGTTTATAAATCAACCCCAATTGTCTCTAGTCTCAACCTCTACAGCAGCAACAACAATTGGAAAATAGTTATCGTTTGGATATCTTCCAATAGCCACCAACAGTTGTTGACCATGATCACCCTTCAAGTGGCAGCCATCTACTCCTATAATAGGCCTGCAACTAGCCAAAAAGCCTTGCTTGACATAATTTAGACACATGTACATCCTCATAAACCTTGGTTGGTGTGTAATTGAAGGCCTGTCAACCAAAATCTGAATAGTAGACCCGAGATTTGTCCTCATAATCTCTGCATAGTAATCTCTGAGTTTGCCATATTGTAGAATAGCCCTGCCATGTACTTCTTTACTCGCCTTTCTCCTCGCCCAATAAGCCTTTGTGACTGAAATATTAGCCGTGCATTTATCCTGAATGGTCTGAATTACTGTTGCAATCTTCATCTCCTCCCCCCTACTAATATTGGTAACAATCTTCTGAGACACCCAACTACTTGATGCAAGCCTACCGCTGTAATCTCGTCCACAAGTGTGCTTTCCGTTAAGGGTCTTCAGCCGAAAGCAATCGGAACTACCAACTTTGGATGCAAATGCTATCCACCTACACTTCCCTTTCTTTTCTCTACAGCCCACTCTACATCTAACCTTATCATTCTTGATATACCTAATATCCCTTCCATTCAACAGAGCATGCTCCCTAATAGCATCCTTAAACTGACCAAGTGACTTGAACTCCAATCCCACCTTAAACACATATTCCCTACTCATCTCAGCCTCATTGTATTTAGGATATATTCTCTTCTTAATCATATCATCCAAATCTCCCTCATAGCTATCAATATCTTCAGTTTCATAACCCTTGAAAATCTCTCCAACTTCAACATCATCTCTAACAGCAGTGTCATTCATAGTAGCATCAAAACCAGTAGTTTGAGCATTGTCATGTTCATTTAAAGGGCCATCAAACCCCCCAAAAACATTTTCAACTCCACCATCATTTTCATCTTCAACGTCAAACCCAAAATGATCCTTGTGGTCTCCATCGTCTGCACTGTCATCAAATCTATCCTCCTCACTAGACGCTTCTGATTCACATTCAACCTCTACTTCTACGAAACCACTCTCATTGTATTCAGCTTCAGTTGGCACATAGTCCTTATCATTCGAACATATCTCAACACTGTTACCTTTCCTATAGCCATTAACAACATACACCGAGCAATGCTTAACAGTTTGCGATACTAATAACCTACCCATTCTCATGGTAGCTCCATCACTCATCAACTCTCTGAGACCCGAGCTCAATTGACAGTCTGGTTCACAGTACCAGATCCTGACATACCCTTTGTACCTTAACTTTTGCAACTTACTAACTATTTCTTACAAACTCCATTCATCGAGCTCATAATGCATATCTTTCAATACCTTTCCCCCCAAATATTCTAGCCCGTTCCCTAAATCATGAAACTTGCCACCATGGTGTATGTCTATGGTAAAATCCGAGTTCTCCATCATTACAGGTATTAAAAACAGAAGCATAATCTATTTAAAGCAACATCATCACAGCCACAACAATCAACATTCAAGAATAAACAAAATTCATCATCCAATGCCATAGTAGCTCCATTCAATCACATAATTTGAAAAAAAGGTTCAGACTTTCATAATTTGAAACCATCAGCATACTCACACTTTCACAAATCCCCCATTGAAAGCAAAATCCATTTAACAAAAATAGAAGCAGAATCCATTTAAAGCACCACCATCACAGTAACAACAGTCAAACAATGCCATATTTTTTTTAAAAAAAAAACATAAATATCAACTTTTAATACTGAAAAAAGGAGGCTTTTTTCTTTGTCACTTACTTGCAGAAATTTCGACTGCAGGGAGATGGAGCAGAGGCGTGGTCGGAGGCTCGGCAAGGTGCGGCATGGTGACTCCAGGCGAGGGCCTTTACCGCGAGGGAACGAAGACGCCTTGGCCGGACAAACCGTGAAAAAGACCTCTGATAACAACAACGCACAAAGGCCCAGTGCAGAGTGAAGGCGACAGAGGGCACACCAGCAACCATCCGTTGCAGTCGATAGCAAACAAAGATGCCGTCGACGGAGGCAGGAGACGGAGGAGATGAGAGAAATTTAGGGTTTCTTTTTTTCTTAGGAATGAAATGCGAGGGATTATTTTGGTATTAAGAAAAAATTTAGATTAGTTCACCAAGCTTCTATAGCTAATTGCTAAGAATATTCTTTTTTAATCAAGAATATTCTGTTATCTCAAATGTTACACTGACGGCAGGGACTTAATTGAAAAAAAAAAGGTACATGGATCCAATTGAAAAAAAATATAGGAACCTAATTAAAAATTCGATAAAATTCTAGGAACTTGCAGAATAATTAAACTTTACATATATCTACACAATAAAAAAGAAAAAAAACACAACTCTACAGAGAAATAGAGAATAATCATTTGTGGAGCTAAAATGATTAATGCATATACAACTAATAGCATCAAAGTTTGCTCATAACAGAGGATAGCATATATAATAATAAGAAAAAGGAAAAAAAAAAGCACATTTACAGTAAAACTGAAAGCCATGATTCATATAAAGATGATAAAAATATCTTTTTTAAAGTTATTTATTTAGTAACAGTTAAAAAATCACTCTAAAAAATAAATTAATAATAAAAATATAAATTATAAATAAAATTAAAGATTTAAGAAAAAAATAATTATATTAATAATTTTAACTAATATTAATTCAAACGACATTGAATTTCTTAAATTAATATAAAATATTTTTTTTTTCAAAATCTCAATTTCTCAATAATTTAAAGAATACAAAAATAAATAAGAATTACTATACTAAAAATAGAACACTTAGTAATAAAAATTGGTAGATTAAAATATACATATTTAAAAATAAAAAATTATAAATAAAAATTCAACTCGTAAAAAATTATTAAATTCTCAAAATGAAAAAATATCAAAATGATAATGAAATAAAAGTAGAAAAATAATATTATAAAATTTATAAAAAATAATAAAAAAATAAAACAATCCTCTAATAAAATTATTTTTGTTAAAAATTTAAATTTTAAACAAATTAAAAAATTAGTATCAAAATCAAATTAAAGATTTTAAAAATATAGTAATATTTTTTAATAAAGATAATAATTTTAATTTATGTTACATGTTAAAAGTCTAATATGCGACCATCTATTTAATAGATAAAATTAAATATCCTTATCTAAGTCTTGCCAAAACTAAAAGTAAAGATGAACTTGTCATCTCAACCCTATTTTTGCGGGTTATAAAAATGAACTGTTAGAAAATATTTATAAAAAACATTTAATTTGACTTTCTCTTATTTTTTTTTAATAATAGTAGATAGATAAAAATAAGGAGTTTATTCAAACTTTCTTGCATTATAGTTTATTAAAGGAAAAAACTATTAGAATAGTGATCGATTTAGGGTCAAATTTTAAGTAAAATTGATCACCAAACTCTTTAGCTATTGATTGAACGACTAACAATTTTCATAGTCTTATTTTTTTGGACTATACTACGTATACATCATAATTAGTCACTAAAATCAGTTATCAGTATAAAATATATATTATAATATAAATATACATTAAAAATAAATTAAATTATACATGTATTTATACACAAATATATTGATAACTGATTTTAGTGGCTGATTTTAGTGTATGAATAGTATTTTTGTATTTTTTTATATTAATTACTAAATTAGTCACAATTTTAAAAATATATTATTGTAGTATAAAAATAATTTAGATTTTTTAAATTATCAAGACTTCATTAAAAAACTGAATAAAATTATGAAAATTTAAGTAATTAAATTTTATGTTAATTATTGAAATTTGGGAAGTATGGGTTATATAAGTAAATGAACTGTGATGGAGAATAAATAACTTTGTGGTGACTTATATTTAGGTTTAAGATAACAAAATTTGATTTAATTCTTTGATTTTTAAGTTTAGCGTTATATTTATTTTGTCATAAAATTATTTTTATTAAAAGTTTAAATTAATAAGAAGAGATACGTGAATGACTATATTTTTAACATATTTCTTAAAACAATATATAATTTTTTTTGGTGTGTTTGAATTTTTTACATATTTTTTTTGTCTTATGTTAATTTTTCTTTTAACAAATAACAAGAATCGAACTCTAAATTTTTTGTCATAGAAAATTTAGTATCATGTCTTTCAAATTTTTTCTTTAAAAAATTTAAACTAATAAAAAGAGACACATAAATATTATATCTCTAATATAAATTTTATCTGATAATACAATCATTTATAATTGTAATTTAATTATAACTACTTTCAGCTAAAATTATAACTATTTTATTTATATACACAAAAATATTATATACATACCAAAAATTAATTTAGTAGATATTTGTATATATTTGCATATATTATTTTATTTATATAAAATGTAAATTTCATATTCCACCAATACGTGTTTAGTTAACTTTTTATTCAAACGTATTCAAATTGCATCTTTTCATCAGATAACTTTAATAATAACATATGCTAATATGAATTCACAAGGGCTTTTATATGTCTAATTCATAGTTAGGGGACACAACATTTAGGTGATGTCAAAATCAGAGTGATACCAAAAATAAGATAATTAATGAAGGAATTAATGCGGAAGCAGTATTCACAAGAAATCTGGTCGGAGAATAAATTAAAGCGGAGAAAATAACACTAATTCATTCTTTGTTTTAGAGACAGTCTGGAGGATAGGGTTATCACTCATCATATTCATATTCAATTATTCATATTCATTCAAAATAAATAATAAATAAATAAATAAATAAGAGAACCGAAAGATCAACGTACGTACGATTAAAAGTTAAAACATAAATATGTGGAGTGATGAAGTTCGTTAGTTCTATTCAAATTGAAACCTAATCTAGAATTTCTCTGAGATACCCTATTGATTCTATATCCTAAGAGTACTATAATCGATAATATTGATGATGGCAAAAATATATTTAAGAAAATGGAAAAAACGGAAATGGTATGCCAAGAAAATAAATCAAGCGTGAGAAAAATAATTTTGAAAAAAGTTAGTAGAATTTTTTTTTTTGTATAATCTAATAACGTCAATAATGTACATTTTAAACCTAAAAGATATAGCTACATATCAACTAAAGTTAATTATGCTAAAACTATAATATTTTATGTGTTTTTTTATCAGTTTAATTTTTTAAAAATAGTAATTTCATAATATAGTATCAGAATTTTTATGATAAAAAAATTTAGAATGTGATCATTGTTATTTAAGTAAATTTGAAAGAGACCCTTGATTAAAAAAAATGTATTGGAAATATAATTATTTATATAATTTTTTTATCAATTTAAATTTATAGGAAAAATAATTTTAATATAAATCTAAATAGATAAATTATATTCTCAAAATTATTAATTAACTTTGAATTATTCAAGTGAAAAATATAAATGACAAACATTTTTTTACATTTAAATTAATATTAATGAATTTTATATTTTTTACTAAAAATGTTACTCCTTAGCTAGTATTATTCTATTGAAATATCGATTTCGAGCATGACACATGTGACAAAGTTACAGGCACAAAATTAACCCTTAGGAATATACAAAAATTCTGCAAAGCTGGTTATCAATACCAAAAGTGGGGGAAAATATACCTAGTGATGGTTCATGTATATCACCATGCAATGAGTCTATGACCATGACCATTATTATGATTAAAAGGCAAAGCCATAGCCACCGCTGGTCTCACCATCATGTATATATAGTGGGCTAAAGGAAAGGGTTCGAAAGGATGGCTTGGACCACGGTTAAAGCAAGGGCCTCTGGCTCAATACTCAAGAGCATGCCATATCCACTAACGTGTCCATTTCTTTGCTTGCCACCTGGCGCTATTTCATTGGCATGACGGAATTCGTTCCCATTTTATTTTTGGGGTAGATGTTGATCTACCATTCCCACTTTATTTATTCCTCCATGTACTGTTATTTAAAATCGAATATTTAGACAAAGATATTTAAAACGTTTTTAAATAAAAATATTTGATTTTATTTATTAGATAGATTGGTATGTATTATATTTTTGATATATAATCTAAATAAAAGTGTTATTTTTTATTAAAAAAATACTATTATATTTTTAAATTTTTTAATTTAAATCTGATCCTAATCTTTTAATTTGTTTTATTTTTATTAGAGAATTATTTTATTTTTTATTATTTTTTATAAATTTTATAATATTTTTATTTTCATTTTATTATTATTTTAATACTTTTTTATTTTACGAATTTAATAATTTTTTACAAATTGAGTTTTTATTTATAATTTTTATAATTCTTTTAATAATTTTTTTTCTTTTATCTGATTTTTAAAGATCTATATTTTAATCTATTAGTTTTTATTTCTAATTGTTCAATTTTTAGTCTAGCAATTTTTTATTTATTTTTGAATTCTTTGAATAAAATTTATTGTGAAATTGAGAATTTTAAAAAAATTATTTTATATTGATTTAAAAAATTCAGTGTGGTTTGAATTAATGTTAGTTAGAATTATTAATATAATTATTTTTTTAATCTTTAATTTTATTTATAATTTATACTTTTTTAAAGTTGTTTTTGTCATCTTTATATGAGTGTTGTCCTTATTTAAAATTAGGGTCATTATTTTAGAATTAGATTTTTTAATTAAAAATATTATTTAATTCCTTTTTAAGTAAGACGGAAAATCAAAATTTTAATGCAATTGACAAAGTTTATTAAGTATTGTTTGTAGGATCATCAAAATAAGTCAAATTCTTTAACAGACAAACTTTTATTTTTAAAATTAGATCTTTTTTAAATTTTAAATTAAATGAGTAGAGTCTAATTAATTCAAAAATATAGTAGGTTAAACAAACTAATTTACGATCTAAATGAGCGGCTTTTTTTGTTTTTTTTTTTTTTTTGCATTTGCAAAAAAATTCAGCATTTTTTTCAATAATTTTTTTATTGGACTCAATGGTCCAACTAATTCACTTAAATTTTTTTTAATTCAAAAGGGACATTTTTTGTTCAATTTTTTCTCAAAAAAATAAAAATATAATTTATTAATAATAATTTATTAAGAATAAAAAGATAACTTAGATTTAAATATTATAAACCTTTCAAATTGGAACATTTGAAATGAGGGGTTTGGAGGATTTTAAAATGTTAACTTCGTCTTTCAAATAATAATTAAATTTGTGAATTAGATTCAAGGAGAGTAGATCTTTTCAATTTTTTTAATTGTTTAATAAAATGTGATTTTTTACTATTTAATATATTCTCTCACATATTTTCTCTTAGTAAAATCTTTTTCTCTTTTACAAAAAGTTTTTCCAAAAAAAAATACTGAACATCTAATTAATCTGATTTCTATCTATTTTTATGAAAGATAATATAATTTTTTATAAAAAAGGGATATGTCGATTTTTGACTCTTTTATTTTGGGATAATACAATTTTTTTGTTAAAAATTTATTAAATAGTAATAAAAATTAGTTAGAAATTTATTTATAATTTGTAAAAATTTTAGATTCTAATTTTTTTTTCTCAACAATAGAACTGATTACTACCACCATTATTGTTATTTTGTTCACCCTCATCATTATAACTTCTGTTATTTTTAGGGTAAAATATACTTTAATTTTTGTCCCTGAAATTTGACAAAAATTTTAAAAATACTCCTAAGTTTTATTTTATTTTAATTTTGTCTCAAAAAATTTTTATTTGCATCAAATATATCCCTGACGGCTAATTTTTTAAAAAAATTTAAGACCAATTCAACAACAATTTTATAAGAACAACATTCAATACAAGCAAATCAAGCATAATTTTCATACATTATTGTTAGATTGGTCTTAAATTTTTTAAAAATTTAACCGTTGATGATATATTTGATGCAAATCGAAAATTTCTAAAACAAAATTGAAACACAATAAAATTTAAGGATATTTTTAAAATTTTTGCCAAATTTTAGAAACAAAAAATATATTTTATCCTTATTTTTATTATACAATGATACTTTATTATCATTATTATCTATTTCTATTTGTTTAACAGAAAAATTATATTATTTTAAAATAAAAAAATTGTGATATTTTTTTGACATAAATTATCATATCCTTCGTAAAAATAAATAAATATCGAATTGGATATTTATTCAAAAAAAAAGGGAAAGGTTTTAAAGAAGGGGAAGGAAAAGTAACAGAAGCACTTGAGATTTTTAAACCTTCTTTTATTAAGGTATTTAAAATCAACAGATAGAAGGAATTTGAAGGATTTATTATTTAAGTTTACAACTTTTTTCGATTATAGTTTTACGTATAAAAGAGAAAATGGTAACTATTAAGAATAAAAAGAGAACTTAAATTTAAATCTTACTAAACCCTCCAATTTAAGAGAACTTAAAAATAGGGAGTGAGTGGATGAGTGATAAAATTTTAAAATCTCTTTCTCAGTGGCGGAGCTTGAAACGAAATTTTGGGAGAGCTAGATAGAAGATAATTGTCAAGATGCTTTTGATATGAATCTCATTTAAGATAAGCTCGTCTAACCTCATCTTTCTGATTTGGGTAATATTGCCAAATTTAAAACCATTTTTCAGGGTATCGTTCTAAAGAATTAAGGTCAAACTCATCAGACGTAACTCTTTAAACTTTTGAAGGTTGTATCTTACTTTCTTCGTGATTCATTAAAGTAGAAGAACTATCTACAAATGTTGATATTATAAAAGTTATATGTTTTTCTTTTTGAATATTAGCCTTCCTCTTAAAAAATGCATCATCAACTCTTTGATTTTTTATGACTATTTTATATAAAAATTTGAATATATATCCAGTAAAATATGTAAAAAAGAAATTAGAAGAACAAATATTAAAATTTATAATATTTATTGAATTTTTTTATCAATTTATACGCATACAATAATATCAATACTTATTGAATATTCTAATATTTTTTATCATATAAAAAATTAAATTAAATAAACGGTAAAATATAAAATAATATTAAATTACATAAATAAAAAATACCTAATTTTTTATATTTGAACTCAAAGGTAAAGGGAGTGTTGCTTATTGAATAGAGAGCTGCGAAATGCGAATACACTCAATTCATTCCAAATCCAATATATTTTGAATGTTTAAAACTAAAAATTATTGTGCAATAAAAGCAAGAGATGAAGATTAAACTTTGGTATTTTAAGTCATAATAAAATATTTGAGCCAACTGAACTATTTTTTATTTTTTAAAAAAGTATTACTAATCTTTTTAATAAAAATTTGGGGGCCATGGCCACCCCTTGTCTGAACTAAGCTCCACCACTGCTTCTCCCTTCATATAATAAAACTCATGAACTAGATTTAATCCTTCAAAGCCTTTTTCATTTCCTCTAAAATTCTTTAGAACCAAACTGGTGGAGAAGACACTTAGAGAAAAATTAATTAAATATAAAATATATATTTATTAATTATTAATATTTTAATCTTTATTATTATTATTATTATTATTATTATTATTATTATTATTATTATTATTATTATTATTATTATTATTATTATTATTATTATTATTATTATTATTATTATTCGTGTAATTTAATTGTATTATGGTTATAGTAATATTGAAGATCAACAATAGAGCATGATATTTACTTCTGAAATCACCTGACTGAAAATCTTTTCTTATTTTCTTATTTTTTTTCCCTAACGATATTGTAGCAATTTTCTATGGATATATATATACGTACAACAGAATACATGCAAACATATTCTAGCATATTTTAAAATTCACTTTCTTTAATTTCTGTGGCACCATAACGTTTCATCCAATCAGTGAAATAATGGGAGATCTCATCTCTCTTATGGTGATGATGAGAATAATATTAGTGTCCCTTTATTACAGAAAGCAACACTTGTTGGCAGCGAATATCTCCCTTTTCTTTTCTTTTCTTTTATCCCTACAAACACTTTTAACCCTCTCTCAGTCAGTCACACACACCTTTCAATTCCTTCTTTCTTTCTTTGAATAGTCTTCAATTGGCTTCACAAAAAGTTATCGAAAAGAAAAAATATTATATAAAAAATATATTAAAGTAGAGGTGCTGCTTCAGCTGATGTACCTAGGTTCCTTTCTTTTTATTAGGGTTTAGAAAGCCACAAATTCTGATGATAAATACGAATTTTAAGTTGTTGAGTGACAATGGATCCTTCTCAGAATTGTGTTACAGTTATAGCTAGCTAAGCTAGCATATAATTAATTTATTCATTTTCAGTTTAAAGAAAGTATAGCACCCGTGTATGTTATTTTATCCGATCCAACAAAGAATCATACGCAAATTATTTATTTTAAAAATTTAAATTATTAACATATTTTTTATGATTAATATTAAGTAATCAATACTTTTCTGCTAACATCAATCAACTTTTTTAAAATTATTCGGTTTATTCACTACAACAAAAGTGGCACTTAGCGGCGGTTCCTAGAACCGTTTAGCGGTGGTTTTGAATCGCCGCAAAATATTTCACGGTGGTTTAATGAAACGCCGGAAAATGGGGCGCGACTAAACGGATAGCGGTGGTTTTTTATTCAACCGCTGAAATAACTGCCTCGAAATAAAACTTGGATTTTGCGGCGATTATTACCCATTGCAGTATGTGGATGAAAAATGTTATTTTTCAATTTGCGGCGGTTTGTAACCACCGCTAAATGCCAGGAATTTGAAAATAACGCAATTTTGTGGCGGATGATAACCGCCGCTAAATATCAGGAAGGAAGACAATATTATTGTTTTGCGGCGGTTTTCAAATTTCCCATTAAAATTTTAGATTTTCTATTATTTACCTCTTTTAAAAAAGTATGTTTATTAAACTTTAATTTTTTTACTTTTCAATTAATTTAGAGAAATTGCAACCAACTAAAACAACTCAATTAATATAACAAACTAAATTAAATATATGCAAACATAACATATATAATGAAATTGTCATAACATCATCCAAAATAAAGTAAGAATGCTTAAGTTGAAGAAAATAAGCATAAAACACTAAACCAACTTAAATGTAAAAGTATCTAAAAACATTGATTGAAATTCAAAATTTTTGTTGTAGGTCGTGATTGCCAGATGAAGATGGCCCTGTGCATGACGAGTCCGGTGTACCGCCCAAAAAAGCCAGCTTTGCAGCAACCTCAGCTGGCAAATTGCCTCCTTGCTGTTGGACTAAATATCCCAAGACCTTATGTATCGACTGTCTCTTCGCCTGCTCTTTTTCTAGCTTAGTCGTCAATTCTGCAATCCTCTTCTCGTACTCTTCATTGGGCTCTGCAGAACCCGACGGCTATCCAGCAGCGTTACCAAAGACTTGGGTGGGACATAGTCCAGCACCTAGGGCACGAACTCGTCCTGAGTGCTCCTTTCCGAGAACTTGTGCTAGCGAATCATTTTGTGAAAGGTGCTTAGAGAATCCATCCCGTCTCTCAGCATTCGCAATTGCTTCCTACAAATATACAACACATTGGAAAGACATGAGTTAATAGTAGCATGATATATACAGTAAGCTAAGTTGCTTTAAATTTTCAAACACGACTTACACTAACAACACGCGCATCGGGATGGATATACGAGCCATCTTTTTTCTTATGAGTCATGATAAACAACTCTTCTCTACCAACGGACCTTCCTTGCTCTTTCTCCTATATCGTTGATATCGACACAATTTAGTAAACGACAACATACTTAGGAAGATTAATCAAAATCTTAATGCAAATAATGACTTATTACCACTTCGTCTTTTTTTCTTGCCAATGTTTTGGAGCCCCCAGTATGTGTGTAAAGTTACTTGCTCCGATTTAAAGCATTCCGTTTACAGTTTTTTTATGAACAAATAACAGGACAAATGTAAATGAGAAAGAGATGTTGAATAAACTAAGTTAAATAAACTCAACGTTGTACTTTATTTTCTTTGGTTACTTTATACTTGTGTAGTTTTTATTTGCAGTTAAATATTTATGTTATTGTGAATTTTCATTAGTAAAAGCAGATTTTTTGTTTCTTTCAACGATTTTAATATGAAAAATTTAGTTTACGTTAAATTTTTATTCCTTCTACAGTTGTTGTTATTCTTAGGGTTGCATTTTTGATAATCTTGCTACCTATTACGCAATATAATTTCACTAGTGTTACGTTTTGAAAACAATAGTGAACATAACATGACGGTGAAACAGGATCGATAAAAACTAAGGACTTTTCGTCATCCTCTGCAAGCACAACAATTGCTACAGAGCTAATGTTTAAGAAATTTGCCCAAACTACTAACAAGAGTGATGGTAATTGTCAAAAATTTGCGTTTAGTTTTAAAATTGTCTTAACACCTTGTAATTTGGTTTTTTTTCTACGTCAGTATTTAATGACCCCGGAGTTAACAGTTTCTTCTATGTATACTCATTCTGTTATGTGCATGTTGATATTTTCAGTCTTACCAGAATATTCCGGAGAAATAGTTCCTGACAGTCTAGATGGAGAAGAGTCTGATTCAGAAGACAATTTAAATGATATCTCCTCTGTCGCAGTTGACAGATCCATGCAGTTTGATCTAAATAAGGTTTCAGAAGAAGACGATAAAACTTTAGAAGACCAACAAGATAAACAAGATGATATACATGTTAAGAAAATGTGCTTTGATCTTAATAAAATGCCATGGTATGGAGATGAAATATCAGATCCTCTAAAACGTGAAGCCCATAGATTCATAACAGAATTTTTTTGCTAGGTCAATACGATGTTGGAGAGAAATTTTGATCTTTTATTATAATAGTTACGCTGATTTGCTTAGTTTAATGATTTGGGTCGCAGTTGTACATGTTTATTCTTGATTTAGGTTTAGTAAGGCATAACTTTAAAGAGGAGTAACTTTGATTTATGCTCTCTATAACTTTATTTTAACTTTATAAATTCAGAGTATGATTTTATTTTCTTCTTTTACATCCATATTTGAAAGCAAATTTAAATGCCAATAACGTAATCAAGAAAATCTTATTGGTAAATTTGTTCACATGAGTTAACATATATAGCTTATTTAACTTGTGAATTTTTTTTACGTAAAACGAATGTGAAAGTAGTGTTACGAGTTTAAGTAACAATGATTTAAACATATGTACCTTAGGATTGTAATCTTTACTTAACTAGATTATACCTAGATGGTTTATTACTAAAGAAAACATTGCAATATGTAGTAATACGTATTTTGCAGCGGTTTAAACGAAACCGCCGCAAAATGTAAAACAATAACTCACCCGGCGGTATATATAGTGGTGGTTTTTGAAAATACGCCACTAAATGCATAACTGATTGAAATACAGCGACGGTTCAAGAAAAACCGCCGCTAATTGTCGGCCTGATTGCAGCCCCAACCCCCAACCGCCGCTATATGAGCCGCAGGTTGTCGTTTCGTGGCGATTTTACAAAGCCGCCACAAAATTTCTGCCGCTATCTGCTGGAATTATTATAGTGATTCTAAATTTAAATCTTAAATTATAATATTTTTATCTTAAGTTTTAATTATAAAAAAAGCATCAGATCTAGATTTAAAAAAATAGAATTAGAACACTCTGATGAAGCTGCCATTATCATCTCCATCGCGCCCCCTCTATGGTGATGGTGGCGTCGGTGGCCAATTGCGAGGACCAGATGATGCATAGTCAGAGAAAGAGTCAGCATGTCTGGCGCATCGTTAGACGAGTTCCTGCCTAGTTTCTCCCATATGTAGGAGTACATGTTCGTAACTGTATTTTTCTGCTGGTCTAGCCCTACAAGAAAAATACTGAGTACTATCGAATTTACCATCAAATTTAGCTTCGCAGGGTAGTAGCGGATTTATCGGTGGTAACTACGTCGAATTCGTAAGGTTTTTTTATTACTGACAGATTATGTTTTCCAATGGTAAAGCTGCCAATAATTTTCGGAAGGAAAATAAATTAAATTGGTATATCCTTTACCATCGGAGTTACCGTTGGATTAATCTGACAGTAACTCAATTTAATGAAACGATACATTTTGGTAACCCGCAATAGTTTATCGTCAGAATTTTTCGACGGTAACAGTGGCGTAAATTCAAATGATGAACCCCTTCCCCCTCATTCAAACCCTCACCACCATCACCACCATTCCTCTTTCTTTTGTGTTCCAGCGCCGTTGCCGAGATCACCGCCGTCGCCACCCCCTCTCCGTCGCCGTCAACCCCCACTGTCGACGCCTGCTTCTTCTCCTTCTTCCCCTCCCTCTCAATGCCACCGCAGTCCTTTCCTCCTTCTTCTTTTGCCTTTCTTAGCCCATAGCCTGCAGCTCCCTGCTCCGGTGGATCACGACTGTCACCGCTAACGCCGGAAACAACCTGGTGTCGTCGCCTTCCTTCTTCTTTCTTCGTTGCTTTCTGCACCTTGCATTCAAGGTTCTTTGTTTGAATTTTTTTTCAAATCCTGTTAGTTAGTTTTGGTTCATTAGATTGGTATAAATAGTTTAGTTAGTTTAATTTCTTATTTTAGTGGATTTAGGTGATTAGGATAATTTAGTGTAGAGTTATAGGTTTTGAATTGTTGCTAAAAGTGTCTGGAACTATTATGACTTTGCTTATTGAATTAATGGAAAAATTGTTGTTGAGTTTATTTGGTTAATTGTTTGATTGTGCTCATTCATTGTTTTAATTGCTATTTTGTTATTTTGCTATTTTAAATTAATTAGACTACTGTCTAATGAATTTATGATCAATGCTGTTGACTTTTTTTCTATGTCATTGATGTTGAATTTTGTTAATTGATGTTGCACAGATTACTTATTAATGCTAAGTTATCTTATTTATGACTTTGGATGCCAAATGTTTGTAAATATGTCTCAAAAAGCTTTTTATTGAAAATTTTGGTCAATCCCTTGAAATTATTGCTTGTTCTCCTCTTGTTTTGACAATCTGCATTGATGGAATTTGATTTGTTTTTCCATTGACCGACATTTTTGAATTTTGAATGTTTGAGGTTTCTTACCTAATATTGCAAGTTTGATATACTTTACCATATAGAATTTGATTTTTTTTAATTTTAGTTTAATTTAGTTTAGGTTTTTTCAATTTTAATTTTCAATCTGTTTTAAAGTTAGTTCAATTTAGTTTTCTAATCTTAGTGGATTTAGTTTTCAAATTTGAATTGTTGAAGTGTTTGGGATTGTCTAATTGTGTTAATTGCTGCATGCATGACGATTTTGCTGAGAAATTATTGCTGAGATGTTTGATAATTTGATATTTGCAGATATGTCGATAGGTAGAAATTATGTGCATTAGGCTGCTAGTCGTGGTCGTAACCGTGGTCGGGGTAGAGGAAGGGTTTCTTCTGTTACCCCCAGGACTTCTGGCTTCTCACCCTCTACTTCGACCACCCCGATGACGCCACAGGTTGCGGGTTTAGCAGACCAGCCGTTCATCATGGACCCTAACCATAATTTCATGCCTCCGTCTACAGCAACGCCACTGCCTCCTACCACTCAGTAGCCCGCATCCACGTCGACGCCGCCTCCAGCGACGAATGCCGTGGCTCCAGAGTCCAACCACGACAATGAGCCAACAGCTGATGTCCCACCACTTCCTCCTATCGTACGGTTGAAGATTCGGCCTGATGGCAGCATGGGGTAAGTATCGAGTTGAGTCTCATGTATTTCTAATTGATGGTTATCTTAAAAAGTGTCTGAGAATTGATTCTAATTTAACGGATTTAGGTTTCAATGATGGCTAGTGTTTTTAAGTTTCAATGATTATGGTTAAATTTGTTGCTAAAAGTTCTTGATAATTGATTCCTGTCTAGTGGATTTAGATTTATTTGGTTGACTGTTTAGTGTTTCCTATTTCAATGATTATGGTTGTTGCTGAAAGTTCCTAAAAATAGATTCCTTTTTAGTGAATTTAGGTTGATTTGGTTGACTAGCTTGTGTTTTTAAGTTTTATTTTGATTAACTTTATTGATGAAAGTTCCTGCTAATTGATTCATGTATAGTAGATTTAGGTTGATTCTTGTTTGTGGGTTATTAGGTTTGCGACGAACATCAACGCGTGTACTCAGGATTCCCGCTCATTTATGAAACCATCGCTCCTTGGCCCAGCTACACAAAGATTCCCGCTGAGACCAGGGAGCGATAATTTCAAAAATGGGTGATAATTAATATTTTTTATGTTTAAACCTTTTTACCTAGTTTATATCTTCTATCTTGCTTAAGTAATTCTAAAAATTTCTTTGTTGCAGTTACACTTTAGGTGAGACGATGAGCATGACCTTACCATTAGGAAGATATTTAACCATAGAATGGGTCGACAGCTCCAGCAGATGCTGGATGATATTTGTCAGGGAGGCTATCACCAGACGCAGTGACTCCAACTGGACATAAAGAAGGCTCTGTTTGATAATTGGGAGATCAATGAGGGGTTCCGGCATCAACATCTCACCAAAGAGCTAATAGGGCCTCGACCAGGTTGTCCAAGTATATTGGTAGCTCAGCGACCTTCATGAAGATGAACGCAAGGCTGGTATGTAAGGTGACTTTAGTTTTGTTAATAACTTAGTTAGATTGTTTTGCATATCAATACTAGGCATCCTAATCATATTGTTTCAATACAACATATGTAGTCGAAGTCGTTGGATCGCAAGGCAACGTCTGTGGAGACGTTCAAATATGCCCACATGTTAAAGGAGAACAAAGAGACATTTGCTTATTAGCAGTCTCAGGACTATTATGTGAGTAAACAAACATCTGATGATCTTCTGCTATGAAATTATTAGAGATTAACTGTAAATCTATCAGCGTACTAATCACAATAACTTGTGTTAATTATCAAGAGTCCTACACACAAAGACTAGAAGACGTGACTCAGCAGTCTCAGCAAGGTGGGAAGGACACCGCCGATGGCTCTGGAGCTACAGTCGTCGATCCTGATGCAGTTTGGCGCGAGACTGCCTCAACACCGTGCAAGAACCACGTGTACAAGATGGGGTCGTTCTTCGCCAGCAGCCTCCACACATCCATGTTGAGGCCGTCGTCAGGCTCCGTCACCAGTCAACCCAAGGAAGGCGTGGATTTGAGGCTGTAGGTGCAGGAGCTCTAACGCAACCTTCAGCAGCAGGCTCAGGAGCTTAGCGATTATCGAGAGAGGTATCAAGAGATCCTCAACCGCGTGTCATCTACGGATGAGCTCAGGCTAAAATGGAGGTAGTCACTAGGGTAGATGCAGTATATGAAGGCTCAGATGGGAGTGTACCAGGCAGATGCGCGCCACTAGCATCGACCTTGCAGGTGGTATATGGACATCACTGCCTTCCACGCTGCCGAATCAAGGCCACGGGACCGACAACGACGACGACGACGACGACTACCTAAATCTATAGTTATTAATTTTTCGTTTTATTGTTTCATTATATTATTTGACGTACTTTACTTTTGATTTATTTGAACACTATATTATTTATTTTAAATTAAATTTTTTTATTATTTATGAACGAACCACTAATTATATGAAAAAAATTTAAAATTTAAAATTAAAATTAACCATTTATTTTAAATTTAAAAAAATAAAAAATTGATATTACCGTCGAAATTACCGTAGAAATAATCCGACGAGAACAGTGCGGAAAATAACATTTTTTGGCGCTAATAATATCTTCGGAAGAATCCACCAGTAACCAATTGGATTTCAAGCCAATAATCCAACGCAACTTTCAACTGTAATTACTGTCGGACAAAAAAATTCTGACAGTAAAAATTTATTGGCGAAATTTGTATTATCTGATTGTTTCCGACAATATTCAACATTTTTTTACACTATAGATCATACTACTAATAGTCGATGGTCTCACAAGGGCTCCTGACCTCCCCTCTCATCCCACTCCTGGTAATGGTGGTAGTGAAGGGGTTAATTGGAGTTGTGATAGTAAAAACTAAAGTTGGGGGTCGTGATGAAGGTGAGCGAGAGGCATAGGTGAAAAGAGATCAACAAAGAGAAGAAGACAACGTGATTTGAAGATTAGGGGACTATAATTACAAATTTAAATCAGATATAGGATTAGTCACCAAAAAAAAAACAGATATAGGATTTAATTAAAATATATTATAAAATCTAAAATATTAAAAATAAATAAAATGTATTACAATAATAAATAATATATTATTATAATTATTATTTAAATCAACCAAATAAAAATCACTTATTTATATTATAAATATAATTATTATTAAAGAGTATTTTAGCTAAATTATTTTCATTTTAATAGTATAGAATAAATAAGTGATATTTTTTAAATAAAAAAAGACGAGTGTTATTTTCTCTATATTTATCATTCTGCAAACCTCAATCGTAATCTTAATAATATCTAGGGTTGAATTAACATAACTATTTTAATATTTAATTTAAGTGCATTTGATAAGGAAATAATGGACAGACACAACTAGAAAATGGATTAATACAGAAAGATTTACAGACGGATTTAGTCTTTATTACAGACAAATTTTTGCTTACCGACGAAATTACCGACGGATTTTGTCTCTCTGTAAAAGCCCCGTCGGAAATTATTTACCGACGGATTTTTTTTCCATCGGAAAATTACAGACGGATTTTTACCAGTTACCGACAGATTTTCCCTCTGTAAATTTTCTATCCATTTTCTAAAGGCGACGAACTTTCCGACGGATTTTCCGTCTGTAATTACAGACGGATTTTCCGACAGATTTTCCATCCGTAATTACAGACGAATTTTCAGACGGATTTTCCGTCTGTAATTTGAACTTTGAAAAATTATCTTACACTCTAATTACAGACAGAAAATCCGTCTGTAAATCCGTCAGTAAGATAAAATAAATTTTTTTTATTTTTCTAATTACAAAATAAACTTATTTTCATACAAAATAAATATAAATTTAATAAATACCAATTTTTATTAATGGTAGAAATAGAAAAACACACTAGTGAGTACAAAACGTTTTCTTTATAATAAGAAGCAATTATTTCCATGCAATAATACAATCTAAATACATTAGATGACAAATAACTACTAGTGGACTCATCAAGATTTAATATCCTAATTTATGGATAGCTTCCTTCTTTCTTGAGCTTCTTAGTGATGATGGCAATATACTTGCTTCTTGAGATTCTTGGTCCATCAAAATTATTCGCTGCTTCCCACTTTCTGAGCAGAGGATGTCTACCTTACTATATCCGATCTACACTCAGACAACAAATAAGGCAATTGTTTCAACTTGACTAGCATTGAAGAGTGGGTAAATTTGTTAGTATTCTTAAAGGGTGGAAATAAATTTTACTCAGGTGGTCAAAGTTGATGTCAGAAAGAAATGTAATTGCACATATACAGCCATGCTATAGAAAAAATCTTATTTTGAGCATGATACCTTCAACTCTGCTATCTCTTGTTCTCGTTTTGCAAATGTTACAATGAACGCAGCTTCCTTTTTCTTTGCCTTTAAAAGCTGATAACAATAGATATATGTCAATGGTAATGATAATTGATAATTAATCAATGGATACTGAACTACATCAACAGAAAAAAAGGGCAGATTATATTCTAAACATGCTCTCTTAAAGACTCTTCTGAGGATTTTAGGGCCTGAAGATAATCAAGCAACATTTTGGGCTCTGGAAAGAACAAAGGTTAACTAATAGTTCACGGATAAATTTATAACAAAAAAATAAAGCAATTGTGTACAAAGAACTAAAACTTGAACAATTAAAATGCAGATGTATATCACAATTAACATGCCAAAGACAAGGAATAAACTAACCAGGAGTGGCACCAGCAGGTACACAAGGCTCATTTTGAATTGAAGAATGCCAACTTTGAATCTCAGATTTAGCAGCCTCAAGTTCATTCTGGAAAATTCACTGATCAAGTCAATAGTTATAAATGAAGCCTTGTCATTGATAACCAATCATGAATTCATCTCTTAAATTACATGAAATGTAACTAAAGTCCACTTTTAACATGACAACAGATAGTAAATAAATAAAATAGTAAAAAAAACAGAATAATAAATATTTAGACAATAATGTGTGCACAAGAAAGATAATGGTAGCAGAAGGGGCAAATTCCAATAATGGAAGAAAACGTACTTAGCACGTTGCAAGTGTATCCTTACAGTTCTGAAGGCTGTCAATAACAAGATTCGAAAGAATGAAAGGAAAAAGAAGGGTTAGGCACAAACTAATGTTGTTAATAGTAACTATACTTAAAGAAATTGTTAAAATAGCAATATGAAGTTAGATAAGCTCTAAAATAACTGCAGTTTATTGAGTTATTCCATACACCACACATCTGAAACGAACTTTTTTCTTTATATATATAGAAAAAGGGAAAAAGGGAAGAAGTCTCATTAGACATTCAAGCCAGTAGCAACTAAGTTGTTTCACTCATTATGACATGACGAGTTGCCCCCTGCTCATTCTAACTAACAACAAGTAATTTGAAGTTTTCTGTATCTATCTATAAATGCATACTTGTGAAAAGTTTTAGCTTAGGTCTCTCCACTTCTACTAGGGTTACATAAATAATATGGAAAAGATAGACCTACCTCCAGAAGCTGTTTGTTTTGAGGCAAATTCTTTATGCCATCTACCAAGATGTCTCTAGCAGCATCCATGTTGTTTGTACTCTTGAAACCAAGAAAGGAACATGGAAGTAACAGGATTGGTTAACTACACCTCAGATCAGCATGCAAAATGAGAATGATCAATATTTACTCTGTTTATGATTATGATATGTTAGCTGCAACAAATTTTCAGGCACTTCATACAGAAAACCTTGTAGCTACTAATTGTTAGTAGTAACTATAGCCTAAAAACTTCATTTACGGCTTTTATAGAATGATGCTTAGCCTTTTAGAATGAAAATTCAACAAAAAATGATAAATATGCCACATACCATATATACTAATGGAAAGTTGTTATAGTCCAAAAAACTCCAATATTTTACTTGTTGTGAAAGCTCCATCTGCATAATCAGCAAGTTTTGCATTCTTGACTTACATCAGACTATTTGGTAAACAAGATAAGAAAGGAAGGAAGAAAAAATGTTTTACAAAAGAAGTGTGTGATGTTGGTCCACCAGATTTTAACTCATTGAACATAAGGATTGAAACAATTGCCGACTCACCATATGCAGTGTATATTTCAGGTTCATTATCCAACTTTGCAGCTCTCACGAATTCGTCATATTCATGTCCCTGATATATTTGCACACAAAAATTAGCACAGCCTAGAAAAGTGGAAACACTAACAATGAGTTTTCCAAGTGTTTCTTACCTCAAATTTGTCAAACCGACCAATAACAAATGTATGATACTTTGTCAGAAATTCCTCTGCCTCCTTTTTCGAATTTATCCTAATAACAGACGAACCAGTCTTTTTCCTTGCCCATATCACTATATCATCCCTGAAATCAACAGTCCCAATTTTAATTGACATGGCCACTAGATAAAAATGTTTAAATAGTTCCACCAATATAATTGACATGACCAATTCTCAAGTTATCTGTGCACTGTGAACAACATTTTAGGTAAATGTGCATCTATTCCATTCAGCTAACATCAGTATATCACTATATTCAAGTTATAAACAAGCTTCTAAATAGCATAAAGAATTAGAAACACTAGCAAACATAGCAAAATAATAACAAAATCATAATGACAAGTTCAGGTGTATAGATGGTTCATTGAAATCACTTGCCTTGACACCAGAGAATTCAATGTAGTTAGCTTCACTTATGAAACTTCTACTTCACTTATGGTAAATAAATATGAACATAAAGAAAATAATATATTCTGAAGAAATTTAGATTGTTAAAAATCATTGATTTCCAAACAGAAAGAATCTTACCATTAGCATGTTTATTGAATTTAAGAAGTGCCTCCCTATGAGCGGGATCAGACCTCTCGCCAGTGCAGAGTAAAGAATGTGAAGATTCCCAGTCAGCCTCTGCACCTGATGTGCTACAGGCATTGACAACATCATCAAAACAGATTATTCCAAAGCACAATCCAGAAAGAATAATTTGCAAGAACCGGAGCATGGGTTGATTTTTTCATAATCTCCAGCCGAAGATAGAAATAGTGGTATTGTGTAGCTTTCTCATTGTACTGTTGTTTTAGAACTCAAGTTAACATACATTATTTACAAACATTTTCATAGGACTTTCACAGCACTTATTTACTTCTATTCCCAAGTAGGAAAAATTACAAAACAAAAGCATTATACACCCTACATCATTTCAAACAACTACAACCTTCTGCAATAGTAAGCTTCTCTACAGCCGCCCAGAAAGAGGAATTTTATCTTTGGAACTGCCAGAACCACATTGATGAGTTTCCTGATCCTCATCTTCAGATGATGAATCCATCTCATGGAAGTTTTTTGACAAGCTCGAAGAGCTTCCGACATCACATCCATGACTCAGAATCCCTTAATCCCTGGAGGTAAAGCCTCCTTCCAATTTGAAGCTCTATGGAACCAATAAAACGAAAGCAGAAGCTATATACAAAACAATCAATCTGCAAAGTAGTTCATACACACAAAAGAACAAATGAGAAAAAAGAATAAGTCCTAATAAACCTAAACAAGCAAGACCAAGATGAATACAGAAGTAAATTAAGAAAAGCAAAAACCTTGTTGAAAGAGTGTACGGATGGAATAGAAGAATTGTAGCTAACAGAGCTCGATAGGGTTACAGATGTACTAGATCGGGTGGTCCACCACAGGACCGTGCTCCTCATCAACGAAGAAATCATCACGCGTATTATCCTGTGTTCGAAGATTCAACGGTGGCGATAAGGATCTTCTCCTCCTTCTGATGATCCTCGCGAAGATTGCATAGCAAATAACAACGAAGAACGCAGCTCCGATAACGGAGAGAGCAAGGACCAAGTAGGGCGAGAGCGCGTGGCTTTTTTCATGGTCTGATGTATCGTCTATGGGGAGAGGAGGAATCGGTGGCGATGGTGGTGGCGGTGGTTGGGAATAATAGTAGTATTGGGGGTTGGTAATGCAGATTTTGAGGCAATCATCACAGTTTGAAGAACAATTCTGCTCCACGTGGCAGAGGGACTCAGATTTCTGGCAAGAGTTTTCTGCAATGGTGAAATACCATTTCTGAGAGAAATTGTGGTTAGTTAGGGTTCTAGGGTGTGAAAGAAGAGAGAGAAAGAGAGAAGGAAGGAAGAAAAAGAAGAAATATGGTTTTGTGTGTGTGAAAGGATTTCGATAGGCTTGGGATGAAATTAGGTTTAAATTAAAATTTTTCGACGGAAAATTTTAAATTACAGACGGATTTTCTGTCTGTAATAATTTAATAAAATGCAGCATTTTGTCTATTTAATTACAGACGGAAAATCCGTCTGTAACCATTTCCCACGAAAAAAATTAATTTTACCAACAGAATTATCGACGGATTTTGTTTTCCGTCTGTAATTTATGCTAATTCATTTTTTTTGTTTTCCGACAAAATTTTTTTCTAAAATTCCGTCTGTATTTCCGTGGGATAAAATCCGTCGAAAATATTCGTCTGTAATAACTAATTTTCTAGTAGTGAGACTTCTCTTTAAATTTGTTTAAATTACATTCTATTCTATTTTCCTGTATCAAAATTGGGATATACTTTATTTATCTTCCAATTTGTTCTCATCAGTCGTAACGCATCACAAATACATGGTTCTCAATTATAAGCAGCTTCGTGTTGTAGCTATCATCGTTAATTATTATTATTGTCCATGGCCGTTTTGTCCTTTTCCCAGTTTCATCATCTATAATTCATACACGACACACGTATAGTTGTCATAGGCTTTTTGTTCGACGCAGAAATTTAGGAAGTATTAAATGTTTGATTGTTATTTGGTTGGATTCGTTATCATGGCTTCACACAATGCTTCTCAACTCCTTTTAGTAACGTCATTAATTAAGTGATGTTATGTCAAATGTTATATAAAAAGGTATCAATTAATTGAATTTAGTTAACATATGTTTAAGGGCATATGATAAATTTATTATATATTAATAAAAAATTTTAAATAATTTTATTAATAAATATATTAAAATTTTAATTTTATATATTTTTAATAAAAAATTTAATTTATAAATTTAATATGCACTCTTAAAATTTATGTTAACTAAATTCTAATTGATTTGACGTCAACAAAAATTCAAGAAGGAACAAATTAAAAGAGCATAATATGAGGGTGACATAATTTGATTTTTTAAATATTTTTATTTTTTTTATTCTTTCTTTTCTCAATATGAGGGTAATATAATAATATTACATATATTTTAACTATTTTTTTATTTAATTCTTTTTATTTCAAATTTAAAAAGTAGGATGAGAATTGAATCCCAAATCAATTCTTTTTAGAATTCAATTCAATTCCATCTCATTAAGGTTTTCAAACACACTCTAATTAAATGCAAATTTTGAAACTAAGCAGCATTTGCAATAGCTATGAAAGAGTTCAAGAAGATCGATCATATAAATGTTAGTACAACTAAGGAATTTATTTGCCCATGACAGTAAATCTCTCTTAAATCTATAGACTAAGAAAATCACTAACAAAAATAGAATTTTCTAACTACAACAATTAGCTTGAAAAGACATGAGCATGAGCAAACAACTCAGAACATATGTTTAATCTTGTAGTGTCTTTTTCTCACTTTCTTCTCTATTCCACATTCTACAAAATATTTTTAAGTAGCATTCAGAAAATGCAGCATGAAAAGAGCAGAACCTCCACAACTCAAACCACCACAGATTAGAGCCTCTGAATAGATAAACAATTCTAATTATTGACATAAAGATTCATATCAATTGTATTCCCCCATTTAAAAAAGCACAATCATTTGTTCTTTGCACACAACCACATCACATAACCATTGCACTGCACATTAATTAGGAAAAGATTAACACATAGCACGCCCAAGTCAACTAAGAATCTAAAATATACTGTATAAAGTAAAAAATTATCTCAGAATCAGAATTTATAGAGTGATAGTGAATAATGCAAAGTATATAGTTCATTCACAGTCACAGTTAAAAAGAACAACAATAAGGAATACTAAAATTCAACATCGAAAGGAGCTAGATTTCATTTGAAGCAGAACCTCTAACACCAAAAATCACATAAATTCTCAATCTTTTTTCAAGCTTACGGTGTCAGAAGACAACGCGAAACTGCGGCGCGTTAGATTCAACGGCGGGGAGAAACTCTATTCCTACAGTATTTTCACTACAGTATCATCAGCCAAGGCAAAATTCCTGGGGTCAGCAATCAGCTCAATCCCATCCTGTCCAATAGCTTCCTCCACAGCATAACCATACATATTTTCAGCACTCCGGTTCCTGCAAAATCATTGCAAATCAAATCCAAGAGAGTGAAGGGGTGAAAAAACTCTAATTGTATGTAGGTTCCTCACTCCCCACAATTCATGCAATCAACAAGACAAGGACAGAACATATCAAAACCAACATGCACATCCATTTTTAGCTAATACGGGTTGCGCTGCGAAGAGAGGAAGAAGAAGAGAAAAGGCATCCATAAATTGAAAAGGTATAATAATTAACTAACCTCCAAGCGTTGAGGCAGCGTCTTGTACGGCGGCGGCGGAAGCAAGTTATGACGTCGTCTGAGGCGTGTTGCGATGGCGAGAATTGGTGAACGAGAGATACAGCAGAGGAAGAAGATGAGAGAATGACATTGATTGAAATTAGATGAAAAATTCTAACAGACATGCTTCTCTTCTCTAAATTTGAAATTAAAAGAAAAAGAAAAAAGTGTAAAAAACAAAAATTAGAGAAGTCAATATCTAATCATATTCCTACATAAAAATAGGAGTAAGGAATCCATGACCATATTAAATATATGGATCTAACTAAAATAATTTAAAGATAACAGAATGAATATTGATTATAAATAATGTAATACTAAGAAATCAACTTTTTTTTAGTTAATATCAATCAATTTTTTAAAATTATTTTGTTTATTTTAATTTTTGAATTCTAAATTTTAAATTATAAACCCAAAGTCACTTAAGCTATATTTGATTTTGAGAATAGAATAAGAAATTTAGAAAGAAACATAAAATTAATATTCTTATATTTTATTTAATGATAAAAAATAAATTATAAGAGTCTAATTTATTCTATTTTTTTAAAAGATTTGAGAAGAAAATACAATAATAAAAAATATAATTATAAAATTAACAAGAATAATGAATATAAAAATAAAAAAATAAAATATATTTTTTGTTAGTGTCTATATTTTTTTTAGTAAAATAGATACAAAATACATTAATTCAATATCTCTAGATATAATATTTTTGTTCATATGTCATCAAATAATTTTATATCTCTATATTTCTGCAATAGTGCAGATCATATCTATAAATAAATTAGTTTTTTATATTTTTTTATAAAATATAATAAATTAGATCTTTGAAAAAATAAAGAATTGCAGCGTGGTCCATTAATTACGTGGAATATCCAGGTGTCTATTACTACAAGCCTCATATGTATATATTAAAGATATAATTGTTATAGTTCTTGTAAGACAATCTTCATCATTTTCTGAATATATCTATATTTATATAAATTTGATTTTAATTCATTTAATTTTAATATAATATCAAAATTTATTAAATCTAATAAATTTTGATCGATCTAATAATTATTTCACTCATCTATTTAATAAAAGTAATACTATATATATACTAAAATCAATCATTAAAATTAATTACTAGTATAAAATATATGTTAAAATATAAATATACATTAAAAATAAATTAAATCACATATGTATTTATACATTAAAGGATTTTCTACAAAAAAAAAACTTTTCACAACAAGTTTCAGAAAAAAAAAAAAAAAAGTGAATCTGTAAAATTGATTATTAGAATAGAAGCCAACACTTTACACCAGTGTTCTCAGATTTATATAAGCTCAGAAGAAAAATTAAATGACTTAATAACTAACACCTAAATACCTGTTTTATCACTTAGCAGCTAGGTTACACTTTTTTTACTTTTTTTAAGTTCATGTTGAGCTTGTTTTACAATATTATTTTTTACATACATAAATATATTAATAACTAATTTTAATATACAAATAATATTTTTGATTTAATAAATATTAAAATTTTAAATTTTATTTTGTACATCGAACAATTCATTGCTTTCCATATGAAAAGTTGAAATATAATATTCATTTTTAAACCATGCATTCCAAATATTCATTTCTAAGCTTGAGATGAGTATATTATAAATTCCAACAAGTCTCTCAAAAAATTTAATTGGTGGCTAGGATCGGAGTTTTAATTTTATTATAAATGAATAATAATGGATGACGGAAATTAATAATTCATAATACAACAATGGAGGTCCTCGTCATATGGGGTCCATGCATTTTTTCCCTTGATTTGTATAGGTCCAAAGCTACGATGATCTCGAACATATACAGTAGTACAGTATGTCTTATCTATTCTACGTAATGTATACAAACCAACGATTTATGTGGATATATACTTTAACACAAACGGATAAGAATTAGAAAGGGACTTATATACAAGCTTATCAAGTACTACATATATATCAGGTTAATTTTCAATCAAAATTTTGGATAATGGCACTTACATGCATATTTTTCAAGATAAGTCCAAAATTATGAATGAGACATTAATATCTACAGCATGTTAGAGATATAATATTTATATATTTTTAATTATTTAATTGTGTTTTATGATAGAAATTTAGTTTTTTAAAAATAATCTTTTAATTGTCCTTAAATAAAAATGGTGAGATTTATAAATAATAAAAATTATACATTAAATAATTAAAAATATTATTTTACTACTTTATCAATTTTTTATTTTAAAAAAAAATTTGTCATGACAGATGAATGAAAGGTGAAGATTTGTTTAGAAATTAAGGAATTGATTAGGACAAAAATAGAAGAAAATTATTAACAATCCTTAATTTCTAAACTATATATAAACCTCATATTTAGTTTTCCATTTAAATGAATTAATTACAAACTGTTAGAAATTTATATACTTAGTTTATATTTTCGTTCTTAATTAAGAAAGCACACAATTAATTCAGTTTGGTAACAAAAATGTGGTTTGTTCCCTTTATTATTATTAGTATATCAATATGCACTAATATATCTATTAATTCATTTTTATTTATTAATTACTTAAAAATTTCGAATTCAAATATTTTGAAAAATTTTTTATGAATTATGTAATGAAAGATATTAAAAACAAAAGTGTACACCAACCTTTTTCATATTCTCACCCCAAATTCTAGCATGCACGTACCACAGTCCAAAACCTGTCAAGGAATTTCTTGGTGAAAAGGAAACCAATAATATAAATTTAAATATAATTAAATGAAATCATGCTTGGAACCTTCATATATGAAACCTGAAACTTGACTGAATTCATCTATAAGGGGATGAATCAAATTGAAGTTCTCAAAAGTCATCCTATATAAACCTTTTACCACCCCCCCCCCCCCCCACCAAAAAAAAAGTCATCCTATACCCACTATATAATATAATAGAAATATGAGTCAGAGTTAGTTTATAAATTTTTTAAAATATTTTTTTTATAGAATTTACTAAAAGAAAATTTATTAACTCTAAAAATTAGATCTATGACTTTTTTATTTTACAATAACATATTTATTATTTTGGTTAATATCAAATTTGTTATTATTATTATTTAATTTATTAAAGAATAAATTAATAGATATGTAGTATCTATTAATAAAATAGTAATTATAAAACTGATAGATATGGCTATTTTTTTTTCCAGTTAATTATATTACACATACAAGTCTTTTTAGTTTATAAATTTTATAAGTTGGGCCAAACCCAACAGAAGCTCCACAAAAGCATGTTAACATGCACATTACGTTTCTAAAGCGCTCATTCACCATTATGAACGACTCTTCTTCTTCTTCCTCGATGAAAACCACGACAGTCATTTTTTCTTCGCGTTTCTCCTCCTCCTCTTCTTCCTTCTTCTTCTTCTTTTTCTTTGTGTTTCTCCTCCTTTTTCTTCGCATGTTTCATCTTTATCGTTGTGTTTCTTCTCTTTCTTCTTTTGATTTTGCAACATTATGTATTTTTTTTCTTCTTTGTTTGATTTTTTCCTTCCAAAAAGAATTACGAGAATATGAAATAAGAAGATGAAGAAGAAGAAGCAGCAGAAGATGAGGAGGAGGAAGATGAAGAGTTTTGAATTATGCAGAACTTATCAGAATAAAAAAACACTCAAATATCTTCATTTTACACCTAAATATCTTCATGTTACACCTAAATATTTTCGTTTTACATCCAAATTTGCTACAAATACAGAAATGACTTATGCTATGTGTACACTAAAATCAACCACCAAAGTCAGCCATAGGTATAAAACACATACTAGAATACAAATATACATTGAAAATAAATTAAAGCACACATGTATTTATACACAAATACATTTGTGGCTGATTTTAGTGTACAAATAGAATTTTTGTTCAGAAAAATGTTTCTTCTAATGCTGTATTTTTTTTTCTTCTTCTTCTTTTTCTTATTTCTTTCTTTTAGTTAAATGAATGTAAGTTCATCATCTTCCAAATAATTTTGCAGCATTATGTGTTTCTTCTTCTTCTTTGTTTGATTTGTTTGTTTTTATTCTTGTTAAGGGAGTAAAACAAAAAGAAACTTGAGAAGGTAAAACAAAAAAAGAAAAGATGAATAAGAAAAAAAAGAAGAAGATGGTGATGATGATGGAAAAAAAAAGCAGTAGTAGAATATGATGAGGAGGAAGAGGAAGATGAAGAGTTTTGAATTATGCAGAACTTATCAGAATAAAAATACACTCAAATATCTTCGTGTTACACCCAAATTTGCTGCAAATACAGAAAATGTTCCCTCTAATCTATATTTTTCTTCTGAATTGAACCACACCTCAGCCACTTGATTGGATTTAAAAACAATAATCAATTTTGTTCTGGTTCAAGTGACAATCTGAACTTGAATTATTCATTATATTCAACAATGAGATAACTGATGATGGAGGAGAAAGAGAAAAAGAACGGAAGAGTAGAAAATCTAATGAAAAAAGGAGAAAGAGGAGGAGGAGGAGGAGGTGGTGTTGACGTGCAGTAACAGAAGAAGAAGAAGAAGGTGTGCGCATTGATTGAAAGATCTGTTAAGGAAGAGCGTGAAACATACGTGCCATAAGAGGCACGTTTTAGGAGTAAGTGAATTTCAAAACTTGTAAGACTTGTATAGCAAAAATACTTGTATGTGGAGATTAATTCTTTTTTATATATGATAAAAATATTGGTGTTTTTATTGAAAATAGAATTATTTGATGTAATTACATGTGTGTTGATTTTGCAAGTGGAAAGTCAACACATATGGTGCATGTTGCAACATACAAGGTGTGTGTTGGACACGTGTCATTATTCTAGCAATACACAAAGTGCGTGTTAGATATGTGTCATCATCTTAGCAACACACAAGTGCGTGTTGGACATTTTTTGTACTTCTATAATACTATAATAGACTTCAAATATCAATATACAACCAAAACATCATATTTATCTCCATATTAAAATTAATTTTTGGATATGTATACTACTTTTTATTTATAGTTTTTTATAAATATAAAAATATTTTCAATTAGGAAGAAGGCTGATTTTTTTCGATATGAAAAATACATTGAAGTTGTACAATGAAATGGACATATGAACAAAATTTTCACTGATATGGTGTTAGCCCAAAATGTAGGTTACGTTTTGCTCTTGTCCACCACTTTTTTTTGTTTCGGAAAATAAAGGAACGCGGCTTGCGTTTTGAATTTTGGGAAGCTTTTAAAATTATTTTTATTTTCGTTTAGCCTATACGCAACCTGCATGTTGTGATGGGCTGTTTATTTTTTTTTTGAATTAACAAAACGCAGCTTGCATTTTGCTTTTTATGTCAGCTTTTTTTTGGGAGATGCAAAACGCAGGCTACATTTTTTGAAGTGTCAGATTTTTTTTGGAAAACAACAAACACAGGTTGCGTTTTGTGCAAAAAAAATATTTTAATCAGGAGGCCTGCCTATAAATACGAAGCAAGACTCGCTCAAGTGGTTTCACTCTTCTTCTACTCATCCTATTCTTCTTTCTTGTACATATGTAGTTTTTAGTTTCTTTGGCAGTTAGGTGAGGTTGAAGTTATGAAAAATATTGTAAATTTGCGAGTGCATTATAACGGTGAGGTTATACCAAACACACATGAAGGAGTGACTTTTGTTTGTGAATGTCCTTTGTCATTTGCTATTCATTCCATGTACCATGAATTTTGTCGAATTGCAAAATGGGCTTTGTAATAACATTCAAAACCATATTTTGAAAAGGGTGAGCAACCTTTTATACAGAAATCCTGTGCAAGTATTTGGTGGGTTGATACAGTTTCAAATAATGCCCATCACTAACGATGCCAGTATGCAGCAGATGTTGTGTATTTATCAACAAACTTGATTTCATGTGCTGTTGATAAAGCTGAACGTTGAGTTCGAACAGTAGTCAGGGTTGGGCGCGCTTGGCGAGGAGGTCAATGTTGATGAGTTGGGGGATATAGATTGGGAAGAAGATAATAATGACAGTGAAGAGGAGTTCAAAGCCAACTATGAATTCGATGACGAAAAGATGACGGAGACTTAGCAGGCAATCCGACGATGCAAAATGAAGCGTGCGGATGCAATTGTAAGCCAATAATCGTTCGGTGTTCCGTCTTTTATGCGGACTCTAGATCTCGAAGCCATGCATTTCCCGGAATTTCCTGAGTATGCGAATACGGATATGTTATGATTATTAATTCAAGTTTCCTATAGTGTTTATTTTATTTGCCTTGTCTGACTGATGGTGGTGTGCATGTCGTAGGTGAAGGCAACGTTGCGGTAGAAGATGGCGAGTTTAGTGTTAGAATTGAATTTGGTTTGAGAGAATTGGTGATATCTGCAACCAAAAGCTACACTATCTCTAAAGGAGTTGATTTACATTGTGTATGAGTCTGAGCCGCAGACATTCTATGCGAAATGCAAGGGTTACGATGCAGGATGCGATTGGCTTATCCGAGCTTGCTTAATTCTAAAGAAAGCTTGTTGGGAGATCAGGAGATACAATGGCAAGCACACGTGCACCATGGGCACGATTTCACAAGATCATGTCAAGTTGGACTCAGACACAATTGCAGAGGCCATTAGGCCGTTGGTCGAAGCAGACCCATCGATAAAGGTGAAGTCTGTTATTGTAGAAGTTCAATCCAGGTTTAACTACACTGTAAGTTACCACAAGGCTTGGTTGGCAAAGCAGAAAGCTGTCGCAAAGGTTTTTGGTGATGGAAAGTTTCTTACTAGACTCTGCCAGTATGGTCGAAAGCAATGACTGTGAAGATGCCAAATTTTCGGGTTCAAATTAAAATGCTCCTAGTAGTGGTGCTCATATGTCGGAACCGAGTTAACAATTAATTACAATTAATAGTAATTAATGATAATAGATAAACCTAAACAATAATAATTAATTATAATTAATAGATAAACCTAACTAATAAAAATTATTAATAATAATACTAGTAATTAATAATAATAATTGAAACTCCTGCTTATGAGGCGGGACTTGCTGTTGAGGTCCAACTGGTTCTTCTTGTTGCTGCTGTAGTTCATTGGTGCCAACCTCTTCACCTACAATTCTATCTGACAGTCGTAGGTGAACCCCGTACTGCTGTGTATACCACTCGTAGTACACTGGGAGAAGATGAAAGTCAATAATCTCCTCGCCTAACTGCAATGTGTCAGATCTCCACCTGTTAACACATTCACTGTAAATCTCTCCCCAGTCATGGTTCTGTGCTCTTGTCAACCTCTTGCAATGATCACGACCAAGGTCGAATGCCGAGCCTGGTGGAAGCTGTTGCATCTCGAACTGTCGTCTAACTCGGTCTGTCGTGTGCCATTCTATGCACTCGAATGACACTAGCGGCGACTGGGTGGAGCACATAAACAAATTGGCAGCGAGGTCATTCGGAACCCCCACTCCCATATACGGCCGCCATATAAACTGCATAATAGTTACCAAGAGGCCGATTAGAAAAAATATTATTCTGAATAAAAACATTGGACATTAACGGTTACAACTTACATCGTCGACTCCTATGTCGTCGAGTCCTCGCCTAAAATGCGCAGTAGGCTTCCGTATATATCTTGTATGTCGGCGCCAATGACTCCACCTAACAAAATAATAATAATAATAATAATAATAATAATAATAATAATAATAATAATAATAATAATAATAATAATAATAATAAATAATACTGTCGCGCCAGTGGAATACCAACATCGCCGAACTTATCGCGGGGTATAGGTGTCAGGAGCGGCATACGTTCCCACGCCCAAATAAAAAGTAGTATTAGTGGACCATCCATCTCTTTACAGTTGTATCATGATGCACAACACAACGATCTGTATAAGTGTGCTAGACTGACTGTCCCCCAACTGTATTCTGAAATCTGGTAAAAATCTCGAAGTAGCGGTAGAAACTTCGAGTTCAACGAAGTGGTCGACTTATTCGGAAACACAACTGTTCCGAGCACGCAGAAAATGTGCGCTCGGACATACCACTCAATAGACTCCTGAGTGTCACACGGCTCGATGTCTCTGTACCGCCGGACCCATGCACAATTAACCTTCCCTAACACGTGATCTTGCGAACCGGGCTCCCGACCAAAACACGCAATGCAGTTCTCCACCAAAAACTGGTGACTACTGTCAGATCTACCCGTAATGGCCTCTCCATTAATCGGGAGACCAAGAATATAGCTCACATCTTCCAGTGTTACCGTCACTTCCCCGATCGGAAGATGAAATGTGTGAGTTTCCGACCTCTACCGTTCCACAAATGCACTCAGCAGTGCAGAGTGGCATTTCATTTCGCCTACTCGTAAAACGTGTTGAAACCCAGTTAATGCCAATGCCACTACAGTTACCTCGTTAAAGGTATATCTGGCGGATCGAATTTCCTGAACAACAAATTCTTGATAACCTACAAAAAAAAATGATAATTATTTAAATTTTAAATAATATAAGTTAATAATTTATTCAAAAAATAATAGCAACAATAATTAAACAGTATTATTATTATTACCATCTTAAATAAAAGAAAATAAATATTTATTTATTAAACAGTATTATTTATTTATTTGTATATTATTAAAAAATAATATAATTATTACACAATATTCTATAATGACTAACAATCATAATAATAATGTCATTAATAATAATAATAATAATAATAATAATAATAATAATAATAATAATAATAACGAAAACAGTAACTAAACAGTATTATTACTACTATTATCTTAAAAATTAATAATAAATTATTAAAAATAATAAAAAATTATTTATTTATTATTTAAACATAATAATTTATTGTTACTATTCTAAACGATATTCTATTATTAAACATAGAAAATATTACTAAATTATTAAAAAATAATATACATTTGTTTGTTAAACAGTATTAATTATTAAAAAATATTAATAATTTATTATTATTATCCTACATAGTATTTTATTATTACACCTTTCATGATAACAAATTTTTTTTTCAAAAGACTTAAGCATACTAATGGCTGGCTAATAATAATAATAATAATAATAATAATAATAATAATAATAATAATATAACAGTAGTAAAAATAATAAACCGTAATGAAAAATAAATAATAATATAATAGTAGTCATAATAATATTAATAACGATAATAACAACAACACAAATAAATAAAATTTGAATAAATATATATATCCTTCTTTAAATATTAAAAAAGATTACCTAGCCATTAAAAATAATTTAAATACTCAATAATATATTATTTCGATTTGATAAAATTACGAAGTATTTTTTCTTCCTACACTATATATTTCTTCTCTCAGACTTTATTTTTTTACTCTTAATGCTCTTTTCTCTTGCTTCCTCACTTTCATTTCACTCTTTCTTAATTTCAATAAGATTACTTCGTTTTCACTTGGTCTCTCTTATCTGCATTTTAGTTTTTAAAAATCGAAGTGATCATTCTCTATGATACGTATTGCGTATGCAGTTAGAAAAACTGCAAAACGTAACCTGCGCTTTGTTCTGCAAAATTAACAAACACAACCTACATTTTATCTAATCCAATGCTAATCAACACTTACTCCTATCAGCATACAAGATATATCAGGACACGTTTCGCAATCCTTTCCGATCTAATCATAAGTTGTGTTTTGTAGCAGTTGGCCAGCTGCAGATTTTGTTTTATCGCCTGCAAAACATTATTTATATTTTGTAGTACACTAAACAATACAGATCCACATTTATAAACAACTCATCATACATTTATATTCATACTTATCAGCATTATTTTATCTATAACTAAATTAATTTTATTAGGAAGAAGTTCAGTGCATGCTGGCGCACTGATTACGCGCGGTATGGCTTTCAGTTAGCACAAATTCCGAAACAAAAAGGAGGGCCATCTAAGGCTGAAAATAAAATATGTATATTTTAAGGCATTGATGAAATTGAGATTTTAATATACAGCAACAAAAATTGCCTAAAGAATACATATTCCAAATGTAGAGGGTGATCATAACTTATAGGTTTCCTTTTATGGAAGAACATGTGCTTCAAAAAGAAATAAACTATCTATCTATTTTTTTTCTATAAGTATATATATTTTTTAATATTCGTTGTCTAGAACTAACAACATTTTCAATCTTTTTTAAGTTCACCTTTTGGTAGATAAAAAAATGATTTCAAATTTTAATATATACATGTCGGTCGTTGTTCTTTAAAAATCAAATTGAAGACATGAAATTTAAGCATACTCAAACTATTATATACTTATATTTGGCTTTAGAATCGAAAATTCTTGGGAAATAAAATTTTTTAACTAAAAATTATTAAAATTTATTATTTTTAATTTTATTTGATGTATTTTATAATAAATAAATGGTAAATAAAATAAATTTAAATTATTTGTACTGATTTTTTTCTCTTTTTAATATTATGATAATAGAATATTAAATTCACTGTGAATTCATAAAGCATAAATTACATTGGATAAAAATATCCAAATATTAAATCTGCATTATTAATTCCATTAAGAAAATAATTAATTTGCTAATAAAAAATAGTTCAAATAATATAATCTTTATATTTTCACTTAAAAATTTTGAGTTTAAATCTCACTCCTAATTTTAAATAAAAAAGAGAGTAGTTAGTTTAACATGTTAAATTTTTAATTTACTCTTTTTATCATCTTCAAACTCATGAACCTGTAAATGTAACCCGAAATCTTAGTCATATTAAAGCATACTTTGCAAGCAAGCTTTTCTTTTCTTCCAAACTTTTTTCAAGACCGATTGATTCTTCTTCAACATTAGTCTAGTAAAATTTAAAAAGTTATATAGTCCACGTCATTAGTTTTTTTTCTTATAACATTTCCCTTATTTGGTTTTGATCCCTCTAAAATTTTTGTTTTGGTTTCAGACAAATTTAAAAGGTTTAGATTTTAGCTCTTGCTATTAATTCGTTTCATAAAGTACTGATTTGTCAGATTAAATATTGATATTGTACATCTTGCCACATTAGGATTTTAGCTTATCTGATTAATACTTAATGGAATAAATTAACAGCAATGATTAAAACTAAGCAATTTTTTTTTAAATTTTACTAAATCGAAACAAAAATTAATAGGTATTTTTCTTAGCTAAACCAAAAGAATTATTATCTACTAGACTTTCTCTTTAAGATAATTGATTGTTTATGACATTGATATATATATTATTGAAAAAATTTTAATTATTCTAAGACTATTTATGTTTTAATAATTTTAATTATTAATCTTAATTTTATATATATATATATATATATATATATATATATATATATATATATATATAACAATGGCTATAATTAAAATTATGGAAACACTAATGTTTTTGAAACATTTGAAAACCTTTCTATATCATTATATAATGGGTTTTGTTAACAAATAATACTCCTCATTATACTTAGTGAAAAGTCAACTTAGATTGGTTGAGTCTAAGATTGGTAATGGGTAGGGTAGGGTAGGGTTTAGACTCTATCTTAACCCTATCCTCGAGTTAAAAATTTCATTAAAATTATACCATACTCTATCCGCGGGTTGATCTCTCAATCCTAACCCTATCCGCACCCTAAAGTTCTAAACTCTACCCCACTCTACCCTAGCCGCAAAAATATCAAAATTTTTTAAAGTAAATATAAAATTCAAACATTTTGAATTTTTTACATATTAATAACATAAAAAAATAAAAAACTAATGCTCTAAATTACTAAATTAACTAACTAGTTTAGTGATTGCATACTTATTGTAAGTCATTACATAAAAGAAGTTGAGGGTTCAACTCTCACTTCCTTCACTGTATACCTAATTTTTATAAAATATGTCATGTTATATATGAGGTGCGGGTAGGGTAGGGTAGGGTATATCCTAAATCCGTATCCTACCCTACCCGTAGGCATACCCGGATCCTACCCTATCCTACCCACAGCGGGTCGGGTAGCCTACCCTACCCGAACGGGTTAGATCGGGTTGGGTACCCGCAAGTAGGGTATGAATTGCCAGCCCTAATAGTTGAGTCGTCAGCTCATCCGTCTGTTTAAATAAATGTCAAAAATTTAAATATCATTTTGTGTATATAATAATTCATCTTTAAATATAACTCAAATTTACAACAAATTAATCATTAATCTATCATATAAAAAAATATTGCAAACAAAAAAATACTTAGTAAAAGTGTTAATTATTAATAGTAAAAGAGTGTGTATATATATAAACGATATTACGTGTATATTAAAATCAATTATCAGTATAAAATATATATTAAAATATAAATATATATTAAAATAAATTAAATTATATATATATATTTATACACAAATATATTTGTGATTGATTATTTTAGTGAATATTTTTAATAAACGAATAGTATTTTTATAGATATATATAATTAACTGAGAATTGGCCAATTGGGAAATGGGATCGGAATAGCCTGTCTGCTTTCTTATAAAAGTACTGAGCTAACCGTCCAAACATCTGTGATTTATTGGCATATGAGTGAGTGTAGAGATCAATATAGTTGCACTTGTACAGGAATTTTTATTATCGTTATTATTTTTATTTGGTTAGTAAGCGGTTAGCTCCCACGAGAGATAATTATCAAAACAAAAGAGTAATGCTTGTAGCAGATAAGGAGAAATTCTTATGAATGTTAAACTAAAAATAAAAAAATAAAATAAAATAAAAAAATAAATTCATAAAAATTTATATTTTGAATAGATTAGTTTTAAAAAAGAGTATTAATAAAGTCTTCTATAATAATAAATATGAACACATTATTTTTAAATTAGTCTTTATAATTAAAAAAATTTAATTTAAATTAATTTATCCATATTTATTATTCTAAAAAATTTTAATTTTTAAAGATTAATTTATCTAAAATATAAATTTTCAGAATTTATTTATTACTTTATTCTTAAAAAAAATAAACTAATACTGAACAACTTACTAAAATGAAATCGCTTAAATTCATGAAAGTAAACTTTAAGGAGTTCATTTTCTTTTTTAAAATGAGTAGCAATTGCAAGATAAAAAAGTAACGATAAAATTTTTAGGTACGACTAAAGATGATTGATTTTAATAGGCGATATATAATACTACGTGTCTTAAGTATTGAGAATAGTAAAATATAATTATTATAATATTGTAATTTTTTTGTGATTTATGATCTGTATGTCTTTAACGACACATTAAAAGAGATGGTGACAGTCTTACATATCAAAAGATTTTTTTTTTCTCTCCTGTTTATGTATCCAAGTTGTATGAACGTTCTTAAAAAAACAATTCCCATCTGCAACGATACGTACGAAACAAGGATTGTACGTATATATATACATTGAACCCAAACTAAAGAAAACACTACGTTTTTTCATAAATAGCTTTGTGCTAATTTGCCAAACCGATAATGTGCTTTACTGCGTATATACATTATCATACATAAACCTGACACTCTTGTCTTTAACTATTCGTTGTAAGTTCTGAGAACATAACTGGAATCTCATTTTTCTTTTTTTTTTTTTGGGAGCTCCAATTAATAAAAAATGTGTTATTAGAATAATATTATTAGTAGCATATTTTATTTAAAGAATTGAAGCTGTAAATTAGTGTAAAGAAAGAATAAAAGGGATGAGCGCACTCTTATTCAGTTCTTTAATTTACAACTGTGTAATTATGGGAGAAAATTCTGATTCTTCTTTTGCGGCGCCGAGTATTATTTATAGTTTTTTTCTTTTCTGTCGGTTAGTATTCTTAACTTAAAGCCATTGTTGTCAACGACCGATCCAAATATAAGGAAAAAAAAATTAATTACTCAAATAATGCACATTACCTAATGTTAAGAGCCGTTAATGTTACTTTCAGCGATGTTATAACCAAAGAAACACAATTATAAATGAGAACTTTTTGGAGGTGAATAATTTTTAATATTTTTTGTTATTATTTGATCAAATATTAAATTATTTTTAATAAATAAGTTTTATTAATTTATGTATATAAATTTTAAAAAATATGAAGGTAAATTATATTAATTTATGTGTATAAAATTTTAATAAATATAACCATAAATTATATATTTTTTGTGTATAAAATTTTATAAATATTAATGTAATTATTGCTGACTAAATATTTACTAAAGATAATGTATTTACTGAATATGTTCATTATATATAGACTTTTTGTCAAAATATTATAGTCGTGAATAAATAATATAATGAAATGGTGGGACTATATACATCACTAACTCATTAATTAAAATTTGATTTAATAATAAAATATTTTTATTAGATATCTAATTATTTATATATCTTTAAGTAATAATTTAAACTTCTCGAATAAACAATTATTTCACAAAAGATATCAAAATTATTTAGTGTACGATTTTTGTAATTTTCAAGAAAAATTAAATATAAAAAACCAAAATATTATAAATTTTTAAATAAATAGTTTATAATGTTGACTTCGATTATTTATGCGGCAAATTGGTATATACGTTATAAAATGCCAAGGCCCCTCTAATAATGTTTCTTAAAATATATTAATTTGATATACGATGAATATTTAACCCAAAATAAATTACTAGGTCAAACACTATACTATCATGCACCAATCTTTAAAATAATGCGTAAAAGTTTCATAAATCTAATAGTAACCAAAATCAAGCATGCTTTATTTCCAGAATAGGTCCACTTATGAATAATGATGCATGCTAATCCAATCAATATGCATGATTCGTGTGAAACTCAATAAACATATATATCACGAAGTTGACGGAATCCATGAAATTTATTTGCTAACTAATATTTTATATGCCGCAGCTAAATAGCTAATGGTTATTTAATTTTTTTCACAGTCGTCGCTTTAAATTTGACAAGTTAATAATTAATTTATAACGAATTTAAATTTTATTTAAAAAATTATAAAAAATTTTATATTTATTTAAATAAACAAATAAATTGACTATACAACCGATTTAAATTTATAATGACTACTTATTAATTAGACGAAGCAACTGGTGCCACAAACTTTCATAAGTTTTTTAATTACAATATCAATATGCTTGTGAATATAATAGTGCGCATGAATGATACTAGCTAGCCTTACTAACCAATAAATTAATATTTTAATAATAAAAAGTATAATTTACTTTTACCTATTGTATTATTAAGATATAGCAAAGGACTAAAAAATAAAAAGTGAATTCCGATTCCATGAATGTGTTTTTTTTTATAAACTTATGACATATATATAAGTCAACTCCGAATCAATTCATTGCATATACAACTATTTTTCTAATGAAATTTTTAATTTAGGATGTGTTTGAAATCTTTTGGAATTGAAATTGCAATCCTTTTGTTTTACAACAGATAAAATATAGGAATTGACTTGATTTATAAATTTTATAAGTTTTATTATTTTATAGCTAATATCAAATCCTCTCATTATGTAAGACGATTTCAAAGGAATTAATTAAAAGGGTAATGTATTTGTGTTTTAATAAAGTTTTTTTAAGAAATATTTTAGTATTTTATCAAATATAATTATTATTGTTTTTACTTAGTTTAATTTGCCAAATATAAATATTATAACACTTTTAAAAATTATATTTTAAAAACTAATTTTGATAAGTTATTTTTGCAAAGTAAAAATTTTATCAAACTAAGTAAATACTTAAAAAGTATAAAAAGTCAATTTTACTATTTAGATATTATTGTAAAAAGAATGGCTTTGAGAGGGAGCTTGTTGAGCCCAGCCGTCCCAGTCCGACGGATAACCGACCTTAGCCAACTGATAGCACTTCTATAGTGGTGGAGGATTGTGTCATATAATTAGAGAATAAAGGGTAAAAAATAAATTTTTACTCTCAAATTAATTCAATTTTTATTTATTTATAATCCAAATATAAAAATTCGTTTTTAAATCAATTCAATTATCATTTTATGCCTTATTCACAAAATATTTTATTTTCATTTTGTTTCAATTCAATTCAGTTCAAATTGATTTTAATTTTAAAAAATGGTCAGTTCCAAACACGTTTTTAGGGTGTTTTTTTTTTTTTGTTGCATGCACTAATTATTTACGGTTTCAACGATTCTTAGCATTCAACACACTTCTTTTAGAATTATACAATATCTTGCTTCTTCTAATTGCAATAGCCTCACTCTATCTCTATATATAATTATTGGAAAAATATGGGAGCCAATAGAATATTTGTATAATGCGTACAATGAAAATTTAGAGAATATTAGAGATATAATCATTAGTGTTACTTTTTTTTATTGGTGTAAGCTTTTGGGATGATTGGTATCATAATAAAGTTACTTTATTTAACATTTATTAATTATTATTAGAATAATTATTTAATTTTAGATGTAATAAATATATAATTACGAATATTATGTGTATAAAATTATGAATGTTATGTTATATAAAATAATTTTAAATATTATTTTTTTAGCATTATTGTAAAATAATTAGCAATGTTACGAAAATTAAATTTGTCAATAAACCGATCGAGTGATAGGTTTAATGATAATAGTCCAATCAAAATTGAATTATAATTGAATCGGTTTAATTAAATATAAACCAAAATTATTAAAAATTCAATCAACCTCAACATATTAACAGCCATACCAGAATATATATAAATCAGAATCGGTAGTCCAAAAAATCAATCCGGTTCAAACGATTTATCAATTAACCACCAGTGTAACTAATTTTTTATCGAGTTTTTGTTTAACGGTTTTGGACATCATTCAGACCGGTTAAAGGAAAAATTCTCAGTTAATCTAGTCGAACTAGTCGGTCTAATCCGATTTTCAAAACCTTGATAATGAACAATGAGAGGTGCGAACAACGGGCCGCGATTCAGGCTTACTAACCATCCAATTTTACTTTCATCCTAAACACATCACGTTTACCTAATTTCATTTTGACCTAATTACGCCCATTTCTAACCCAAATCTCCTTTTCACCACAGCTAGTCATTTGTCACCTATATCTCAACATGCAACCCCCCTCGCCGGTGAAGAAGCTCCCCAACGCCGCCGTCTCCCGCCTTTACCAACCCCGAGTGCCATCTTCCACTGTCACCAATCCCGAGTGCAGGTGAGTCGTTTTGTATGAAGAACAAACATCTCATTTGTATGAAAAAATAAACATTCGCATGGGTATACAACTTCCATTACATACTTTATCATCACGTTGACCTTCATCAATGCTCAAATTCACAATGTTGCCACGTCATTGATTAGAATTATCACTGATGTAGGATAATGGGACATTAGAAACTCCTTCACCCGTTGATGACTCCATCAACGGTCCCAATAACACACCTTCAACACAAAAATCGGGTAATAAACTTGGGTTAGTAGCAGGGGCGCCGCTCTCAGTGGTCACGAGCCAGCAGCTGCGGTGGCACTTTTGGTGTCGTGAATTGCAGTGATGGCAGGAGCACGGGTTCATGAAAAACGCATAGCTGCGACTGAACGAGATGCGGAGACAGCGGCCTTCTCAGAAGGAAAGGCATGCTTGGCGGCAATTGTGGTTTTGTCGATCACTTTAGGTTAGTACTCTCTCCAGTGGTGGTGATCGATCACCTTGGGTTGGCGCTCTCTCCAGTGGTGGTGGGAACTGCGTATGGTTATGGTGCGATTAGAGAGAAGGGGTCGCAGTGTGTTTTAGATCATGTTACTAATTAATCCTAATTATTCAAATTAAAAAATTTAAATGAATCTAATTAATTGTTAATATGATTTAAATCATATCTATTTTAAACCGTTGTTCACATTGTTTAATATTTATGTTATTGACATATACTTTTTTATATTAAATTGCTTGGAGTAAACAAAATCATTTTTTTGTAGTAGTTTTGAATTTAATAATAAAAACAAAAATAAAAAGCTTATTGGAATCACAATTTTTCAAAAATTAAATTAATCAACTTTTTTAGAATAGAACCATATACCAAATAGTAAAGGCCAAAAATATTTTAAAAAATAAATAAATTAAAAACTAAGTTTTATTGTTGGGAAAGCTCAACGAGCGACCATTGATAATATATATAGAATTTGAATTGTACATTTCCTTAAAAAGGTATTCCAAACAGACCAGAAAAATGCTTCCATGAAGTGTCAATGTCAAACTTTTATTTATTCAATTTATTTTGGTGCGTTGGGTTTTTATTTAAGCGTACGTATATCCACCAATTCCTTAATTCTCTGTTTATCCTTTACTAAATGAAGTTTGGAAATGAATCTTTATCCCCCACCACCGATTATTTAATTTCCCCGTAAATTCTTTTAATTCAAAATTATTAGTGTAAAGCTTATGAATCTTCATTGGTTAATCTCACACGCTTTGATTATTAATTAGCATGGATTCCCAAAATGCGTTCAAAATTATGCCCCAAATATAATGCAACTTTATTTTTGTTATTATAACAATAGTTTATTTTGTGTTATAACTATCTATATGTTCATTAATCTTTATTGATGTTTGAATATGTTTTGCTAAATCAAATGTAGTATTCTTGTGACTTTGTGAGTTTGTGGTAAAAAGGAAAATGTGTTTCATATGTAAAATACCAAGTAAGTTACCATTATTGACCATAAAAAAATTGAGTACCGAATAATTTTAACGATTTAACTACTATACGTTCTTAGAACATATGTTAAGTTTGCAAATTAAAATTTTTTTTATTAAAAATATAAAATTTAAAATTTTTAATATGTTTATTCTGTATTTATTAAATAAAAATATTTAAAATTTTTCATTAATAATAACTTTATCATGTGTTTTTAGGATATATATTAGATAAAATTTTTATTTATAAAAAAATGTAAATTAATTAATACTCAACAAGTATTAGATCAATTCGACAAAATTAAAATTATAAAGACTCATTTTTTATAAGGAAAAAAATAATAGTTTAGTAAAGGTCAAGTGTATATAAATAGACTTGAATTTTAATTTAACTAGGATCACTTTTAAATTTGATAGACTTAATATCTCAGCTCATAATAATATAGCTAAAAACAAATATAAAAAACCCACCTAAAACAATTGAAAATAAAGAAAACGTGTATCGATTTATCACTATAGGATTAACGAAGGCCTTATTATTACCGACTGTATTGATTCATCATCCGTGAGTTCTTTATCCTTTTCACATCCCAAATAATCAGAATGTGATTCTTATGTCTTTAATTTTTGTTTATTGAATGGGATTTTAAGATGATGAAAAGTTTAAACTCCACCAAATGTGCTTAGGCATTGCACGTCCGAATTTGGCACCCCAACTATCTCCATCTATCATTTTTTTTTTTGGATCACCATTCCATTTTTGGGGTGATCATCATGAGGAATGGATTCAGTCACTTAAAGTTAGGTCATTAAACGATTAATTGGGTAATCAATTTATTTGGCCTGGATTTTGCTTTTTAGATTTTTATAAGAGGTGTCGACTAAATTTTTATCAATAATCTTAATTTGAGGAATAGATACACTTTTATTTGTGAGTTATTTTTGGGATTTAGAAATCTTACTCAATAAAAGTGTAAAAAAATAATAATTATAAAAAGTAAGAAATAAAAAAAATAAATATAAAAAAATAAAAAAATAAAAAATTGCAACACTACTTGTATAAAAATGTGTCGAAATTGACAAGAGTCTGAATGAAAATAATAGAATTTAAATAACAAAAAGAAAAAATAGAATTGAAATTACTGAAATAAAAATAGAGTTTCCCAATACTTACATGGACTTGTGACTCATTTTTGTGCATTGGTATGATTAGGAATTTTTAGATTGAGTGAGTGTGTGAATGAATGGAAGCTCCCGTAACTTCTTATTGAAACTAATCCTATTTATAGAGAAAAAAAATTTTAAACTAATTAGTAAAACTTTGGATTTCAAGTAAATTTATACTTCAAGTAATTTTTTACCTTAAGCAAACTTAGACTTCAAATAGTCTTGAACCTCAAATAATTTTGGACCTCAAGTAAACTTGGATATCAAGCATAAGGTAACTTGACCACTAAGTCTAACTCATTCTTATTTTCTCCAACCATGATGTATTTCATGCATATATGATCATCGATTTTAAATATTGAATTCTTTTTGACGTCGATCATTTGTGTCAAATTTTTGGCTAACCAAGATGCCCCTCAAAGTTTTGGATGGCTTCCATTTTGATGAAGAAGCATTAAAAATTTCGAAACCACCTTTGTACTCAATCCAAAGTAGTAGAATTAATCGTCGTCTTCCATATCAACTTTTACAAGTGTGTCTTTTATCTTAAATGTTTATCGACTATTTCTCTTTTTCTCTTTTGCAATGCACATAAAGCATACATTCATATTAATTTTGACTTTCTTTGTCGGGTAAGAAAGTCTAACAAATCTTCACTAGCCTTAAGATATATGACCCTTACTTTGAGCATGCTGCACTACAAGAAAAATGATGAATACTATCGGATTTATCGTCAGATTTACCGTCATCCTGGAGTTGACGGTATAAACATCGTCGGAAGCTGCTTACTAGCGGATTTTTTTCGTCTAACGCCAATTACCAGCGGATTTTTCGTCGGTATCTCCAATGGATTTGTCGAGACTGAGTTGATGATTACTGTTGGATAAATTTGACAATAACTTTGGCACCATTTCACGTGTTTAAGCGCCAAATTACCGTCGAATTTATCCGCTGAAAAATTTTATGGTAGTATTTTTTATTTTTTTTGGTACAATTAAGCCACGATTAGTAGTCAAATTAAAACTCTTGTTAACAAAATTGTTAGCAGAAATATAAAATTAGCAGAAATTAACAAATTTTTTTAAAATTAAATGGTCTAAATACAATAAAATATCACAAAAGTAGAATATAATGAAGTAGACAAAGAAAAATGCATAAAACCCTAACCTCTACAGATTCCGATTATCGTTGTCATCGTCATCATCGTCGTCATGGTCCCCTGCTAAGGCAGTAGAGTAGGTGCTGCCGTCGGTGCCCCACCAGCAGCATTGCCGCTGGAACTAGCAGTGTCACTGTCTTCAGCGTGCATCTGCTGGTTGTACTCCTCCATTTGCTGTCACAACCAATCGAGCTACTCCAGCTTCTCCGTCAAGTCCGAGCTGATGGCAACGGCTCCTCCTACACATGCAAGAAGGTTATTGTACCTCTGCTCAAACTGCTCCACTTGCTGGTGAAGCTCCTGTGTTAGCTTATATACTTCCTCCTTCAAGTCGACAACCTCCTGTGGATCAGCAGGGCTGGTGGCAGAAGAAGCCGCCAACGCGAAGGAGCGAAAGCCACTGGCAAAGAACGACCCCAACCCAAAATGGCCATTCTTGTAGAGTTCAGAGGCGGTTTGACGCCAAACCCTATCAGGATCTACCACTGAGGTCTCGGAGCCAACTTCATCATCCCCACTAGGTGCCTGAGATTGCTGGGTCGCGGCCTCCAACTTCTGCATGTAATCTTCCTGTGTCATACACGTTAGTTGTGATTAAGATAATAGTTAAATAATTAATTTTAAACCAAATAAATTTGAAACTTATGATTAATTTAAACTCACATAATAGGCTACAGACTGCTCATCAGCAAATCTCTTCTTATTGGCTTTCAAAATATAGGTATACTTGAAGGTCTCCACCAGTGTCGCCTTACGATCCAACGACTTAGATTACAAATTAATATAACAACCAATAAAATAAATGAATAAATAAAAAAACTAATTTAAGTAACTATTAAAATATTAAACAATGGCAAAATTTTTACCAGTTTGCTCTTTGTCTGCATGAAGATCGTTGATCCACCTGTATACTTCGATGACCTGGGCGGAGCCCTGTTAGAAACGTTCATCAGACGGTGACACTTGAACCTTTCATTATCTCTAAAATAACCCTCCAGTTCATTCTTGATGGCTTGACGGATCCACTTTGTTAGGTGGTCGTACCCCTGATGAACGTTGCTCATCATCTGCTGAAGTCGTTTGGTTGCGTAGTGGTTGTAGCTTTTCCTGATCATGAGATTGTGTTCTGCATCCCATATAAATTTCAACTGCATAAAGCGATTCACCAACATTAGTTAGTCGGAATAAAATACAGTTCAAATACAGTTATTTAATTCAAACCAAGTTGGGTTCTTACCGCCCACTTTTGAAACTATCACTCGTTGGTCTTAGTCGGGATCTGCGTGTAGGTCAGCCACGGGTGGTCGTACATGGACTTAATGACCTCAGAGATCTCCTGTGTGCAAGCATTGGAGTTTGGTGCAAACCTGTCAGAAAAAAATTTAACACTAACAAACACATAGAAACACATAAACTTAAGATTAACAAACTTAACATTAAAAAATTAAACTCACGACTGCATGCGATCCAGCTGAATCCTCAGCCGGATGATAGGCGGTGGTGGAGTGGCATCCTGTTGGGGGGCACTGGAGGAATCACCCATCGTAAGCTCTGTCGTCATTGGATCTACAGGGGGAATAGCAGAAGAAGGCACGCAGTTCGGGTTAAGGACCATAAAGAATTATTGGTCTGCTAAACTCGCTTGTGACGTTACAGGGGTCGACAGGATAGCCGGGATAGAGGGCGATGACTGAACAGTCACAGGAGATTCGGTGGAAACCCGCCCTCTACCACGATCCCGAGACCCACTTGATCTACCTCTGTTACCTATCGTCATGTCTACAAACAGAATGTATTATTAATACTAATCAGCACATATTATTATTCACAAAAATTCAACCAATCTCAATCCACAACATCATTCAACACACGGTGAAATTCATTCACTCTAACATTATTAATACAAATACAAAAGACAACAATAATTTATGATGAATTTGTGCAAAAGTAAAATTTTAAAGTGTACCAATGAAACAATTGATTTGTAAGACCCCAAATTTTCCCTTTTTGAAAATTAAAATATGAGTTATTTGAGATTTTTGAAAAATATTTTATGAATGATAAGAAAAAATATTTAGAACATAAACTCGAGTACAAATATTAAAGGTTTTGGCCCAATATAGAGCTAACAGACCGAAAATCACAGGTGGACTTATGTTGGGCCCAAGTCCAAGGCTTATAAGCCTCACATTAACACAAATCAGCACTCACTCTCCCATTTTTTAGAAAGAAGGGTGGATAGAAGAGAGGAAGAGAAGAGAGAGTGAGCCCTAATACTATTCATCTTCATCATTCAAATCCATATAACTTCCAATCTGTAGCTCCAATTGATGAGATGTTTGCGGCCACGCATTACTCTCGTTGCGCTCTTCAATTCTAAGTATTGTGGTAAGAAACTTCGAAATTCTTGTCCTATTGTCTATTTCACTTCCAATTCGCATTTTTGAGTTGAGGTGTTGAGAAGATTTTGATTTTTTATGTTTAGGGAAGGGTCAATCTTGAGTTCTAGTGGGTTTCGACCTAAGGCTATGTGATATAAGGTAAGGAGACTTTTTTTTCTTTGTTTGTTTTTTTCAAATTTGAGTAAAGAACCTAGTGTGAACATTATAGAATTTGATGTAATTAGTGTTGCTTGAGTACTTGGATTAATTTGGTCTCAAATTGGACACTTGGTTTGACATGTGGAGCTTTGGTTGAGACTCGGGTTGGATTGTGAAGAAAATTCAAGAGTTGAGAACTACCGTCAACAAAGTAGGGGTTTTTTTTAAAAGTATTTTATTGTCGAGAATTGTTATAAATCGATATCGATATGAGAGTTATATTTTTGGTGATCATGTGAGTCTCATAAATTAGTGTGTTTGATTGTTGTGGTAATTAATTGATTGGATGGTAGCTTAAACTATGATCTGAATATATGTATGTGTATGTGTGCATAATTATAATGGTGCGGTGTAATTGCCTATTATTATTATTAGTGTGAGAGTTTGGGCCAAATGCCGTGATAAGGGGAGGTATCCCTATTTGGTAAGTTATGGTAAGTTGGATAATTGCCATGTTTTGCTTTGGTTGTGGAATGATATGGTTTGGTTGGGTGATTAATGTAGTGTGATTGAATTGTTGATGGAAGCTTGGGAAGATGGATTGTTGTGTTGGAATTATTGATTTGGTGTTGAATAGGTAGAAATTGATAAATGAGTATTGAGAATGTTTAGAAATGGTTTATGGAATGTTTTGAAACTAAATTGAATTGAGTTTTAGTAAGAATTGGCAATAAAAACATAATTTAGACCAATTTTGACGGGTCATAACTTGATGCACAAAGCTTGGATTCGCTTATCTTGAATTAAAGCTAGTGAAAAGATCTTCAAAACAGTCTAAGAATGGGTGAAAAATGAATTTTGTACCAAAAATTATGAGTTTTGAAAAATTGGGATTTAGAACTACATTATACAGAATTGCCGAAATTGAACTTGTGCATACACATGGGTCATGCGTACGCATGAATTGTAAAATAGAAACAAATGAAATGACTTTGCGCGTGCACACAAGGCGTGCATACGTATGAAGTAGAAACAAAATTGAAATTGTGCGTATGCATAGGTTATGCATACGCATGATGCCCTAAAACGAATTGAATCGTGCATACGCACAGGGCATGCGTACGCATGATTATGCTAATTTTTCAAAAATGCTCTTTTTGAACTGTTTAACCTATCCAACTAATTTTTAAACCCCTGTAGCCCCCCATATGAACTCTGTCAAATTGTTTTAAGACTTTATGTACACTGAGTTGGATTTTAATAAACTTGAATTAATTTTTTTATTTGAGACTTGCTAAAAAGGATATTGAGAATGTTACGAGGATGGTGATTTCGTCCCACCAGTGATGAAGACGGTGGTGTTATCCCGCTCATATGTTAAAGAAATAGGCAATTTGATAATGAATTTGGGTTAGTGAGTATAATAATTTATGATATTACTAAAAGACATTGCTATTGACTGATTGTGGCCTAAATGGCTAGATTAGCAAGGTCTGGATGGAATCTCATTTGCGTGTTGATTGGATATTTGTTTTTGGCAAGGACGGATGTTTGTCCCGCTTACGTGTTTATGATTAATAAGGATTTGATTGTGGTCTTGATTATGCTTGGTTATGATTATGTTAATGATGAAAATGATTATGATTGATATTGTGGGGATGGTGGTTTTGTCCCGCCTACGGTGAGGATAGTGGCATTGTCTTGCTCACGAATTTGGCAAGTTAAGGATGAAGGATTCCCTCTCTTGTTGTGGTATAGATGTGGGGAAGGTGAAAAAACACTATCCTTCTATTATTTTTTCCAACATCTTTTTCTGGTTACAAGGTGGAAAGGCACACTCCTTTGATGTGGAAAGGCACACTCCTTCGTAATACCTCTAGGAGAAGGTAGAAAGTCACTCTCCTTCGTTTGTATTCCTCTTGGATATGCACAAACTAGAGATCATGTCTGGGTTAGCTATTGGATGTGTCAGGTTCTGACAGTTTAACCGACACATGAGCTCATGGCCAGTAGGATAGACATGCCTCATACTGCATTTGTTTGCATTTGCTTGGGTCAGCATAATTACTTGGCTTGCCTAATTGACATCCTATTAATCGCTAATTGTACTACTTGTCATACTTGCTCTCTATGTGTGACTGTTTGACTGTCTATGTGATTGTGACTCGTTGGTTTGGGTTATGGTGATTTGAGAGTGATCGATTATTTTTGGGCCAAAGGCCGTGACTGTTTATGTATTTAGGTTGGAGGTCGTGACTGTTTATATATTTCGGCCATAGGCTGTGATTTGATTATGATTTGGGATGTAAGCCGTGACTGTTTAGGCCAGAAGTCGTGATTGGTAAATTATATGCCTTGGTAAGTTGGATATGCACATTGACTTTTGGTGGTTGAGTGTTGGTTGTTTTTCTTGGGCTGGAGGCCGTGATCGATTTTGTTTGGGTCAGAGGCCGTGATTTGATTATATGTTAGGTTGAAGGCCGGGATTTGATTTTTGTTTGGGCCGGATGCCGTGATTCGATAAATTTTGGTGAAATATGATATGTATTTTGACTTTTGGTGGTGTGATCGATGATTTTGATTTCGAACGGATAGTCACATGAATTTCAAATGGAGATTTTGATTTTGGACGGGTTTAAGAATGAAATAAACTAAATTAGAGAAAGAGATTCATAAGGCGAGCAATGATCACTGCTGTTAAATAGATTTTTATTTTATACATATATCCTTCTATAACAATTCTTAAACTCCTCTTGTGAGACTGTGTGATTAGGTTCTCACCCCCTACATACTTCTCTTTTCAGAAAGTGGACGATGAAGCTTTTGACGTGATTTTTGCACTTTATGGTTGTATTATTATAGATGTGTGTGTATGTGTGTGTGTGTGTGTTAAAGACTCCTATTTTATTATAAATGTATATAAGTCATCATAATATCCGCTCTATCAGAATACCGTAGCCAGAAGTGTGACATTCTGATAGTAAGGATGTTACAAATTCAAATTCACTAAATCTCATGAACATAATTCTAACTTTTCAAAACATAATTCCAATTTTTCAACTTCACTCAAAATCTTATAAAAATTTTGACAGAGTCTCCCCTAAAATTCAAATTTCTCCACCCTTCAAGGGTTCCATCACAATCAAATATCTATCAGCCCTTCTTAACTTAATTTTTAATCATTATTAAGGCAACATACAAGGCTAGACTTAATTAATCATTGCAGACATGAAGATGCTCCATATGAAAATGCAATTTGAATTCACAAGGCCAGGTACCACATAAAGAATGTGCAAAGGGACTTAATGAACTAAATAAAATATTGAACTTACACATTAATTAACAACACTTTTAAAATTTGCGTACATCACCTAGTGGACAAAAATTGGAGAAACATGGATGCTATGTTACTTAGTAAAAGAGATATAGAAGTTGAATTCCATCACATAGCAAGCATGGTTCAAAAGATTATAAAAACTTGGTAATTAAGGTAATAAACCATAAAAACAAGCATCACCCAGTAACCAAATGCATCATTTATAAGCAATTGCCGAAATATAGATAATGAATTCAAATCACATGGTGGCCATACATGCAATTCAAAAGATCAAAGAACATTCTTAAGGCAATATCACAAACATTAAAGATACGAAATTGATGCACTTAATTAACAATTGACAAGAGACAATTTAAAACAAGGATTAATCAAGTTATGGCCAGTCATAACAAGCAACAATGAAGCACAATACAGATAAGTCCAGCAAAAAATTTTCAGCAAAAATGACCTTAACGCAATGGATGAACGCAGTCAAACTTATCCAAACAATTTCAGTATCAAAATTCATCAAAATCAACAGTAAAACAGTGACTCAACAATACATTCAAGCATTTTTAAAACAATTTCAGCAACAGAAATGAGCAAACAGCTCAATAATTCAACACTTTTCAGCAATCTCAGAGCCTAATCTAACCTATTCTAACTTATCCTAACCACCTAAATCCACTAAAACAGAAAATTAAACTAACTAAACTCTACTAACTAATTAATTAACTTGAAATAACAAAATTTCAAAGAAATGGAATTAAAAAAACCTTGAATGCAGAATAAGAGAAAACGCGACAGGGGGTTTGCAGCAGCAGCAGCAGAGGAGGTTGACGGAGAGGAGAGATGAGAAGGTTAGAGAGAGAGTGGAATAGTGAGTGGTTAGAGAGAGATGGAAAGGTGAGAGATTAGAGAGAGAAAGCGAATTCGAAATGAAGGGGAGAGGATTCGTAGTTCAAATATAGGGCACGGTCACCGTCGAATTTACTGACAGATATCTCCAATAATAATGCAGTGCGGATCACTAAAACGCAGCGTTTCATTAAAAGTGTCTGCCGTCAAAAAATTTCGACGCTAAATTTGGTGCCTAGTTATCTTGTTTTCTTGTTAAAGGTTATTGGCGACTTTATCGTCGAAAGAGTCTATCCATCGGTAATTATTTGGCATGACGAATCCCACAATAAAACTGTTATTAAATTTGTGGGTAAAATCAACATTAATGTACGATACTAAATCCAACAGTACTCAATGCATTTTTTATAGTAATACTGGTGTTAAACTGAATTTCTTATCTCATTATCGTATTATGATAACAAACCCCCAAATTCAATAAAATTCGAGCTCAATTCACAAAGATTTTTGGCAACTTTCATATCAAGTGTCTTATGTCTAATGTGATTGTGCATATATTACTTCTTATGTGTCGGTATGTTATTGCATAATGTTGAGTGAAAATAACATAGGACATGATTTTAGTAGACCAAATATGACTTGATAGAACAAGTTGGTCTTTTCTCTTTAGTTGGAGAATTGCAAAAAACCAAATCAATCTCATCCACTTTAATTCGGTTTGGTTTGATTCAATTGGCTGCACACACAAAATTGAATGGATTGAACATTATGCCAAAACAATTTTACTAGAAAGCTAATTTTTTATTAGCCAACATTATCAATTTCAGCCAATTTTTAAATTATTTTTTACTATTATATTTTTAATTTCTCTTCTTACCTCTTTTCTTTTTTTTTTTCTCTCACAACACCACTGCAATTTGACCTCCCAGCTGGTCATCCACCGCCACCTCCGGCCATCTTCATTACAGTTGTTGCCAATCGTGCTAAATTTTAAATCTTAAATTATAAATTTTAAATTTTAAATTCTAAATATTAAACCGTAAATTCTAAATTTTAAAAGTTAATTCCAAAATTCTTCAAAAGATAAGAATTAAAAAAGTAATTTTAATACTAAAACTAATGTTGGCTAATAAAATATATATTGGTTTCTTTATGAAAAAAAAATGTGCACGAAACCACAATATAGTTAATTAAGTAATTAACGCGGCATAGATATTACATCAAGAATCTCTTTATCTTATAGAGAAAACAAAACAGTTAATTAATATAGTATTCACCTGGAAATAAAAAAAAAATTGTATAAAGTTGGTCCATGCATGTAGCTTTGAACAATGAAGCAGGGGTTCGATTTGAATCCAAACAAAAATAAGCTATATATGCCATGACATGATGAAGGTCATTCCTGAATAGTGTTTGTTGGTGGTGCTTTCCAGTTGCCAACTAAATATCTTTCAGTGGCATCTGCCTTGTCATTTGGCAAGTCGCCCATTTGGTTCAATAATAATAATAATAATAATAATAATAATAATAATAATGAACGTATATACTTTCGCTGGTAAATAAAAAGAGTAAAACTAAACTTCAATAAATCTGAAGAAATCAAACAAGTGAAAAAATTGAAAACAAAAAAGAAAAAAAATTTAGGCTACATATTAGTCAAAATAAATTTGTTGACTACATGTCGACCAAATAAAAAAGTTGTTAATTACCTTAAATTTTTTCAAATTGAAATTAAATTTTATTTACATTAAATTACACTGACAAACTAAAACTTTTACTTTTATTCCGTTAACATTGTGTATGTATGTAAATAATTATAATAATAATGAATATATTAGAGGCTATAGCGTTGAACTTAGTAGATAAGCTTTGTAGGTTGAGTAGTGGCATTGCTTTATAATTTATAGGCAGACAAGAGGCATCTTGTTACCCCTCTCTTTGCGTTCCTCAGTTCATGGCATGCAAAGCATACCCCTATTGCCTTTCAATTTTCTCTTTTTATTCATTTCATATAATTAATTATTTTTTGTTTTGTGCTATTTGGTATTTTCTTCTTAGGGCATTATTCTATATACCCTTGCTTTGAATTCATCACCATCATCACCTTTTAGTGTCCATTGAGTGGTAAGTATATTTGGCCATAAATTAATAAAAAAATGACTTTCTACACGCACAAATGCAAACAATACAGTGACACAAACCATTTGAATAGTGAAGCTTTGTATCCAAAAGGGTCCCCAAAATTAAGAAGTGACGCGCGTTCATTTGTTTCCACATACATTATTCCTTGTGATTAATTAATTAAACTATTCTAATTTTAAATTAATATATACATGTGTATGTAACTTAGTGTATTATTCTTCTATCTATGGGATAATTTTGTTGTGGGGTTTTTAGCCGCCAATCATATTAGCCACCCCACTTCTCAAAGTTGATTCCTTTGCTTCCTTCTTAAGCCATTTTCAGCCCAATAATAAATCTCGCTTTCTCCATTACCTAATTGGTAAATTAATTACGTGCATGCTTGTGTAATATGCCTTTTTTTCTCCATTAAGTAGGGTTAATTATTATGGCTGGTGCAAATTAAATTACCTTATCCTCCATATTATGGTATTTCCTCCACTAATCAATTACCCCATCATCCATTCTATGTATGGCCTCAGTATGGCATTTCCTCCGCTAATGAAATTTTGTTTTTTCTTTTTTTTTTTTTACTTTTTCATGTCAATATAAAGTATAAACTATTTAATTAAATAAAACCTAACTAAGGTAAGTTAAATAAATTGTTGAATTCCCAATGTACTTTGAGATTAGATGATATTTATGATGACACCTGTCTTACTTGCTTCTTTGATGCCACTTGGTGAGAGAATTAATTTTAAAAAATAGATCTTCTCAATTTTTTTAATTATTTATAAAATATAATTTTTTATTTTATATTATTTAAATAAGATCAAGAAAAAATATATCAAAAAAATATTAAATGATGAGAAATTATATTTTATACTAAATAGTTAAAAAAAATCTACTCTTATTAATTTTTTGATTTCTTTATTTATGTTTAAAAATAAAGAATTTTGGTAGGTAGACAATGCTTTTTGTGAACAATGTGAATAATATGTTTTAAAATTGGCCCAATAAAGTAAAAACACGCTACACCCCCTAATAAATTATTCACCTAAATCTTAATATTAGGATAACCATCCGCGCACATAGTGAATTGAACATCCGATATATCTATTATTTACATTATTTAGTATTTTTATTGCCTACCTATATTTTTTCAAAATAAATATATATTTTTTACATTATGAATATTATTGTTTATGTCATGTATCTATAATCCATGCTATATTGATCATTTTCATGGGAGTAATAAAGTTGATGAGATATGAGGATGCTTATCCATCTATTTTGTAATAGAATCATGCATGACTCAAAACATACACTATACCATCTGATCTCATACAATGGCTATATATAGTAATTCGATTCATGTTTTTACTCTGTGTCATTGCTTGTTTCTTGGTTTTGTATCAGTGGTTTGACAATCATGTGTTTCTACCCATGGTATCTAATTACCTACTAAATGTTAATTTCTAAGCAGTAGCATCACCTTAATTTACAAGAAAATCATAATATGTGTAACTAGATTTTAAATATTGATTTTAAGTTTTTAACATACAATTAGGCTCAAAATTGCAAGAAAAAATTAAGAAAATAATTGGATTTTTTTTTTTTTGGTTTCCCACGGTATCCCCCAGCCCGGCAGGCCAAGGACTAATCCGCCGCGGTACTGAGCTCCATTTAAGGGTTTGCCGCTGGCCAATGGGTTGCTGCATGCACAAGGCGGGATTCGAACCCCCGACACTTGCTTAAGCGGACTAGTGAGCTAACCACTAGATCAACCCAACTTGGTTAATAATTGGATTTTTTTACTACTAGCAACAGATATATTTCCGTCGCAAACAATTTTTTTCTCATGGAAGCGCAATAGTGACAGAAAAAATCTATCACTAATTGTCAAAAACATATTTCGGCCCAAATTATCGAAGGATATTTTAAAATATCTATCGCTAAATTTTGTCATAAACTAGTGGCGGTTAAAAAAAATTGTCAATAATTATTAGCGACATCACTTTTATTGATAGATAATATCTATTGCTAACATGAACATCTATCGCTAAGCCATAAAATTTTGATACACCGCTGATAGGAAAGATTATAGTAGTAAGAGAAATTCTAATACACTTATATTTTGTGTGTTCTAAGTAAAATCGCATGCATTAATTTATTATAGACAATTCTATTTAAATTTTTGAAATTTTGCAGAAAGTAAGACTCTCTTAATACTATTGATTTTTCTATAGATAAAATTTACCGAAATTTATTTAAGGAAAAAGAACATATGAAACTGCAACTCTTATTATTATTTTCCAAGTCCATTTGACATGAGCAGAGATAGATACTTCTTTTGTTTCAAAATAATTGTTATTTTAGTATTTTTATTATTTAAATATATTAATTTTTAATATATAAAAAATATTTTAAAATGAAATGAGTACATTAAAAAGGGGCCATAGCCTCGCCAAGTTCACAATCTTCTTGAGTATAAGAGTCCCTTCTTGTTATTTGGTCCCCAAATTTTGTTGGTAGACATAAGATATATCATGTTTAATTATGTATAAAGGAATTCATATGATTTCATTATTATAATGTCCAACAAAAGAGTTCATTATTTTTATATATTTTTTTATTGTTTGTGGTCCATAAATATTGGACTCTTATAATATTGATTAAAATTTTCTGTTTAAATTTGTGCATCAACACCCATGCATGGTAAAAGAATAGGTCAAAATTTTCCTATTTAGTAGATCGAGAAAGATTGAAATACTTGTACTTTCAAAAGAATAATTATATTACATAGTCATTGAAAATATGTTACTAGCTAATTAATCATCTGTATATATAGGATGAGTCCCGCCAGGGAGATAATGAACATTTTTCATACTATTTAGAATAATCATTTGAGTACTAAAGATAATAAACATCTTCCCAAAAGTTTAAATTGATTTTTGGGTCCATGAAGGATCAAACTCTTGACCTTTCGAATCTAGAGCTCTAATACCATATCATGATACCACTCATCCCAAAAGCTTCAACTGATAAAAAAAGATAACACTAATAATTATATCTCTAATATTTCTTAAATCTCCATTATACATATTGTACAAATATTCAATTAGCTTCTCATACTTTCACATATGGGATTAATATAAAATGAGTTTATGTTTATAATAAATTTCATGAAACATATCAAATTAGATTACATTTATAATCAAGTGGTATAAACTACATAATTGAAAGTGATTCGTATTTATAGCTAAAATACAAATAAAAATACAAAAATATAAGTGACGATTGATTTTTAATATTTATTATAAAAAGTTTTATTATTCACTTGCAAGAAAATTTGACTATATTATTCTACTGTAAAAAGTGATTATTTTGTTGTTAAACTTCATTATTTTAAAGATTATTTTTTATTAAAAAATATGATTATTTTAAATTATCCGTAGTAGTATAAGTTGATTTTACAAATAATATTTAAAATTTATAGATAATTTGTTTAGAATTTATGACTTAATTAAAGTCTTAAAAGGTTTTTTTTAAATTAAGTATTACAATTTATGATTTTTACCTCTTTAATATTAACGCCTATTAATGTTACTATCGTTGGCTTATACTTTACATTTGCTTTAATAATTTCTTTATATTACTGCTCACCCTGCATTTGACCATTACTTTGTTATGATATATATAATTTGAAAAAGGATCTCTTTTCTTTAGGGATGGGGAGGGGAGGTATGGAGGAGAATGATGACTTATTCTTACTTTTGTGTATGGTAGACCAACTTTTTGGTCCTCTTACTAATTCAAATTAAAAGGGAGTTTATGTCACTAAACCAACAGATTATTAGCTATGCACGCTTTAAAACTTTTACATTCTCAGTAAGTTATATATTAATTAGTAGTGGACAGCTACATGAAAGTGACTTATAAATTGCATCAATATAATGTTCATATCACTACAATTTTATTTAAAAGCTAATTAGCCCGCCTCTACATGTTACGTTAGATTAGCATTATTTTTCACATTTTTACTTGGATATATATCTTATAATTAATACAAAAGATATTTACTGTATAATTTTATTTTTCTAAAAATATTATTATGAAGTTACGATGATTATACAATTTTAAAAATATTTAAAAAGTATTATTAAAATTAAAATTATATTTTATATTATTTAATAGTAATTTTTAGTTTTTTTAAAGTTAAAAAGTGTTTCTAAAAACTAAAAAAGTGGGACCTTAATTTTAGTAATACTATTTAAATATTCTCAAAATTGTATAGTTACCACAATATATATATATATATATATATATATAACCAATATTTTTAATTAAAAACTAAGATATTTACGTACCATTTTAATTAATTTTTATATATTATTATTCATCATATTTAATAAATAAAAAGGTGAACTCTAAAACTTATTAGAAGGCGTACAACCAAAACTAAAATATTAAAATTATAAATTTACAATAAAATTAAAAATTAGTAGCCAGTAACTTTTTTATCAAAAATATTACTTTTTTAACATTTTCTTATTCGTAGAGGTCAAAGATTCAAGTACAGTGACCTATATTGTTTTTCAATTATGCAATTAATATTAGACTAAAAAATATTGAAGAACAACTGATAGATCAACGCAAAATCAAATAGTAGTTACCGATGAGGTATTATGACTCATTCTGGATTTCTGGCACCCATTAATATAACATCATTAACTCACAATTAATAATATAGTTATGACTACACATGCATTCGGTTGAAACACAATTAGCTAGACGAATCCCATCTCAATCTCTAATCAACTTGCATATATCATGCATTATGTTTGATTTAATTATATTAATCCGAGCTTCAATTTAGAACCCGTTCTTGCATGGTTTATTAGGAGAGTTTAAATCTAAACTAATTTAAATAAAATTATTTTTTTAATTCAATTCAAACTGAAAATTAATTAAAACAATACTAATTAATTTAAATTAGATTGGATTTTATTTAAATTAATATATAACAAATTGTATGGAGCAAAGACCGTACCTTTAGTTATGTAGAATACTAATATTGTATTTAGAGTTAAAAAAAATAAATGTGTGTAAGGTGGGAGGACCATACCCTTTAGTTATATCAGTACAATACTCGTATCTTAGTCAGAGTATACAGCTGAATGGATTGTTACAATCAAGTGTGGTATCTAGGACCGCGCTTCATGTCATGTGATTCAAAACCAAAGAGTTATCCTATTTCTTATTAATTTATAAATAAAAAACAATACAACAACATAAAACTTATTTAAAAAAAAAAGAACATAAAAATGCTAAAAGTTTAACAAAAATTCTAGCTTATTTCTATCCTTACTTCTTAGTAATAAAATATAAATTTTATTCTTATTTTATTAAATCATCATCATAATAACAAAGATATTATTATGTTAGAAAACATCAAAATTTTGTTGAATTTTTGTTTTTTTAAATTTCTCAACTAGTTAAGGCTGCTTTCTCCATACTCTCCTCAATAGTTTTATATTGATGGCATCCTTCCCACTTGCTATAAACTAAAATTTATCTTTAAAAGAAATGAAATAACAATAGAAAAGAAATAATTTCAATTTACTTTATCTCCAAAAATTTATATTTTATTAATATTTAATTATTTTAATTGTTAAATTGAATATTTATATTTAATCAAAATTAAATTTAAAAATTCATAAAAAAATAGTAAATCCCTGAATAATACTCTATATCATATTCTAAGAATTTTTAGTTAGACACTTCAATTCTTCACAAATTTAAATTACCAAGTCAATTTTAAAATTTTTATTTTATTAGACAAATCAATTTTTCATATTGGATGGTTAGTTTATACAGTAAAATTAATGTAAAAATTTTAAAAATTATTAGGAACTATTCTGTTTTTATGAAATAACAATAGAGATTGATTTATTTAATTTTTTTATCAAAATATGATGAAAGATTAATATGTCTAATAAAATAAAAAATAAAAAATTAATTTGATAATTAAATTTTGTTAAAAATTAAAGAATAAGATATCGTTTTTGTCCCTAACATTTAGAATAAGTTCTATTTGTATTCCTAAAATTTAAATCGTCCTAATTGTATTCCTAATGTTTAAAACTCATGATATATAATTGATGACAAGATAATATTAAATCACTTTTATAAATATTAAAAAATACAAATAAAACGATCTAAACGTTAGAGACACAAATAGATTTTAATATTTTACTCAAAACTAAATTATCCAACTAAAACTTCTCTAATTTACTATATTACTCCAAATCCTTTCTAATTAGTAGTGGATAATAAATAGAGTATATTAAGTCTCTCTCATATTCAAAAAGGTTATAAAAAAACAACTATGTAAAACAAGAAACCAACTTAATAGATAAACATATTATCATTTTCAGAATCCATGAAACGAACCTTTGTCCATAAAACCACATATTCATTGAAACTGTGAACAATATTTAATGGAGTTTATTTTGATTTATTTATTTATTTTTATTTTTGGGCGTGGTGCGTAGTTGGGGCCCACTGAACATGGTTCTTAGAAGCTTTTTGGCCCCCTACAAATACCCTCATCCCCCATTCTCCATTGCCATCAAACCACACCCATTCCTCTCAAAACACACACATACATTCACTACTATACACACTCTTCATCATCTTCCATATCTTACTTAACCCACACCAACAAAATTAAAACACAAAAATACTTAATAGCACTCCAAAGTGGTCTCTTTGTAGAGCCCTTGGGTGCTTTTTAGTTGCCTCATCAGGTAATTAATTTCACCAAATTTTTATATTATTTCTTTCTTTTTCTTTTAACCAATAGTATCCCACATGCATGTAGCTGACAAAATTTGCTTTGTAACTTGAAATTTGAATTTCCCTAGGACATACAGCAATTAATTTGTTTATTATTATTTATTATTTATTCTAAATTCTGATTACTTGTATGCAGCTAAGTGAGGTTCTTCTTTTCCTTAACCGTTGGGTTATTGAAGAGACAGTATGATGAGCAACATGATCCAAAATCAAAGCATGCTACCACCATTGATGAAGATAGAAGAAGATGAAAGCATGGTGAAGCTGAAGCAAGGCATAGTCACCATTTTAACACCCTCCTCTGCTTCTTCCTTAAGGAGGACACTCTCTGCTGACATGTCCTCCAAGAAATGGATGCATGATCTTCAACAACAACAACAAGAGGAAAAAGATAACCAAGATTCCTTCAAGATGAAGAAGATCGCTTCGTCGGAGGAGCTCACGCAACACCTTCCCAATAATTCATATTCCTCTTCTTCTTCTTCTGACGAAGGAGAAGAAGAGGAGGAGGAAGCAGAAAGGGAGAGGCTCGCCATTTGGAGCTCGATCCTTAAGAACAAGAAAGAGGAGCAAGAGAAATCCAGGGGAGGGTTCGATACATGGGGATCAATCATGTCCATGAAGAGCGACAGCGACAGCAACAACAAGAACAATCAGAGCCTTGAAATGACGAAATCGTTGCCGGTGAGTGTGACGGTTACACCTTATGTTCATCCTCTTGTGAAGAGATCGAAGAGCTCTCTCAGTGATAAGAGCCTTGAAATCTGCACTGAGAGTCTTGGATCAGAGACTGGCTCTGATTCCTTGCTCTTCTCCTCTTCTTCTTCTTCTCCTTCTTTCCCTTCAGGGGAATCAGAGAAGGTAGTGAAAGAATCAGAACAAGAACAAGAACAAGAAGAACAACAAGAACAAGAAGAGAACATTCATGTTGCTGCAATAACAAAGAGTAAGTTGTTATCGCATCCAAGGTGTTTTCCTCCACCACTTCCTTCACTTTCTTTCCGTGGTTGCAATAAGAACAAGGAAGATTCTTCTTCTTCTTCCTCTTCACTGCACATGAAGCCGCATCGTGACAATGGAAGGTTGGTTCTTCAAGCTGTGTCACTCCCTTCAAACAACAACTTCAACGCTCAACGCCAAGACGGTCGTCTCGTCCTCACTTTCGCCAATGATCAGGAAGTTCCCGAAGCCGAAGAAGAGGAGAATTATGATGATGAAGGTATGGAGGAAGAGGAGGAGTTTGAAGAAGAAGAAGAAGAAGAAGAAGATGAAGAAGAAGAAGAAGAAGAAGAAGAAGAAGAAGAAGAAGAAGAGGAGGAGGAGGAGGAAAGTGAAGTTGTTATGGAGAAGAAAGCGCCATTAATGTCAAGTGGGATTACTACTACTACCACTACTACTGTTAATAGTGGCGGTGGTAATCTTCATAGGCTAACATTGATGATGAACAACAACAGCAACAACAACAAAACAATTGGGTTGGTGAATAGAAACATGAATCCAAATTGGTCAGACAAGTTCAACAAGAAAGGGATGAACATGAATTTGGAGGATGTGAATGTTAGTGTTGTTGCAAGGTTGATTCCTTCATCACCAGGATCAGCAGCATCACCACCACCTTCTTCTTTCAATCTCAATGCCTATGAATACTTTTGGAAGACACCAAAACCTTCTTCTAAGCTTCCAAACAACAACAACAACAACAACAACAATGAGCAACACCAACAGTTGCTGGTGCTAAGAGCCAAGAATGGTGACTACTTGGTTCACAATTTCAAGGGCTGCAAGGATTCTAGAAGGTCCTTGCTCTTCTGGGAACCCTATTGCATTGCCACTTCCTGAGAGAAAGAGACACTCCAATTGCATAAAAAGAAAACTTAACAGATTAATTATTAATAGTCATTTTGTTCTCATCATCATCCAATCACTACAAAAAAGAGTGAACCTCCCAAACATTTATCTGAGGTATATAACATAAGCCTCCACCACTTTGCTAATTCCATTTTCTTATACACTTTTATTACTCCATCCTTTTATCTCAGTCTAGCTCCACTCATTCATGGAGCTTTAGTCAAATAAGAGAGAAAGTGAGAGGGAGAGAGAGGTTTAATATAGTGAGGGAGATTGATACTCCCTTGTCTTGTAAGATCAGAGAAATTAATGACATGAACAGTTTGTTATATACACATAATAATAATACATTACATTATTACTAGTATTATTGTTTTAATTATTACATTATGAAAAATGTAATTTTAGGTCATCATTGACTTGGTAGGGTGTCTTATCCTGCTTCTAAAATCTAAATTATATCCCGGTTTCCATAACTTGTATAACTTTTGATATAAATTGAAGCCAATGGGGTTCCAATAGGGGTCTTGTCCTGCTTAATTGTTGGTCTTATTTTTCGGGAACAACATGATCACTTGCTTGATTTGTTTTGCCCCTCCCTAAGTTTTGCTTTAAGACAAGTAACTAATTCATCATGTTCAACCAATGAAACTAAAAAGATGAAAGGAATATATATCTATTGGTTATATATATATATGCTTTTGTGAGTATGTCATTCACATTTCAATTATTACAAACTAATAATTGTTTGCCTCATATATCGTACCAGAAATAACAGTGATAGTACTGCTGCACGGCCAAACTTATTTTATTTAATATTTATTAATTATTATAATCATTAATAAATATTAAATAAGATAAATTTTAATTATTTTTAATTATTTTTTATTATTAAATATTTTTATATCAATTAATACTTGTTCATGCATTCTTGTATTGTTATATTTATTTATTTTTTCCTCTATTTTTTGTGGCTGAGTTTTTTAGATATTGTAAAAAAGTGTGTATTTTTTTTAATATTTTTTTTAGGTGAGTTTAACACTGTTATGGGAGAAAAGAAATTTTTTATCAGAAGATACAAAACGGTGAAGACGTTTTGCATGTGATTTAAATTTTTTTAATGGATAAAATCAAAATGGCACTACCGTTTTGTTAGAAATAAATAATTAAAAAAAATGAGCAAAGTTGAAAACGGCGTTGCGTTTTGTCAAGGGAGAAAAACTTTTTTAATTTAAAAATAGAAAATGGCAGTGTTGTTTTGTGTTGAAACAAATTTTACCGTTGAAGATAGTTAAAATGGTAGTGACGTTTAGTACAAGTGTGAATAAAAAAATATAAAATTAGCTATATAAGATATGCTAGTGTTATGCGAGAAACACGTTGAGTAGAGTAGAAAATGAACAACACAAAGTTATTTGCCTTCAAATTTCGGAAGAGCTTAGAGCTCTTTCTTCTTTAACAGTTGAAGTTGTTCTTACTTCTTTAGCTGCTGAAGTTGTTCTTCATTCTTTAGTAGTTGAAATTGTTCTACATTTGTTGAGTGAAATAAGTTGTGGGTAAATGTAACATGTGTATAAAATGCAGAGTTATGTTAGTTTAAGAATATATTTTAATGGTCAGATTTTGTATGATACACATGAGGGTGTGAGTTTTTTGTGTGAGAATCCATGTGTTATTGTTGTTCCTCTTTCAATAATATATGAAGGACTTAAGAGTGTACTCTGTCAGAGTGTAGGTCAGCAAGGCCTGAAGAGAGTGACCAATATTTTATATAGGCAGCCTGTATTAGTATGTGGTGGTTTCGCTCAATTTCAAATAATGCACGTGGCTGATGAAGCTAGTATACAAGGAATGTTTTCGACCTACCATCAAATTAGAGCACGAGCCTCACTTATCGAGTTATACGTTGAGTTCGAAAAAATTGAAGAAATTGATTTTCTAGAACCCAATATAGACTGGATGGGTTATAATACCGAAAGTGATAAAGAGTTTGAAGATAATTATGAAGTTGTTGGTCCAACTGAAGATGTGGAAGAAGATAATATATCAGTTGAGGGAGATATAGCAGATGTTGCTAATGCACTAGTGGATCAACATCCATCGAGAGAGCCATCATTTATGCATACTTTGAATCGTTTATGCTTACTGTGTGTATGGCTGTATGGTAAGCTGAGTGAAAGGTTGTGAATATGGTTGTGCACATGGTGGGTATGCATATGCTTGTGGATGTGGTAGGTACGGATACGGTGGGTATGTATATAGTTGTGAATATGGTTGTTGATTTTGTTGTGGTGGGTGTTGTTGCTGAGCTAGTTGCTCTTGTTGATGTGATTGCTCTTGCTGTGGTTGTTGGTCTTCATTGGTATGCTCAGAGAGATGCAGGTGATGACCAAAATTACGAACATACCAGTTCACGTACTGCTCAGAAGATTGATAATGGTCGCCATGTGCACCTGTCAATACGGATGCAGGACTGTTTAACCACTGTGAGATCCATTTTTTGTGTTCTACGCCCCAGTTCTTTTTTTGGGTCCCGTAAACACTATGTTGTGGGACGTGCCGAGTTTCATCAGTTCAACTGGTTGGTCTTGATGAAAGTCAAATTGTCTTCTGACTCTATCAGTGGGATACCACTCCACAGTCTCAAAGCATATTAAAGGCATAGTCGCACTCCAGAGATCTACACCATCATTGATCTCAAATGGAGTAAAATTGCGGCGTTATCCGGTTGGGACTGTATGCATCCCACACAAACTGTAAAAACACATCAAATCTCAAAGTTATAAATGAGCAATCATGAATTTAATATAGCATAAGAAAAAATTTAAATGATGAAACACATACCCCGTCCGGAGAAAGATCATCCAACCTTTTCCTAACGTCAGCAGTTGTCCAATTTTTATACTGCTCGATAGCTGATTGATAATCATTCCACCTAGCATATTGCAACAACTCATATATTTATAAAAATTTGGATATAACCTCCCCTAAAAGTAGACTTAACCACCCTTAAAGGTTCCCTCAATTCATAAATCATTTCAACCATCAACCACAATTTCATCAAATTAAATTATAAGTGATTCGTAATATTAGTGACTACAGTAAAAAATCACTAAATCCACATCTTAGCTAGTATCTATCGGCAGTGGTCCTATTGACGGCATTCGTAACCATGCCCATACAAGGGGCAATGGTATAGGACCATCAATGTCCTTGCAATCATACCTAGATACTCGACATAAGGATCGATACATGTGTACAAGGCAAGCTGAACCCCAACTAAACTTGTGAATCTGAGAAAAGTCACGAAGCAACGGCAAATACTTCCAGTGCACACTGATTATAGACTTGTCACTAAATAACGTTGTTCCAAATAGACACATTATATGACATTTTACATAAATTTTCCTACTTACTGCGTCAATCAAATGTTGGCGCCGCTTTAGGGTGCAAAACCATGCTAGCTTGACTCCGCTTCCTCTATGGTCGTTCGGGCCAGGAACAATACCAAATTGGGACATGCACTCGTTCTCTAACCCACTTGTGCTGTGGTCAGTTGATTCCAGTAACTAGCAAGCCGTGAGTTCGGAGTCCAAAAATCATGGCGACGTCTTCCAACGTAATCGTGCACTCGCCGTGTGGAAGATGAAACGTGTGCGTCTCAGGCCGCCACCTTTCAACTAGTGCGTCTATAGTTGGACCGTGAGGCATGATCCTTCCAATCTGAGATACATGATAGAATCCGCTCTCTCTGAGTTGTTCTTCCACCCTGGCATCATATGAGTCTATTTGCTGTAAGTGTCTAGTGTGCAAATTTCTTGAACACTGAAAACAAAATAATAACTAACCATCAATAATCAGAACTAGTCAATATTACTAAATTAATACTCGGTTTAGTAACAAATATAATTAATAATTACTAAAAATCTAAATAATTTATAATTACTAATTGAATTATTAATTATTAAGCATAACAGTAAACACAAAGATTACTTACTGTTACGGTGGGTAACCGGAGATTGATGGGCTGGATGGCGTTGGTTGGCCCAAATGTGTGAAGGAGGAGGATTCTGAATGGGTATGCAACTCGGGAGACTCCGTCCGACTTGTTTGTACGAAGAGATGGGGGTGGTACCTGCAAAGGCACTCCGATGCCTAAGTTAGCAAGGGTGTGAACAGGTCTAGAGAGTATTAGACTTAGAGATACCTGAGGGGTGTCAGTGTATTTATAGTGGTGAACCAATAACCACCGTTGGAGTAGTGCCATATTTTTAGGGTGTTAACCGTCCCATTATCTTAGGGAGGTTAAGATATGGCTCGTGGAAGTGGTTAGAGAGATTCTAGGGGCAGTTACTCATTTGAATGAGTGTTTATCCGCCAGCTAATCTCGTGCCCGACTTCTTTAGAGCAGTTCGTGGTGAGTACCGACTTCATAGGATGAAGATTGGTACTGGTGAGGCCCAACCCTTTGGATTAGGTCTTTTGCTTGATCCTGGGCCTTTGTTATTGGGCCAGGTATGAACAGTGCCCCTACTCGAGCCCAATTTTCCTTTCAGGATTTGGGTTCGAGTATTCTACTCGAGGTCGTAGCCGACTTGTAGGAGGACCGACGTGATGCTCCGAAACCGACGTGACCTTTCATAGCCTTTTGGCTCTGACGGTTACGTCTAATCAAGCGTCGTGTCCGTTTAGGGATGTGCGTAGGGAGTGATGGTCTTGGTAATGGTGCATTCTCATTAATGACTGCCCCGTTTTTACCATTGTACCTCCCACGTACTTATAAATATTCTCCCTCTCTTTCATTGTTTTGTTTCTGCGATTTTTCAAATTTTTCCCTTTCATTCGTTCGTGCTGCATTCTCGTGTTTCGAAGGCTTTTTTCCTCCTCCAACCCTCATTTTCAGATAAAGGTTAGCTCTTTCTATAACATGCTTTTCTATTTGCATGCTTTTATTTGTAGATAGATAGGTTGGTTTGTGGACTTTAGTTCCATATTCCCTCCCTTTAGAGACCGTGTTTTTTATTTTCCTTTTCTTTTCCTTTGTAGGTTTTTGCCACCCTTTTTAAGAAAAGAAACTGCTTCCGTAAATGTTCTTTCTCTGTAGGTTGATGTCACGGTCCTAGGGGAGGAACCTTTGGTCGATACCGAGTTTATCACTCATCTTCGTACTCGCCACAGACTTTGTACCTCTGAGGAAGACGAGCCGAAGTATGAGTTGGTGGTCCCGGGTCCAGAAGACCGGGTTTGTTTTGGGAGGGGCGACGAGGCGGCCCCTCATTTTTTCTTTATGTATGAGTGTATGATCACCCGTTTGGGTGTTTTTCTTCCTTTTTCAGATTTCGAGATGTCTGTTTTGCATCACTGTCGAGTTGCCCCTACTCAGCTTCACTCCAATTCTTGGGATTTTTTGAAAATTTATCAATTTATTAGCCATGCTTTGGAGTTTCCGACCTCTTTGAAGATTTTTTTCTATCTTTTTCATATGACCAAACCCTTTAGTGGGCTAAACAATAAACAACAGTGGGTGTCTTTCCGAGCCATATAAGGTCGGAGAGTTATCACCCTTTTTGATGAATCTTTCCATGACTTCAAAAATTATTTCTTCAAAGTGCAAGCTGTAGAGGGTCACCACCCCTTTTTCCTGGATGATAATTCTTCTCCCCGTTTTCCTTTATACTGGCTGGAGGCCTCCCTCTGCGAGAAATATGGTCTGGACGACCTGGATGAGGTAGAAGCAGCCATTGTGGGGTTCCTCCGAGAAGCGTGGGGGAGGGCCCCATATTTGGACACTAAAAAATTTCTCCAGGGGTCTCCGACCTTTGTTCAGGCACAGATAGGTAGTTTTCATTTATTTGTTTAGGGTTCCGACTTGTCTGTCTGACTTTTCCGACATGGCTTATTCTATCTATTGTTTTTTTCAGAGATGGCGAAGACAAATGCTCAGGAGTCTTATCAGAGAGTCCAGGAGGCTAGAGCAAGGTCTCGCGCCAGGACTGGTGGTGCTAGGGCGGTTATCTCTCCTCCTCCTCCTCCTTGGGACGTCGGGACTTCTTCCCAGCCCATTGTGATTTCTTCTTCGGTTTCCTCTCAGCCGCCCCCCTCTGCCCGACCTTCCCCTGAGCCAGAGAAGAAGAAGCGCAAGACTTTAGAGTCTGGCTCTTCCGAGGTTAAGGCGGATGCTCTTGCATTCGTCCGAAAGAACATCTATCCCCATGTTCGCATAAGCATGGATGATGTCTCTGTTCGGAGTCACCTTACCACTCTGGTTGAGGGGAGCCTTAAGGCGGCGGGTGTTTGCGGTAAACTCTTAGACATTTTTGAGAAGGTTCCCCGCAGCTCTTTGGGAATGACCTCGAAGGTCGAGGAGCTGGAGGGGAGGCTTCATATGTTTCAAGAGCATGAGAGGGAGTTGAAGGAGGAAGTTGCCAAGTTAAAGGGGGAGAGAGATAATCTCCGGGAAAAGGAGAGGAAGTTGCAAGCTCGATGCAACATGGAGATGGACTTGAGGAAGACAGCACAGGCTAGCTATCAAAGTTTATTTGAAGATCTTGTGTATGTGAAGAATGATCTGCTGAATTCTCGGAAGGCATATACCGAGTTGGAGGACTCTATTGCTGATGGTGCCGAAGAGGCTTGGAGGATCTTTAAGGAGCAAGTCGGAGTTATTGCTGCCGACTTGGATCTTTCTCCTTTAGATCCTGACAAAGTCGTTATTGATGGTGTAATTGTGGATCCTCCTGCCCCCGTGATCGTTTCCGAGTCAGAATTGAAGACCCGGGGGCAGAGGATCATTGAGTCCCCTCCTCGTTCTAAGGATGCTCCGAGCTCTTCTGTTATTCCTCCGACTTCCTCTTCATCTCCTGTGGATGCCTCTCTTCCCGGTCCTGGTGGCGCTTCTCCTGACTCTGATGGTGGTGATCCGTCTATTCCTCTGCAGAAATAATTTTATGTGGCTATATGGGGGCTCGGCATGTGGTTCCCCCCTTTTTTAAACTCTTTATATTTGTTTGTTGGTGGTATTTGTTGAACAATTTCTTTTGGCCTTTCAAGGCCGTAAACAAAATATTTAAAAATACCCTTTTTTAATAAGGGCTTAAATTAACAAAATAAATACTCTTTTTGGATAAGGGTTTAAGTTACCTTATGCGTGTATGCTTTTCTGATTTTGATTTTTCGAAGTCCCCTTGATCTTTTTCTGAAAACCTTTCCCTTTGGCTTGTCTATTTTTTCTAAGCCTTTTTGTTTAAGGACTTTAGGACAGCCTTTAAACTTTTTCCTAGGTTTTTCAATCTCTTTTTGTTATTCCTTATACTCAACTTTGCTTTATTGAGTTCTTATGACTTAGGTTATTTTTGCGATGCGTTTTTCTTCTACTCGGTTCTTCACTCCGATTTACGGGTCGAAGTGTTTCCGAGCTTCTCTACTCGAGTTTTCATTTCGACTTATGAGTCGGGTTGTTTCCGAGTTGTTTACGATCAGCTTATATAACCTCTTTACACCGACTTGTACCTCGTCGTTTTATCCTGACGACCATCTAGATCGGTTCATGGGATTTGCACGTTTTGTCGAGTTTAAGTCGGCGCGTTTCGTAGAAAGATTTAGAAAATAGAAAGGAGTTTATAAGAGATATTGTAAATGAAAAAAGATCTTTATTGATTGGGAGGTACCTTCTTGCTACTAAGGGTTTTTAATAGCCTATTTTCCCTTAGCCTCTACTGTGATGCCTCGTTAAAAACCCTCCTCCAGAAAAAACCCTTTGATATTGGGAAAAAATCATGAAGTTGGGAAAAGAGTACATCAGGGAGTAGAGTTCGCTTTTAGCTGTAGTACCTTTTCATATTACAAGCATGCCACGACCTTGGGAACTCAGTGCCGTTCAGGTCGGTCACTCTGTAATAACCTTTTCCTAAGACCTCATTGACTTTGTATGGTCCCTTCCAGTTTGCGGCGAGCTTTCCTTCCCTTGATTTGTTGACTCCAATGTTGTTTCTGATTAAGACCAAGTCACTTGGGGTGAATGCTCTTCGAATGACTTTTTAGTTGTATCTTGTAGTCATCCTTTGCTTCAACGCCGCTTCTCTTATCTGGGCTTCTTCTCGGACTTCTGGTAGTAATGCGAGCTCCTCTTTGTGCCCCTGTATATTTTCGATCTCGTCGTGGAGAGTTACCCTTGGGCTTTGTTCATTGATTTCTATTGGTATCATGGCTTCCACACCATAAACTAGTCGGAAGGGTGTTTCTCCAGTGGCGGATTGAGGCGTTGTCCTGTAAGCCCATAGCACTTGTGGGAGCTCTTCAGCCTAGGCTCCTTTTGCTTCTTGTAACCTTTTCTTTACCCCTGCCAGTATGACTTTGTTGGCTGCTTCGGCTTGCCCATTGGCTTGCGGGTGCTCCACCGAGGTGAACTGATGCTTGATTTTCATACTGGCTACTAAGCTTCTAAAGGTAGAGTCGGTGAACTGGGTTCCATTCTCTGTAGTAATGGAATGAGGTATCTCATACCTTGTGATGATATTTTAGTAGAGGAACCTCCGACTTCTTTGTGCGGTGATGGTGGCCAATGGTTCTGCTTCTATCCACTTTGTGAAGTAATCTATTCCCACGATCAGGTATCTGACTTGTCCTGGCGCTTGGGGAAAAGGACCTAACAAATCCATTCCCCATTTTGTAAAGGGTCATGGAGAAGTGATACTGATGAGCTCTTCTGGTGGAGCCACGTGGAAATTTGCATGCATCTGACATGGTTGACACTTTTTCACAAACTCTGTGGCATCTTTCTGCAAGGTCGGCCAGTAGAATCCAGCTCAGATTACTTTCCTGGCTAGTGACCTTGCTCCGAGATGGTTTCCGCATATCCCACTATGTACTTCCTCTAATACCTCGGCAGTTCTCGAGGTCGGTACACACTTTAATAATGGTGTTGATATCCCCCTTCTGTAGAGAATATTTCTCACCAAGGTGTAGTGTTGTGCTTCCCTTCGGATCTTTTTTGCCTCTTTCTCCTCTTTAGGGAGGATGTCGAATTTCATGTATTCGACCAAGGGGCTCATCCATCCCAGGTTTAAACCGACTACCTCAAGTACTTCTTGTTTGTCTTCTGTTTTTACTACTGAGGGTTCCTGGAGGGTTTCTTGGATCAGGCTTCTGTTGTTCCCTCCCGGTTTGGTACTTGATAATTTGGATAGGGCGTCCGCTCTGCTGTTTAGATCCCGAGTTATGTGTTTGACCTCGGTTTCTGCAAAACGCCCAAGGTGCTCCAAAGTTTTCTCCAAGTACCTCCTCATATTTGGGTCCTTTGCCTGATACTCTCCACTTATCTGGGAGGTCACCACTTGTGAGTCACTGTATATCATCACCTTTGTAGCACCGACTTCTTCTGCCAACTTCAATCCAGCAATCAAGGCTTCATATTCTGCCTGATTATTTGAAGCTGAAAATTCAAATTTTAGGGAAACCTCTATCTGGGTTCCTCTTTCATCTACCAATATTATGCATGCGCCGCTTCCTGTTTTATTGGAGGATCCATCTACATAGAGTTCCCATGTAGTTGGTTTTTCCTCCTGATCTCCTGCGTATTCTGCAACGAAGTCGGGGAGGTATTGGGCTTTGATTGCTATCCAAGTTTCATATCTTAAGTCGAACTCGGAGAGCTCTATTGCCCATTGAACCATTCTCCCTGCAACATCCGTCTTTTGGAGGATTTGCTTCATGGGTTGGTTCGTACGGACTCTTATTGTGTGGGCCTGAAAGTAAGGTCGTAGCTTTCGTGAGGCTATTACTAAGGAGTAGGCGAACTTCTCTAGTTTGTGGTACCTTAGCTCAGGGCCTTGTAGAACTTTACTGATGAAATAAACTGGATGTTGTCCGACCTCGTCTTCTCTTATCAGGGCTGATGAAACAGCTTTGTCCGCTACGGATAAGTACAGGACGAGGTCTTTTCCAGATACTGGTCAGGTCAGAATAGGAGGTTGGCTTAAAAACTTTTTGAACTCCTGGAACGCCTCCTCGCATTCAGGAGTCCATTCAAACTGACATCCCTTTCTCAATAAGAAAAACAGTGGAAGGGATTTTAATGCCGATCCTGCCAAAAATCTGGAGAGGGCTGCAAGTCGGCCATTCAGCTGCTGGACTTCCCTCAAACAAGTCGGGCTTTTCATCTCTAGGATGGCTCTACACTTATCAGGATTGGCTTCGATCCCTCTTTGTGTTAGCATAAATCCTAGAAATTTTTCTGCCTCCACCGCGAAGGCGCACTTTGCGGGATTTAGTCTCATCCCGTGCAGTCTTATGGTGTCAAAGACTTGTGAGAGGTCGGACAAGAGGTCGACTTCTTTCTTGGTCTTTACCAGCATGTCGTCGACATATACTTCCATTAGATTCCCAAGGTGGGAAGAAAACACTTTATTCATCAACCTTTGATATGTGGCTCCTGCATTCTTCAATCCGAATGGCATGACCACGTAGCAGAAATTAGCTCTGGGTGTGATGAATGATGTCTTCTCCTGGTTTGGCTCATACATTGGGATTTGATTATATCCCGAGTAGGCGTTCATGAATGATAAGAATTGTTTTCTTTCAGTTATTCTTTTTTCCTGCCCAGTCTATTAATAACAAAAATGGATTCTTCAATGTATAAAGTAAGAATTTCAATGGCTTTTGCTACTATAACCTTCCTGACCACCATTTTTTGCTTTTTATTTAAAAGCGTTTAACCTATCCATATGAAAGTGTATTGAATTGAGAAAAAACATAGTAAATAAAATAGAAATAGATAAAGAAATGGTGGGTTCCATCGTTTCTATGATTACTTTTTAAACGGCGAGATCCTCTTTATACACCGGAGCCCCTTCCCGGATTTCATTCATATTATTAACTTGTACAGTTCACACTCTTTGGCTCTACCCATGAAATATCCAGTAAAATAGGTCTTTCACAACGAAATCTAGCTATAAAGTAACGGTATTTAAGTATGCATATTAGCTGGGTAGCTGACCCACGTAGTCCGTTCTTTCAAAAAGCAAAATAAGAGCATAATTTTTCCGCTATTTATTGAAAATAAAGGATTTCCCCCGCTTAATAGGTAAGCATTTGCTACCAATGGGGAAATTTGTCTCATCTTAAATTGTAAATTGAGGTGATTGGATTTCTACCAACCAAAAAACCATAAATTTGATACACAATAGAAGAATATATATAGATATCATTTTTTTTATTATCCATTTCTAAATTTTATAGATTTTTTTCAGTTAAGATAGTGAAGGGAAGAGCTCCATTCACTATCTTAACCGATACATCGATACTGGAAAATCTTTTTTCCTTTTTTTTTGTCTTAGTCTATGATCTGAACGAGTCGCACATACACCCTAATACAGGTTCCTCAGCGCTGAGGACATCCCCGAAGAGCGGGGGATTTTGTGACATTTCGGATTGGAACCAGAATGGAATGATTTTGAATATCGATTCATTAGTAAAAAACCGTCTCCGACTTTTGAATTGCCGAAACAAGAACTTTATGTAAGAGTTGAAGCCCCCAAAGGAGAATTGGGGATTTTTCTAATAGGAGATCAGAATGGTTTTCCTTGGAGATGGAAAATTCGTCCACCCGGTTTTATCAATTTGCAAATTCTTCCTATTGATACCCCGAGCTGGAGTCCACTAGGGTATCAATACTTGGCAGCGGATAAGGGTCCTTGGGACATGCTTTATTTAAGTTGGTATAGTCGACACACATTCTCCATTTGCCATTCTGTTTTTTGACTAGCACTACATTGGCTAGCCATGTTGGGTATTTGACTTCTCTGATGAAGCCAGCTTCCAGGAGTGCCTGTACTTGTTCTTCTACTACTAGGGCTCGTTCCGGGCCGAGCTTACGTCTTCTTTGTTGTACAGGTCGGGACCCCGGGTAAACCGAGAGCTTGTGGGACATGAGCTCGGGGTCTATCCCAGGCATGTCGGAGGCCTTCCAGGCGAAGAGATCGGAGTTATCTCTTAGGAGTTTAGTCAGCCCTTGTTTTAGGGTTTCCCCTAGGTTGGCTCCTATGTGAGTATTTTTTCCTTCCTCCTTGCCGATCTGTATCTCCTCCGTTTTTTCTCCCGGTTGTGGTCGCAGCTCTTCTCTGGCCCTTGCACCTCCGAGCTCTATTGTGTGAACTTTTCTGCCCTTTTCTCTCAGATTTAGGCTTTCATTGTAGCATTTTCTTGCCAATTTTTGATCTCCCCTTACCGTTCCTATCCCCGCTGAAGTCGGGAATTTCATGCAAAGGTGTGGTGTAGATACCACTGCTCCGAGTCGATTTAGAGTAGCTCTGCCGATTAAAGCGTTATATGCTGACCCTACATCGATGACTATGAAGTCTATACTCAGAGTCTTTGATTTTTCTCCCTTTACAAAAGTGGTGTGGAGGGGCAAAAATCCCAGTGGCTTTATTGGCGTGTCCCCTAATCTGTATAGGGTGTCGGGGTAGGCTCTTAATTCTTTCTCGTCCAACCCTAGTTTGTCAAAAGTGGGCTTAAAAAGGATGTCCGTCGAGCTTCCTTGGTCTACTAGGGTTCTGTGGAGATGGGCATTTTCCAGGATCATAGTTATTACTACTGGATCATCGTGTCCAAGGATTATTCCTTGCCCATCTTCTTTTGTGAATGAAATGGTAGGGAGGTCGGATGACTCTTCTCCGACCTGGTAGACTCTTTTGAGATGTCTTTTGCGAGAGGATTTGGTGAGTCCTCCTCCCGCGAACCTTCCTGAGATCATATGAATATGTCTCTCCGGAGTCTGCGGCGGTGGGTCTCTTCTATCCATATCATCTCGCTTTCTCTTCCCATGACCGTCTGACCTTTCTATGAGATATCTGTCAAGCCGACCTTCTCTAGCCAGCTTTTCTATCATATTTTTAAGGTCGTAACAGTCGTTTGTGGAGTGACCATATATTTTATGGTACTCACAGTAATCGCTGCGGCTCCCCCCTTTTTTATTTTTAATGGGTCTAGGGGGTGGCAGTCTTTCAGTGTTACAAATCTCTCTGTATACATCCACTATAGAAACTTTCAGAGGAGTATAAGAGTGGTATTTTCTTGGTCTCTCGAGACCGAGTTCTTCCTTTTTCTTGGTTTCCCTTTCCCTTTCTTTTGTTGAGGGAGGGAGCCCAGGGCGCCAACTCAGGTCTCTCAACTTAGCGTTTTCCTCCATATTGATGTACTTTTCGGCTCTTTCCTGTATATCACTTAGAGAAACGGGGTGTCTTTTAGATATGGATTGTGAGAAGGGGCCTTCTCTGAGTCCATTGACTAACCCCATTATGACTGCCTCTGTGGGCAGGTCTTGAATCTCTAAACATGCTTTATTGAACCTTTCCATATAGGCTTGTAAGGATTCTCCGACCTCCTGTTTTATTCCCAGGAGGCTCGGTGCATGTTTCACTTTGTCTTTCTGGATTGAGAACCTCATCAAAAACTTCCTTGAGAGGTCTTCAAAACTAGTAACCGACCTCGGGGGGAGGTTGTCGAACCACTTCATCGCTGCTTTCGATAGGGTAGTCGGGAAAGCTTTGCATCGCGTAGCATCGGAAGCATCAGCTAGGTACATCCGACTTTTAAAATTGCTCAAGTGATGCTTTGGATACGTGGTTCCGTCATAGAGGTCCATATCGGGGCTTTTGAAGTTCCTCGGAACTTTTGCCCTCATTATGTCCTTGCTGAAAGGATCCTCCCCTCCTAAGGGCGGCTCTTCTCGTTCATCACGGGAGTTGTGACCTTTGAGAGAGGATTCTAACTTTAAGAGTTTTCTCTCTAACTCTTTTCGTCGTTCCATCTCCTCTTTTAGGTTCTTTTCGTTTTCCTTTTGTCGCTCCCGTTCTTGTTCTAATTGTTCCAGGCGACTGTGGACTAATCCCATGAGTTCAGTTACATGGGATGGCCCCTTTTTCTCTTATTCACGTCCTTCTGAAGAGTTTACCTTCGGGTTTTTTACTCCGGAGGTACCTTCCCTGTGTTGATCATTAATTCCCTGGTGGAGGGTCAAGTCGGCATCATTATTGCCTGTGTCTAGATTCTCTTGTTCAGAATCTGACTCCACATGACCCTCTTCGGGGGATCTGTCCGCCATCACTGGTTGATCTCTCGGGTCCCCGGCAACGGCGTCAATATTACGGTGGGTAACCGGAGATTGATGGGCTGGATGGCGTTGGTTGGCCCAAATGTGTGAAGGAGAAGGATTTCGAATGGGTATGCAACTCGGGAGACTCCGTCCGACTTGTTTGTACGAAGAGATGGGGGTGGTACCTGCAAAGGCACTCCGATGCCTAAGTTAGCAAGGGTGTGAGCAGGTCTAGAGAGTATTGGACTTAGAGATACCTGAGGGGTGTCAGTGTATTTATAGTGGTGAACCAATAACCACCGTTGGAGTAGTGCCATATTTTTAGGGTGTTAACCGTCCAATTATCTTAGGGAAGTTAAGATATGCCTCGTGGAAGTGGTTAGAGAGATTCTAGGGGCAGTTACTCATTTGAATGAGTGTTTATCCGCCAGCTAATCTCGTGCCCGACTTCTTTAGAGCAGTTCGTGGTGAGTACCGACTTCATAGGATGAAGATTGGTACTGGTGAGGCCCAACCCTTTGGATTAGGTCTTTTGCTTGATCCTGTGCCTTTGTTATTGGGTCAGGGTATGAACACTTACATATACAGGATGTCGAAGATATTTTGATATATGCTCGTCGGCATGTGTGATGTCACGCTTTCCCATTTTTGTCTTTAACGCTACACTAAAATAATATAAAAAAAATTACTTATATTTTTCTTTTTTCTTTTTTACTGAAAACAATAATAATAATAACTCTTAATCTATTTACTAAACACATATCCTAAGAATTACTAATTATCCGATCTAAATATGTTTCTATTATTTTTCAATATATATTGTAAAAATGCCTAAAATTACTAAACATACTAAAATTTAATAACAATGATTTTGTTTTCCAATAATTAATTAAAATAAAAAAAGTAACGGTATATATATATATATATATATATATATATATATATATATATATATATATATATATATATATATATATATATATATATATAATTAATAATAATTCAATTTTATTATTAAAAACTTCACGCACTACACATATAAATTAACTAGAAATTTAAACTAATAAAAACTGAAACATCTAATATTTTATATAAAAAAATTAAAAAATAATCCATACTCATTAAATAATAATCAAGGCTATATATTTTAGTTAAATTTTAACCAAAAAATCTAAATCACTAAAAAATTATATCCGAATTAAATAAATAATTCTGTTTTAAAATAAATTATTTTAAATAAAACTAAAATTATTAAATTTTTTCTAATAAATTATTTAAAATATAACTAAAATCACTAAAAACGTCTGTTTTTCAAAAAAATAAAAAGTAAAACAAAACTAAAATTCTAAAACGGCCTGTTTCTCACATAAATTATATAAAATCAAACTAAAATTAATAAAAATTCTTTTTCTAAAAAATTAATTAAACAAAATTAAAATTAAAAAAAGATATACTAACAATCAACGAATAATATTATACACTAATGATAATTTATCAAGGCTAACAATTAATACTATTATTATAACTATAACAAAAAATATATATATTTTTAATAGAACTCTAGAGATATTTGATAATGGAGCTGATATTATATAAGTGCTGACTATATTTGTATCACAGGAACCATTTTCAAACACTAACTAGGTGTGCTTAACTATGAGTGAAGCTATTTATTTTTGGATAAGCATGGACATTCGAAACCAAAATGATTGATGAGAAAAATAAAATCAGAAAAAAGACAAAAGGATACAATTGTGCCTATATGCCATAAATAAAATGTTTGAAAAGAAGATCATTAACAAAAACCAATGTACCTGAACCTGCAATTCTTGAGCAGAAAACTCCAGCAAGGCACCTAAGAGTCTCCTCTTGAATATAGACAATGCTTCCTCACGCCTTCAAGACATTCAAGAATAGTAATAATATACATTAGGACCTTTTTTTTCTATTAGAAAAAGTGTAGTCATTGGAAACTTTTTGGCAAAAAAAAAGTTCCCAAAATTCTTCTATGAAAAGCTAACCAGTATCATAATTGTGTATTCCAAGAGAAAAATAGTTAAATGAAGCACATAAAGAACAGAAGCACATTTCAGCTAAACTTCAGATAATGGCTTATCATCATTTAAAACCATTCATGAATTTTCTCTTCTACAATTTTCATCATCACTCTCACTAATCAGTCAAGTTCATAATCCATTATCAGAGTTACAAAAAATTTCAACTCCCTAAAAATCTTTACTTCTACTGTGGTCATGCAAACTCTGTTAAACAAATACATTGATCAGAGTCATTCTCCTCAAACACATTAACAGTTTGGAAACTCCTCCACTAAGAGCAGTAAACCCTAACACATAGAGAACACGTTTTCATATCATCAAAACACAAGAAACACTCCTACTCTACAATTTTGCTTGGCCAAACCACTACGAAAGCCAGTAGTGATCAAACCCTAACACAGAGAAAAGAACAGAGGCGTTCATACCCACTAATTACAATCGAAAAAAAGGCCTGAACTTTGTGAATATTAAATGAACAACAACATCAAAAAACAGAGGAACCACATTTTTTTCCATTTTTGGCTTACCTTTTTCAGAGAAACAATGCTGCCCAACTTTGTGTATGAAGGAGAGGAAAGCAGCGATGCTCCAGAGCCAACGTCTTCCACTGAAATCGGTCCGGTTAATGGAGGAGCACATGCGCCATTGGAGATTGACGGAGGGAGAAGAAGGAACCACACTCTGTGTTGTGTTTGTTTTGTGTGTAGAGAAAAGGGAGACAAAACGTTATGGAAACGTTGAGGGAGGGACGTAGTGAGCGTGAAACGACGTCGTTTCATGTCATTTTGGCGCCACAGCCAAAACGACGTCGTTTCTGTGAGTCCCAGGTGTCAACGACGCTGCCAGCTAAGCTTTCCGGTTGCGCCACGTGTGCTGAAATGGTCGGAAGGACCACTTTGAGTCCTGGAGTGCAAGTTCGGGGATGACTCTGAGGAATTTTTAAGTTCAGGGACTACTTTGAGGCTCAAGTGCAACTTCAGGGACTACATTGAGACTTATCTCCTAATAAAAACTGAAACGTCTAATATTTTATATAAAAAAATTAAAAAATAATCCATACTCATTAAATAATAATCAAGGCTATATATTTTAGTTAAATTTTAACCAAAAAATCTAAATCACTAAAAAATTATATCCGAATTAAATAAATAATTCTGTTTTAAAATAAATTATTTTAAATAAAACTAAAATTATTAAATTTTTTCTAATAAATTATTTAAAATATAACTAAAATCACTAAAAACGTCTGTTTTTCAAAAAAATAAAAAGTAAAACAAAACTAAAATTCTAAAACGGCCTGTTTCTCACATAAATTATATAAAATCAAACTAAAATTAATAAAAATTCTTTTTCTAAAAAATTAATTAAACAAAATTAAAATTAAAAAAAGATATACTAACAATCAACGAATAATATTATACACTAATGATAATTTATCAAGGCTAACAATTAATACTATTATTATAACTATAACAAAAAAATATATATTTTTTAACTACTCCTAATCAACTAATAATTAATTTATTTATCTACGTAATCAAAGATTATTTTAAAAATATTATATATTGTTTTTTTTTACCTTTTAGTTCAAAATAATAGGATTAACCCTAACTAACTACTAATAAAACGTTTAAAATACTAATCTTTTTGTATCTTTGATTGGTTGTCGTTTTTCTTGTTGCGAGAATGTGGGGCTGTTATTTTCTTTGTTGTGGGAATGTGAGGTAAGTAAAATGGTAACTTTTAACTTCTTCAAACAGAATGAATAATAGAAACTATGAACTGAAGAAGAAAGAATGAAGGAAAAAGGGAATTGACGTTTTCATCAACGTGTGAGAAGAGAGAGGAACCTGTCCCGTCTCCCGTGTTGATCATACACAACAAAATGTCAGTGACATTTTTCACATAACGACATCGACGTCTTTTTTGTTACATCTGACGGCTCCCATAAAGCCGTTAAACTCTCCTGTTCAGTCATTTTGGTGGATAACACCACCGTTTAGCCCAATATTAAAAAAAAAAAGTGCACTTTTTGTCACTATCGCTTTCATCCCGAAATAATAACCAATATCAATAGTCATTAACTTAATAATTATTTTGTCTTAAGGTCACAAAACAAAACTTCTAGCAAGTGCCAATACAAGTGAATAAAAAGCGGTTAGAGAGCCATGTGTCTAGCAACATCATAAACTCATTTGATATGATATATGATATGATTAAACATTAAGGATTAATTTGGATTAGTTTTTTTTTAATATTTATTTTTAAAAAATTTATATTAAAAGATAATTTTGTATTTGGATAGAAAATATAAGAAGTGTTTAATAGATAATTTATTAAATTTTTCTTATTTTTTAAAAAACAAATATATTATTTGTTTAAAAAAATTGTATCTAAATACCTATTAATTTATTAATTATATAGAAATACTTAAGAAAAAAGGGAATCCAAATGCTATGTTGTGTAGAAGTACATTCTAAAGGATGATGACAGCATCATCAACTTTAACCGAAATGTATTTAAGCTGCCTTTTTATGTAGGTGGGGGACGTGCGGAATATAAAATTAGAATTTAATTTTAATGCCGGATAATCTAAAACGTTTTATATCCTGGTTCAATTATATTTATTTTTTTAAATAATTATTCGTGTGCTTAATTTAAAAGTAATTATTTTTATTTATATAATAATATTACGTAATTAGATGTACGTGATTTAAAAATTATTTTAAATTAAAATATATTAAAATTAAATTCATAAAATTAAAAAAATTAAAAAATACAAAACTGAGTGGCAGAAATAATTAAATAAATGACTCATTAAAATGGAACTGGATGTGATTTTGGTTTCAAATATGTTGCAAATGGTATTTGGATATTTGCATGATTCACATGTCACTTGATCGAACGACTTTTGGTATTAACCTTCAGTTTGTTATCTTATCTACATCTTCTTTCTTCTCTGATTGGGGCCCTAGAAGAAGGAACCTTTCCTTTATTTACCTTGTCTTTTATGTCCATGAACCCAATACCTTACACTATTGCGTGCACCAGCAGCAGTGAGATTATAGGTCAGTTTTCGTTATAAATAATTTTTCCATGCATTCTAGATCAGAAGACTTTGACTTAGACTTGAACATTGTTATTGTTAAATTTTGCCATAATTTGATATAGGTTATGCATACCTACTTTCTTAGCTTCTAATGTAATAATCAAAAGAAACATGCATGACCATTCTTTGGAGAGTTAAATACTTCAAAGTTTTGATTTCCTTTCTCTTGCTTTTGATGCAAACTTAGTGGCATAATTTTCTTAAAAAGATGTTTTGCAGTTTTTTTTAATGATTTTATTTTTACTAAAAAATTTCTTTTAAACATGTCAAAAAAAATAAAAATAAAAATATTTTTTTTCCAATAGAACAATGACACTCAAACAATACCATTTTCAATGTGTTATGGTGATCTTTTTCTTTTTTTTTCTTTCAAAAATAACTATAGTTGTGTACATGTAAAATATTTTTTTTTCTTATACTATTCAATTCAAAACATAATTTGGATGTGACCCAAAGAAACTAAATCAAAATTTCATAGCCCAACAAAATCAATCTTTCAGTCCCGTTTGAATGATGAACTAATTTGACCCTCAATTTATAAATTTTTAATAGTTTGACCTCATTTTTTATTAAAATCCATGTTATAATATAATTTTGGATAATGTCAATTTTTCGATTAAATCCCTAGAAATCCATTATTCAATCAAATTTTTTTGTTGTGTATACATAAGAAAAAGATTCAATCAAACCAAAATATTTGTAATATAGGTTGATCTATTAGATATATTTATTACTGTAATTAAAAAAATTAATATAGGGACGTTATCGTAAACCTTTTAAAATATAAAATAAAATATTTTTTTGTCTCTAATATTTGAGGTAAGTCTCAAAATTGTTTCTAATATTTAAATTTTCCTATTTAAGTCCTAGTCTTACTATGCATTCAAGCTTTTTTTGCAACAAAGTCCAACCAAGTTGGTCAAATTCTAACAAAAATCAGTTTCATTAGTGAGAGGGTGATACACGTTTTAACTATCCCCACTAACATGAACGTTTGTATCTCATGTTCCTCATCTTCTTTCTTTTTCTCCTTCTTTTTTGCGTTCCTCATCTTTCTTCTTCGCGTTCTTTTTTTTTCTCTTTGCGTATTTCCTCCTCGTCGTCATTCTTTTATGGCTGCTGTTGTTACTATTTTTTTCTTTTCCTCCTCCTCTTTCTGGTAATTTTGTAACATTATGTGTTTCTTTTTCTTTGTTTAATTTTTTTTATTCTTGTTAAGAGAGTAAAACAAAAAGAATCATGAAAAGGTAAAATAAGAAAGAGAAAATGAAGAAGAAGAGAAAGAGGAGGAGGATTTTTGAGTTATGTAGAATTTATTAAGAAATAACACCAAAATTTTTTAACCGTTACACAGAAGTTTTTTAATTTTGATACTGAAATTTCTTAACTGCGACACAAGTATTATGAGCAACATATTGATAACTTTTCTGAATTTAAAATTTACATGCATGTATTTTTGTGGTTGATTGAGACTTGTTTGCTTGTTCTAAATTGAGTTTGTTTGTATATTGTTATCACTAAATAATTTCGGTGCATTCTAAATTTGAATAAGGTGCACTTGATCTCATTGACTTGGATTTGGTGTAATTAGTTCATGTAAGATAATTGTAGTATTTTTGGCGTCATTTATGCCATATTGATGACCCTAAAATTTACATGCATATATTTTTGGTAGATGATTAAATCTAGTTTGTGTGTTTGTTTTGAATTGAGTTTGCTTATGTGTTGTCATCATTAAGTAATTTCGGTGTATTCTGGATTTAATTAAGGTTTACTTGGCCTGTATACTTGTTCTAAACTAAATTTGTTTGTGTCACTGTCATTAAGTAATTTTGTTATATTTCTCAATTTAAATAAGGTAGACTTAGTCTCGTTGACTTGGATTTAATGTAATTAATTCATGCAAGATAATTGTAATGCTTATGGTGCCATCTAGCATACAAAAACTACAAAAACATAGGGTTCAACTCATATACAAAACTAGTATACGAGTATCAACTATTCACAAACTACATTAATAAAAAAAACGAATCAAACTTCGTCGAGTTGATTCGATTCATAACAATAATCCAATTCACTCTGGTTTAACTGATTTGAACTTACATCATACATTATTTTCAAAAATAAAAATGTTATATATATATATAAGAAAAAGACGAAAATAATGACAATAACAATAACGATAATAATGATAATGATGACGATGGAGGAGGAGGAGGAGGAGGAGGAGGAGGAGGTGAAGGTGGTGGTGCTGACGACAAATATGATGAAAGAGAAAGATGAGAAAAAATGAGGAGAAGTAGAAGAAGAAAAAGAAGTAGCCGCAACAGGAGGCGTACGGAGGAGGAGGAAGAAGAAGAAGAGTGCGCGTGCGTGATGTAAAAAACTATTATAACAACTTGGTTAATTATTTTACTTGGTATAGTGCTTTATTGTTTAAGTCAACTAACGTTTCAAAATTAGTTTAATGTTGTCCTGTCGTTAGAGATCTATCAACAGAATTGACGGTTAGATAAAATTGAGATGATTTTTGAAATATTAGAGACTTAAATAGGACGAAAACGTTGGGGACGAAAATAATATATTAGTATTAAAAGAATTACTAAATCAAGTAAAATAAAAATAAATTTTAACGAAATAAATTGCATTACAAATTTAAGATTTTTACTCATCATAAAATACTTATAGAATGACTAGCAGATAAACTTTTAGGAAAAAAAATGAATACGATAAATATATAATAAAATATAAATTATACATTTTTGTCTCTAATGTATATCCAACTTCTTTAATATTTAATTTAAATATATTTTATTTTTAAATTTTGAAATAAATTTTAATTTTATCCTTTAATAATATCTTTTTTAACGGTTCATGATTATTCAATTATTTTTTAATCATATATTCTAAATAAATTATTCTTAGTTATATTACTTTCATTTTAAGTAAATTTATTTTTCTTAATTTTACTCTTAAAAATTTTTACTCATAATGAAATATTCATAGAATGACTAGTACATAAACTTATAAAAACAAAAACATGATTACATATATAATAAAGTATAAATGATATATTTTTGTCTCTAATATATCAAAAATTTTTAATGTTTAATTTACTTAAATTTTATTTTTAATTTTAAATAAATTTTAATTTATCCTTTAATAATGTCATTTTTTTACGATAAATAATTATTCAATTATTTTTTTATTGCATCTAAATAAATTACTCTTAATCATATTTTTTTTATTCTAAATAAATTTATTTTTTAATTTTATTCTTAATTACATTACTTTCATTCTAAGTAAATTTATTTTTTATTAAGAGCAAACTTAAAAAATAATTTAAACAATTATTTGTTGTAAAAAAATTAAAATTATTAAAAAAATTAAAATTTATTTAAAAGTTAGAAATAAAATTTAATTAAATTAAACGTTAAAAAAGTTTAGCATATTAAAGAATAAAAAGTATAATTTATATTTTATATATGCTATGTTTTTTTTCTTTCTCAAAATTTTATATATCAGTAATTCTAAAAGTATAAATATGTAATTCATTCTATTAAAATTTATTATAATTTTATTTGATTTAATATTCTTCTAAAAATAATATATTATTTTTATTTTAAAATTTTTATTTTATTTAAATTTTTAATATTTTAAAATTATGTTAATTTTATTTTATCATTAATTTTGTTAACAGATTACTAACAAAAAAATAATATTAAAAATTTAAAACGTTAAAACTTAAATAATATAATTTAAATATTAGAAACAATTTGAAAACTACCTCACTGATTAAGAAAAAAACAATATTTTACTCTATAAAATATATAACAAATACAAAATGAGGATAAAAAGCGGGATTAGCTATAAATAGAATACAAAATTAAAATCAAAACACGTTGTCGTTGGCATCCCTAGATCCTGATTTCTGCAGCGTCTTGGGCTTGGAGAGGAAATGTCGTAAACGCCGCATTTGGTTGTCGTTTCGACAAAGAGAAAGAAAGAGGGTTATCGAGTCAGAGTCCAATTTTGGGGAGCGATTGGAAATTTGGAATAATCATTCTATCGATCGAGAAATGGGAGAGACGAGCTCCACCGTCGACGACGATTTTCTTCTCAAAGCTTTCTTCGCCGAAGTCAGCGAGGTTGAGAGAGATAACGAAGTCCTCAGGTCTCTCTCTCCGTCTCTCTGTTGCAATGGAGGTTACTTCTGTTAGGGTTTCTTTTTTTATATATATAATTTTTTTCGTTTGCAGTTATTTGTATAGTTTCTAATTTGAGGTTATTAGGTTTAATGAGCTGCGACGTTTACATTTGTATGCAGAATTTTGAAATTTTGCGTTGTTTGATTCAATTCGGTGTTTTTTCCTCTCATTGTTGAATTGTGGTGGGGAGTGATGTGATTTTAAGTGAGAGTGTTGATGTTATTGTGAACAACAAGACAAGTTGTAGCGTTTTGGTTATGGTTATGAATGTGTTGTTATTGAGAGGAAAAAAAAAGGGTGACAGGCATAAGTTTGTGATTATGAGAGGGGTAATGTTGACTGCAAGCATAAGTATTACTTATTTTGGAGTTTCAATTTCTAGGTTTATGCTTATGTTATTGCTAGTTTCATTTGTATGAGGTTCTACATACACTCTGTTGATCAACATTTTAGTTGACTTAATTGTTATGTTTTTTCCCCACAGGATTTTGTCTTGCTTTAAGCTAAATCCATTTGAGTATCTGAACCTACCATTTGATTCATCGATTGATGATGTGAAAAAGCAATACCGTAAGGTAAATTCTTTCAATGCAAGGGATAATTTTGACTGTTCCATGGACATCTTATAATGATTTTTTGTTGTTTTGTTGTAGTTGTCATTGATGGTTCACCCTGACAAGTGTAACCATCCACAGGCAAAGGAGGCTTTTGGAGGTATGTATGTGCATGCTCTGTTATTATTTCTGCAGTTGACGTTTTCTGATAGTGGATATCGATTATAATTATAAGTTTCATGGCTAGATGGCTCTTGTGAATAGTGTCTGCATTTTTTAATGTTTGATGGGCTATTCACTTGTCTGCAGCACTAGCCAAAGCTCAGCAATTATTACTTGATCAAAATGAAAGAGATTACCTTCTTAGCCAAGTTAATTCAGCAAAAGGTCAGCGTAAATTAGTTTGTTTTAGTTGGCTCCTAGTATATGTTGACTTTTAATGTTGCAAATTCTTTTCATGAAGGATCATCATGGACTCCGAGAGTAGTGATTTTGGATTATTGGGAAACTTAGTTTACTATCTTCATAGCTAGACCAAACTTTGTCTTCTTTATTTATTTTTCAATTTGGTTCAATGTTTAAAGGTAATTCTGGACAATTTCTGCTGAGTACTGATGTGGTTCACTTCTCTATTTTAAGATTTATGGTGGGTGTCTGTTCCATGTACTTCCGCACATGTCTGTATTGACATTGTTGAAGAGCTAATGCAATGTATTTGGGGCCCTCTCCCTGTTTCTCTGTGTTTTGTCCCTTGTTTGAAGCATGAAAACCCCAAATTTGTGACATTTGCTGCGCATGTGTCCTTCATTGCTTTTATACCAAAAAGGAAAAAAAATGGATTCATTATTTATTCTTTTCTTCTCATATTTACTCATTTGTTTACCCCCCCCCCCCTTCTTTTTTTCTCTTCTCTCTGCATCTCTAATTCTCTATGATGAAGAAATTCCTTTGTTAGAAAGTTGGTGCACAATTCATAAAGAAATCATCTTTTTCCCATGTATGTCACCTGCAGAAGAACTTAGAGCCAAGAGGAAGAAGCAGTTGAAGAAAGATACAGCATCGAAAATTAAGTCTTTGGTTGAAGAGGTAGGTGCAGTTTTACTAGATGATCCCCTCTGGCTACAACCTATATTTTGGAGTACCCACTCTGTGTGTGATGTGTATCTATTTGTCTGTGTTTGTTTCTCAGTGCCATTATACTCTTCAGATGCATTAGTGATGAAACTATCATATGTTAATATTGTAAAACCGGCATGTCATGAATATTAAATGGAACAATAGTATCTTTGACTTTCTAAAAGACCAATATTTTTATATCTCTTTTTTCTCTGCATCACAGGGAAAATATGACCAGCAATATGAAAAATCAGAAGAGTTCCAGCAAGAGCTGAAAATGAAGGTTCGTGAGCTATTAACAGAACAAGAATGGAGGAGACGAAAAATGCAAATGAGGGTATGTTCTAAAATCTCCCACCAAAAGAAAAAATGTTCTACTAAAACACCAAATGCGTGATTTGGGGAAGTGTCAGTGATAACTGTGAAAATGTGATCATCGTGTGACTGCTTACCTGTGCAAATTTGTCTTGGAGATTATATTCACAAGTATTTCATGTTTTGTGACCTCAAGTTTATTCATGATCATGTAGATATCAGAGGAGGAAGGCAGATTAAAAAAGGATGAAGAGGAACAAAAAGAGATGTGGAAAAGAAAGCGTGAACATGAGGAAGAGTGGGAAGGAACGAGAGAAAAGAGGGTTAGTTTGCTATGATTTCATCTTTGGCCTTCATTTTATACATCAATCGAGTCCTGTATGTGCTGTGAGAGTCTGATAACTTTATAACTGGACAAGCTTCTTGCACCTTCTTCTGCATCCTAGTAACATGTAAGATTTTCACTAGCTCCAGGGACAAATTAACACAATTAATTTCTCCTATTAGGTGTCAAGTTGGAGAGATTTTATGAAGGGTGGAAAGAAGGTGAGATATTGAACTTCTGATTGTCACATAAGTGAATATTCCATTGACACACCTTGAAGAAAAGAAGTGACAATTTGCTTGAATTTATTGGCATGCAGACTAAGAAAGGAGAAATTCGCCCCCCAAAGCTCAAGACAGAAGATCCCAACAAATCCTATGTTCAGAGACCGGTTAAGAGAGGTTAGGTCTGCCATTATGTTTGGAGGACTCAATTGGTAATCAATCTAATTACGGAGTCAAGAGGATTCATGCATATGCTGCCCTCTGCATGGACTATCTCTATCTGTAAGCCTGTAAGAGTGTTCATTGTTGTGCTCATTGGAAACATCTTGAATTGAGTGTCCATCCCCTCAATCCCCTCAGCTGAATGAAATCCCATTCTGGGATTTGCACCTTCATGGGAAGGACGTGTATAGGTAGGTTCTATTCTATGCCATAATTAATTAATTTGGGGGAAGTAATCATTCATATCGAAACCTGTAAATGTTATTTGAAGCCCAAAATGAAAGGATAATTGAACAAAAGAAAATATAGGCCATGTCTTGATAGTTGTCTTGACTTTCTTGGTACATTAGTGAATCAGATGCATTGATTTATGACTCTACCAAAAAAGTCAAAATGATTTATCAATATGGAATGCAGGTAAAAATGTTAGGGGAAAGTATTAGTTTTCTGGTGTAATCTTGACAGATGAAACGTTTTAGGTCACATAAACATGTATACTTTGTTTCTGAATATATTTGATAATGTTGATATTTTAGTCAAAATGAAAATCTCACTCATCCATTTTATCTTAGACGAGTGTGTGTGCCAACTAGCTTGGACATGAATTCTAGAATGTTACTTTCATCCATACCTCACGGTGGAAGCTTTTTACCTTTTTTTTTTCCCTTGTAGTCTCTACATATTTATTACCTTCTCTTAATGTTGACCCGGCTATTATTTTCAATTCTCCAATCACTCAAATGCTTCTATTCCACGAGCATTTATCTTGGGTAAGAGAACTTTCGCCCAAGGTAAATAACACGATAAAAATATGGATTTGGTGGTTAACAAGTCGTACTTGTTAAAAATGAAAAGTATTTATTGAAAGTTTAAATTTTTTTATATTTTTAGTACACTTCCTATTTATTACGCGTTTTTTCTGCTTTTTTTTCCCTCACGCTTCTCTCCTGCGCTTCTACTTCTTCTCAGTTCGTTTACGCACGGAGCGTCTTCTTCTTTTTTGTCTTTTTCTTAGTGTTCTTCCTCCTCATTCTCCTCCTTTTTTTTGCGTTTTTTCTACTTCTTCTCAGTTCGTTTACGCACGGAGCGTCTTCTTCTTTTTTGTCTTTTTCTTAGTGTTCTTCCTCCTCATTCTCCTTTTTTTTGCGTTTTTTTTACGCACGGAACGTCTTCTTTTTTGTCTTTTTCTTAGCGTTCTTCCTCCTCATTCTCCTCCTTTTTTTTGCGTTTTTTTTTTCACGTATTTTCTCCTTATTGTCATTCTGTTGTTGTTGTTGCTGTATTTTTTGTCTTTTCTTTTTTCTCTCCCTAGTAAAGAAGTAGTAAAAAGTGAGGAGGAATAGTTTTGAATTGTGCAGAATAGAAATGAACCGAACATGTTATTATGATGAAACAGTTGTATAGTACTGAATGAATGGAACATTATCCATTATATAAATTCAAATTCGAATAGCTTTCTGCATAATGAACCGAACACATACTTATGGTGAAACAATTATATAGTACTAAATAAACGAAACATAATCCATTATATAAAATCAAATTCAAAAACAGCTTTCTGCATAATGAACTGAACACGTACTCATGGTAAAACAATTTTATAGTATTTAATGAACGAAACATAATCCATTATATAAAATCAAATTCGAAACACCTCTGTCTACAATTTAAAAATTATCAATTCAATTCAATTTAGATCTAGAACACCTGCGTCCATTCAATTCAATTTAGCAATTGCATTCCATTCAATTCAATTGAAAAAATAATCCATTAGCAAAATGTTGGTGGTGTTGGTGATGACGATAACGAAAGAGGAGAAGAAAAAGAAGAAGAAGAGAAGAGAGGAGGAGATGGAGAAGCAGAAGAAGAATCTGTGTGCGCGAGGAGGAGGATGTATACGTGAATTTGAAAAAGAAGAAAAAGAAGAAAAAGCGCGGGGGAGGAGAAGAAAATAAAGCGCGTGTAATGACGCTTTTTTAATGAGAGTGGTTTTTATTGGTGTTGGACCTACTTGGATAAAACTTGGATGAAAAAATACTTAGATGTGTAGCATAGCCCTATTATTTTTATCAACAAATGTTTAGAACATTAATAAAATTAATAAAAAAACTAATATTGTAATTAAAGATAATTCTATTTAATAAAAATACCTAAATATTAAACAATTACTCTAAATTTACATATCTTTCACAAACCACACCATTTTCCTTCCTCTTGTCCTTTTTATACATATATTAACGATATATATTTTAATTTTCTTTTAATAACTAGCATTTAATTATACTTAAATAACTTTCTTAGTATTATAATTATTCATGTAATAATACATTTTAAATTAAATTAGTCAAATATGATAAAATAACACTAAATTCATAATATGATATATATTCTTTAAATTATAATATAAAACATAACATTGATAAAAAAAAAACATGCTCAAACAATATACTTTTAGTTAACCAAAAGTATTTGGGTTATCATCATTTTGGATATTCATCAAATCCAAATAAATATTTTCTATCAAAATATATGAAACCACTTAAAAAATACTACTAATAAACTACAGAATGACAATATTTTATCCTACGTCAGTAATCCTAATTTCACAGAACACAGTGTCAACCTATCAACAATTCAGGTGTTAATTAGATCCAATATGACAGCAAATATTGCAACTTAGAGAGAAGGACAGCAGAAAAATATGGAGGAAGAGGAGGATGTAGTGAGAGTGGGGGAAGAAGACATTCAATCTGGTGTTGAGAGATGCTCTAGGAGTCTCCTTGGAAGGTTACTTGCTGATTGACCCTTCTTCGAAGGTACTCTAGAGGCAGCAATGCAGGTGATATGGAGACAACCAGTAGGGTTTAGGGTCACGAACCATGGAGGAAAACTCTTTCAATTCTATTTTGATGAGGAGATTGATATGGTAAGGATTGAAAAAGGAGCTCCATGGCTCTTCAAAATTTTATATTCTAAACTTGAGAAGGTGGAAGGAAGATGTGCTAATAGATGATGTAGAATTTTCTTAGGTACCTATATGAATCCAACTGTGGGGTTCCGGAACATTATAAAGCAAAAGAGATTCGCCGGAAGATAGGAGGAAATATGGGGGAGATTCTATACGTGGATATTTTCCAAGAGAGAAGGAAGGAAAACAGAATAATCAAGGCTCAAATTAATCTTGATATCACCAAACCCTTGCGCAGAATTACTAAAGGGCTGGCCCTAACAAGAAGATAATCGAGGTAACACTCAAGTATGAACGCATTGTTGTATTTTGTAATTATTGTGGACACTTAGGCCACGAAACAGGAGGCTGTCAAAAACAGCTGGAGGACTCTTTGAAAGGAGAGGTGGATGAGGAAGGATGGGGAGGGTGGCTAAGGTCAGAACAGGGTGGAAGGCGGGAGCAGAACTTGAACGATACCATTATTCCTAATTCTGTAGTTGAAGATTGAACATGGATAAGAGATAAAAAGCCAACACCGGTGAGTTTGCTTAAAGGTATGGCCAACTTATCTACGGAGGAGAAAAATCAGAGGAAAAACAATAAGGAATTGGTAATTAACTCTCCCAATAGGAAGGACCCACTACTGAATCTTGATGATGAGAGTAGTAAAACCAATGATCCTGTTGGGAGTTGTCAACAATATTCAGGGAAAATAAGGGGGAGAACGGAGTAATGAATGCTTTGTATTTAACGAAGGCAGCAACTATAGAAAATAGTGCATTCAGAGGAGATCCAAACTGAAACAATTAGCCAGGATAAAAACCATTGACATTACAGGAAGGAAAAGAAGATCCCAGGAGGAGAAGGATGAAATAGGTTAGAAAAGGATTTGTCAGAAGATAGATGCTGGTGCTAATGAGGGAGAGTGCCACCCTTCAAAGGGCATCCGAATAGCCATGAAGATGGTAACGTGGAACTGTTGGGGTTCGGGAAAACCCCTGACAGCTCACAACACAAAGGGATTACAAAATCCCATTCCCCCGAAGTATTATTTCTCTATAAAACTAAAAATATTACTTCGACAGTGGAGAGAGTGATTAAAGGAGCTGGTTTTCAGTTGCTGTTTTGTGTTGAGCTGGTTGGTCTTGCGGGAGGAGGATTAATGGTTGCTTGGAGGTGAAACTGCAGATTTTGGCACATGATTCATTCTTTATACATTTCACTTGGGAAGATCAGCAAAAAATGAAGGTTTGGGATGTCATAGCAGTTTATTTACACACGGACGAGGCAGCTAGGGCAGAATAATTTGTTACAATTTTGCAAATTAGAGAATCCACAGGCGAAAATCTAGTAGTGGTGTAAGACTTTAACGCAATTAACGATCACCATGAGAAGGAGGGGGGAAGGATGAAATCGGCCTCATCTATTCAGAGCTTTACTGACTTTATTAATAAGGGTAATTTGGTAGATCTGGGGTATGAAGGAAAGAAATTTACATGGTGCAACAGACAGTTTGGAAGGAATTTCATTCAGAGAAGGTTGGATAGAGCTTTAGCATCTGAGAACTGGAGGACAGCATATCCGAATGCTTATGTTGCTCATTTAGATGATATCGGATCAGATCACTGCCCATTACTAATTAGCTCAGAGAGAGAAATTCGAAGAACCAAAAGAAGATTCAGATTCCAAGAGTGCTGGTGTGTTAGAGAGGAGGTTTCTACAATTGTTAAACAAGCTTGGGACCTAAATGTTGTTGTCTCTCCTATGTTCAAACTGGCTGCGAAATTAAAAAGCTGCAGGCATAAGCTGGTGGATTGGCAAAAATCAGCAGCTCCTAATTCAAAATTTCAGATTCAAAACTTGTAAGTGAGGTTGGATGAAGAGAAGGCAAAAAGAGTGGCGCGCGGATAGCACTACTGTCCAAATTTTGGAGGCTGAATTAGTGGAAAACTTGGAACAAGAGGAGCGTTTTTGGAAGGAAAAATCCAAGGTGTAGTGGCTGAATTGGGGTGAAAAAAATACAAAATTATTTCACTCTAAATTTCAGTTAAGATGCCGCAGGAACAAAATCCAAGAACTAGTAGACAATGAAGGTAATGTGGCGTCGGACTAGGTTGGTATTGTGGCAGTTGCGCAAGATTATTTTGTTAAGCTTTTTACAATAGCTAACCCAATGGATCCAACTGAAGTTCTTCAGAAAATAGGCACAAAAATTGATGACACTACTAACCATTTTCTTAATCCAGTAACAGAGAAGGAGATTAAATCAACAACCTTCTCTATCAATCCTTTCTCAGCTCCCAAGGATGATGGTTTTACGGCTAAGTTTTTTCAGTTCTATTGGGAGCTAATTAGAAAGGATGTGATATTTGTAGTCAAGAGCTTTTTTTCAGGAGGTAAAATGCTAAAAGCTTTCAATGCAATCATACGAATATTTGTCTTATTCCAAAAGTTAGAAATGCTTGCTCTATGAAGCAGGTCAGACCAATCAGCTTGGGTAGTGTCTTCTATAAAATACTCTCTAAAATCCTAGTACACAGATTGCAAAACTTTATGAATAGGATTATTAGCGACACTCAAAATTCCTTCATTAGAGGGAGATTAATTAGTGACAATATTTTGATTGTTCACAAATTCATGTACTTCCTGAAGAATAAGACTTATGGTGATTATGAATTAGCATTAAAGCTGGATATGAGTAAAGCATATGACAGAGTTGAGTGGAGTTTTGTATGGATTGTTTTGAACAAAATGGGTTTTTACAAGAAGTGGATTGATTGGATCAGAGAGTATGTGGAGACGGTTTCTTATTCCATTACTGTGGAAGGTCAACCTCATGGTTTCTTCAAACTATGTAGAGGGTTACGTCAAGGCGATCCCCTCTCCCCCTATCTATTTTTGTTTTGTGCAGAAGGTCTATCCCGTTTGCTCCACAGAGGAGAACGACGTCTAGAAGTCTATGGACAAGTCTTCTATTTTTTTTTTAGCAAGAATACCCCTTCTACTGTTCGGGATCAGTTGGATGGTCTACTCTTAGTTCCACATGTAGGCTGCCAAAACAAGTACCTTCGCCTCTCAGCTGTGATCAACCGATCCAAGAAAAAAACCTTTAACTACATGAAAGATAAGGTTGCGCAGAAGCTCCAAAATTGGAAGAGGAATATTCTTTCCACTAGTGGTAGAGAAGTTCTAATTAAAGCAGTTGCTGTGGCGATTCCAATCTATACACTAAGTTGCTTTAAGCTACCGGAAACCCTCTTAGAGGAGATTCAGAAGGCAACTATGCAGTTTTGGTGGGGACAAAAGAATAATGAGAAAAGGATGCAATGGATAAGTTGAAAAATTGCTTGTAGACCGAAGAGTGAGGGAGGTTTGAACTTCAAAGATCTAAGTGCTTTTAACTTGGCAATGTTGGAAAAGTAAGCGTGGCGACTATTGCAAGACGTTGTCCTTAATTCACAAGGTTTTTAAGAGTAAATATTTTAGATTCTCGTCTTTTTTGAGAGCAGGACCAGGCATTAACCCGGCTGAAAAAACTTTCTTGAGGGTAGAAAGGTTTTGGAAAAAGGCATTTTTTTGGAAAATAGGGTGAGGTAATTTGGTTAAGGTCTGTGAAGATAACTGGCTTAATGAAATTAACCCTATTGACATTCGTTTGAATAACACAATAGGCCTTAAACCAGAATGGGTATCGGATATTATATTACTAGATGGGAATTGAAATCAAGCAATGATCACAACAAAGAATCAACAGTGGCACAAGCAATTTTAAGCACAACAATTCATCAAGGTGAGGATCGTGTTACCTGGCCTAGGGAGAGGAATGAAAACTATTCCGTTGCTTCAGGGTATTTGCTGGCATTCCAATTTTACCATGTCCCAACTAAATTCCTACCAGAGCAGTGCAGAGTAAAAAAGATTTGGTCTTCGATTTGGAACCTAAAATGCCAACCAAAAATCAAGTCTTTTTGTGAAAAGTGATGCATGCAGAGCTACCAGTAAAGGAGAGGTTACATTACCAAGATCCATTCGGTGTCTCCCTTATGCCCTCGGTGTATGGCGAGTGATAAGTCCACTGTTCATGGCCTTCTTTTTTGCCCAAACTCAGAAATTGCTTGGAGAATGAATGACCTTCCATTTCCATTGCAACAACTGGAACCATGGAGATGGTGGTTGTGGGTTCAGAATCAGATTAATAGAGGAAGTGATGCACAAAAAAAACTCCAATTTGTAGCATTCTTTACCTGGAATATTTGAAAAGTTAGAAATTTGAAGGTATTCGAAGTTAAATCATCGTCCCCCCAAAAGTTTGTTAGCCAAACAGAGCAGCAGCTGTCGAAGCAACGATTCGTTTTCTTTAGTTGGTATTTTTTGTTCACATCAAGTTAATGACTTTCTTTTCTCTTTTCTTTATTAAAGTTTCAGGAGATTAACTAAATATTTATCCTTTTAATTGAGAATTTTCTATTTATCCTTTGTTGCAAGTCCAAATGGACTATTCATTTTATTGAATTAATAAAATCTAGTTTTGGAAAAAAAAACACCTAGCTAGAGTTACTATCAGTGAGCCATCTTTGCTATTTACCAGGTACCAGCCATAATATGTAAAAAAAATCCTTCATCATAACCATCCTAATGTCTGTTAACATTCTCAAGATTATTTTACATAATTATATAAAAATATTATTAAAAAGATAATTATAATGATGTATAAGCATGATACGATGATGTAAAACAAACCAATCAGTAAATTCTTATAAATGAAGAACACAACACACCATAGATGTATACATTGTTACATCCATTGTGGCCTTGCATTGCTATCACCATAGTATAGAATGCAAAATTAAAGCCACAACCTTTAACATGTCAATCAACTCCAACCTAATTAAAATTTCACCTATGCATATCACATAATAATTTTTACATCCAGCCAGATAGGGGTGGCAATGGGTAGGGTAGGGTAGGGTTTAAAGCCAACCCTAACTCTACTCGCGGGTTGAGAATATCCCAACTTTAACCCTATCCATTTTCAACCCGCGGATACCTGACGACCCTACTTGCGGGTTACAAAAAAAATGCAAAATTATTATATAACTTAATGATAATTTAAAATAGAATTGACTTTTATGTAAATAAAATATTAAATTATCAATTAATGATCTTTTTTAATGGCTAAGAATCTTTTACATTTAGTGAAAAATCTTTGATTCAACATCTACTTAAAACATATTTTTATATAAATATATATAGGGTGTGGGTTGGTCGGGTAGGGTTGAAGCTCAACCCGCACCCTACCCTACCCGCTACGGATCGAGTTAACAACCTTACCCAATCGGATGGGGTCGGATTAGATACCCGCAGGTAGGGTACATGTTGCCACCCCTACAGCCACATATCCAATAGCATTTCAATTTTAATTGACATAAATAACAATAATTAATAACTTATCATATTTATGTTTGGAACTGAGTTAATTCAGGTGCACTATTTATATTAATTGGAGAGTATTGGATAATTTATAACAAAACTTCGATTTCTTCTGTGTTAATTCTATATTCAAACGATTGAAACAGTATTTTTATCAAATTCCATAATCCATGAATCTCTTTTTTCACATTTTCAAGTTCACCCTTTAAAAATGTCAATTTCTCTTGGTGGTGGTGTTTGATTTCAGAAATTTCAGCAATTTTTTTAAAACAACTTTGTGCAATAGATCTTTTATAGCTCCCAACCTGATTTGGTTGTTCCTTTTCAAATAAGACCCCAGTAACTTCTTCTGTTTCACTAGCAATTCGCCAGTTTTGAAAATTTTTCTAGCCAAAAAAATATTTAAAATAAAATTAGTTACTATATCATGAATTTGTGATAAAATCAACTATAATAAAATTCACACACTAAAGGTAGCTTCTTAATTAGCTCAATCTAAGTTGCTTTTTTCATATCTGACAATATAATTCCTTGAAGATGAGATTTTAAGCTTTATATATGATGATTCATCCAAAGAAGAAGGCAATCAATTCATGCATAATTCAAATCATATACACAGTCTTTGTTTTCTTATTTTTGAGTGTATTCATATTTTTTTATTGTCTAGATTTAAGCTTACATTAAGAGAGTCAAAAGGCAAAGAGAGTTAATCACACAAAAGCTATTTAATCTTTTGTTTGTTTAAGTTTTGATTTCGAAAGTGTGCTGGAATTAGGGTGTATTTGGTTTTTTTTTAACTAGGTTGGGTTAACACTTAGGAGTTACTAAGCTTGGGATAGCTTAGGTGTATTACAAGAGTGTGAGTCTCTTGAAATTGATGTTTGTAATCATTCTTGATTATAGTGGAAATTCCACGATGATACATGATGGAGATTGGATGTAAGTCTCATTGCACTTAGAGTTTGAATCAAGATATATTACTATGTTATCTTCTTCCTGTATCTTTGTTATTACATACTTAGAAAGAGACAAAACCAAAATAATCTCCTAATTTATTAGTTCCGTTGCATAAACGATAAAGTGGTTCTTTGATTCAACCCCCTTTCTCAACTCACTTAAGAACCTTTAATTGGCATCAGAGTTTAGGCTCAAGGAGCAAGCTTAACTGCCTGGAGTAAAAGATTCATGGTAATCTTTGTGGCTTATACGCTAACCGAAGGACAATCATGCTATAGGTCTCGTTTCTTTAATGGAACTAACTATTCTTATTGGAAAGAAAGGATGAGAATTTTCGAACAATCAACAGACTTCAACATTTGGAAGTTCATTGTGAATGGCCCAGATGTTCCTACCAAACGCAACGCTGAAGGCAATGTTGTTCTAAAGGAAGATTTCGAATGGGCGATTGAAGAAAAGAAGAAAGTGGAGCTAAACACTGCAACTATCAATATGATGCATTGCACCATCAGCTTTGAAGAATTCATAAAAGTCTCAAGGTGCAAAACAACAAAAGAAATACGGAACAAGTTGCAGCTCACACATGAGAGAATCGAACAAGTCAGAGAAACCCGTGTTGACATGTTTATGAAGAAATTTAAAATGGTTTTCAAGATGGAAAATGAATCAATTAATGCATTATTTGAGAGGTTCTCCATCATCATCAATAACCTTGATGCAATGGGAAAATACTTCTTTGAAGTAGAGCTTGTCAAGAAGATCTTAAAAAATTTTACCAAGCATTGGAAGACCATGAACACTGCTATATCTGAAGCTAATGATCTCAACAAAATTTCTTACGATGAATTGAAAGAAAAACTTCTAGCCTATGAATCTACACATTTTAGCAATGATAACAAGAAAATAGAAGTGGCATTTAAGTCAAAAATTACATCAAAAGAAGAAGAATCTGAAGACAGCTTATCCAATAATGAGATGGAATTCGTTATCAGAAGATTGAGAAAGCTGATGAAACAAAAGGATAGAGGCATATGTTCATCATGCAAAGATTACAAAGTTATTTGTCATCATTGCAATGAAGTAAGACACTACAACGCAGAATGTCCATAAAAAAAATATTGATGGCCTCATAGAATGACTTAGAAAGGATGATGAAGAAGATAAATCTGATCATGAAACTCATGTTTGTCTCATGGCTAATCAGCATGATTTTAACGAGGTAAATTTTGTTGAACTATTATCCAATGAATTGTATATTATCATTGATTATTTAATTGTTAATTTCAAAAAACTTTTTTGATAAATATGCTAAATGCAAGAAAGAAAATGAAGCTTTGAAATTAGAAAACAATTAGCTCAAAGAGCAATTGATCATGGCCGAATCTTCTAGTGTTTTAAAGCAAGAAAATGAGCTTTTGAAAATTGAACTAGAAGAACTTAAATTGAAGCTTTCGGTTGATGCATCAATTGATCTCATTGTTGAAAATAAAAGATTGCATGAGAGTATCAAGAGTTTAAACAAAGACTTAGCAAAATTTGCTCAAAGATCTGAAAACTTGGATAAAATTCTTGCTAGTTAAAGGTCTCTATTTATAAAATCTGAGGTTATGAATACGAAAAAAAATCCCTATAATACACGGATACTGACACGGACACAAGACACGATACGACAAGGGACAAGAAACACATAGACATTCGGATTTTAAAATTTTATAAGACATGGGATACGACATATATATAAAATATAAATTTTTTTAGATAAATTACAATAATATTTTAATATTTTAATGATATTAAAATAATTTTTTAATTGTTTTTAATGTATTTTTTTATTTTCTAAATTCATTTCAAAAATACATGTTAAGAATAAGGCTGGACATGCTAACACATGATGGTAGTTAGGTGTGTCTGGAAAAAAAATTTTATTTTATATTAAGACACAATTAAACACAGCAAACACGCCTGTCGGACGAGTGTCGTATTCGAAATGTGTCTAACACACATACACAACATCTCAACAAAGTGTCTGTACTTCATAGGAAAATCTATTTTCAAAAATGATTTTGAAGCTTCTTCCAAAGACAAAAGAACCGAACCTATTTTCAAAAAGAACCAAAAGGCCACCTCTTCCAAAAATAATAATCCTCTTTATCATGTGAATATTCAGCAAAGAGAAACACTTACAGCAAGTGTAATCGAGTTGGTCACTACTCTTCTCAATGCTTCATTTTCGAAAAGAAAATCAATGATAAAGTTTGTAAGATTATTCATGATTATAATGCTCTCGAGCAACTAAAAAGATTTAACAAAAAAAAGATAAAAAAAATATTTGGATAGCAAAAATTTTATAAAAGATGTTGTAGGTTTGTCTTACATCCAAAAGCAAAAGAAAGTTATAATATTTTGATAAGTGGATATTCAAGGCATATAATGAGATAGTCAAATTTTTTTCATCAAGCTAAACAAGTATGGTGGAGAATTTATGATTTTTTGGAGTTAAAGAAAAAGAAAAAATCACTACGAAGAATGTGATAAAATTGTGATTTGGATCTAATTTTATTGAAGAAAATAAAATTGAAGTGGAAGAAGAAGACTCAGAAAAAGTGAATTTGTCATATGAACAAATACAAAACCTAAAATTAAAAGAAAATCACAGAGTACTATAGAGTACATATTGTTATCCACTATTTATAGCTATTAGAAAATTAACTTTATTAAAACCTAACTCAATATGGTAAATAAATTAACTATGGTTATGAGGTAATTACTATTGCTAGTTTTAACCTCTAACCAAAACAAACTTTTCTATCATTCTAACTAAAGTTACTAGGGGTGAGCACGGGTAGCTGGTACCCGATTACCCACCCGGACCCGAATCGAACCAATTAAATTGGTTTAGGAACCGACGGGTAATCGGGTCCAACCCGAACCAAACTGATGACATTTGCTGATGATTGGTTCGGGTATCAGTTTTGGGGGCGCGGAACCCGAACCAACTCGTATACCCGATCATAATTAATTAATTAATTAATTAATTATATATATGACTTTGAAAACACATAACCTGATAACCCTAATACTATCTCATTCTCACTAACGGCGCAACCAAAACATGGAGTAAACTCAGAAATTAAAAACCCTAAACAGAGGCAGAGGCGCAGAGCTTCCTCCTACCGCACAACCAGCTTCTCCAATCTTCATCGTCTTCTCCATTAGGCGTCAGGCGCATCGTCTTCTCCACCTCGTCTGTGGGACCATCTGGTGTATCGTCTTCCTGGTAGCGGCAGCGACGTAGCAACCAACTTTCTCTCGGTCATTGGTGTCTCAGCCGGTATCTCTGTCAGCATCGTTGTTCACGGTTCCCTCTCCAGTAGCCAGCTTCATCTTCAGTCAGTCGTTCCCTCTTCAGCAACCAGCTTCCTCCAGGCTCCAGCGTCGTCTTCTCCGGTCACTCATTCAAATTAGTCTATAATTTTTGGAGAATGTTATACGTTAAACTGTTAATTGTTTTATTTTCTGTTCAATTTTTGAACTTATACATTCTTAGTTGTTGTTGAATAAAGCAATCTTGATCACTCTGAAGCAATCGTGCTGTTCAATTTTTAAATATTAATAGAATCTTGCTTTTATGTAAAAGATAGATTTGATTTTGAACTGAGGATCTTCTATAAGCTAATTTTAATTTTTAACTTCAAAAATATTATGCTAATTGCTATACAGTTACTATTATAATTCATTGTAGCAGATATTTATAACAGAGACCAAACCCTTAGAGTTTGATAATTGATGTTCACTAAAAACTAAAAACCCCCTTAGAATTTGAAGTTGAAACCAAACATTACGCTGAAGGCAAGGTGGCATTAAGAATGTAGCAAGTGATGATAGAGTGCAATTATTATGATATTTGTATTCCTATTTGTGTATGTATTTATTTATTTTTTTATCTATCATGCAATTTCACTAATATGTGATTTTATCTTGTTAATTGAGTTGATTTGATTAATTTAAACCGGTGTCTGTAATATGTATAATTTGAATTTTGTATTGAATCATAAGATATAGAGTAAAGTAGTATCCATCAGAAGGAATTAGGTGCTGTCAAATTATGATCTTTACTCGAGTTATAGATATTCGACTGAGAAGGTTCAAGTAGCACTTGAAAGTTAAGATATAGAGCTACACTGAGAAAAATTACCAAAGCAAAATAGAGGTGACTATGATGATGATGACAATGATGATGACTATGATGATGATGTATATATGTGTGTGTGAAAAAAAAAAGCAGTAATAGTAATAATGAGCAAACACAACAAAATAAAGTTAGTAATCAAATGCTCTATGTCATAGAAATGGTGAATTTGCATGTTTAAATAGTGGCCATGCCTTTAAAAATTTCTTAGGAGCAACATAACTCAAAAATTAAAAGTAATGCATTCCAACACAAGGAAATGATAAGATGAAGAACAATAAGCATATCAAGCTTTTGGGTCACTCAAAAATTTGTTAAAATAGCCACAATTTGTTAAACTTCCATTTTGGGGACATATTGCTTGCAATGTTAATAAATACTCTACAGTAAGGTCTTTCAAGTTTTAATTGTACTAATTGGTTAGTAACAAATACATGACTTCTCTTATTTTATGTATTTTGCATATTCAAAAAAATGGGGAAAACTAACCCTAAAAGTGATTCGGTTGTTGGAAGTACTTCTCCAAGTGCAGTCACTCCCGCTGCTGAGAACGATGGTCTTTCTGGTGGAACATCGCAAAGTCCAGCTCCCCCAGCATTGCCTGCCTCAAATCCTTCATCAGAAACACAAACCGAAGCTGCTGGAACTACTGGCAAGCCTCCAAAAGAGGTAAAACGTAAACTCAGTAGAGCACCTAGTACTGTTTGGGCGCCTTTACTAAAAGTTCTCCTAATGAAGCTTGCTACAACTATTGTAAAAAAACATGCATGCAATAGTTCTAGTCATTGTACAACAAACTTGCATAAACATTTAAGAATTTGCACTAAAAACCCTCATAAGCAAGCTGAAAAGGACCAGAAAACTATTGCACTTGGGAGCCAATTTGAGGATGACCCTAATGCAGTCACTATGAAGCTTGTTGATTTTAATCAAGAGGAAACTCGTCTTGCTCTTGCAAATATAATAATTGTTGATGAACTTCCTTTTAAATTTGTTGAGGCTCAAGGCTTTAGACAATTTATGAGTAAAGCACAACCTAGGTTTAAGGTTCCCTCCCATTGGACAATTGCTAGAGATTGTATGGCTTTGTTTAGATATGAGAAAGAGAAGTTGAGAACATTGTTATCTGAAAATCTCCAAATAGTTTCCCTTACTACCGATACTTAGACCTCAATTCAGAATTTGAATTATATGTGTGTGACTACGCATTATATTGATGAGTCTTGGACATTGCATAAAAAAATTTTGAATTTTGGTTTGATTACTGATCATAAGGATGAAACTATAGGGAGAGCCTTAGAACAGTGCTTGCAAGAGTGGGGTATTAGAAAGACATGTTGTGTAACTGTTGACAATGCTAGTGCTAATGGTGTTGCAATTTTGTATTTACTTAGAGGCATGGGTGATTGGAATGGGTCAACATTGTTAAATGGGGAGTTCATGCATATGAGGTGTTGTGCTCACATATTAAATCTAATTGTTGATGAAAATCAATGAAGTATTATGCTCTTACTCACATAGCTAGGGATTTGTTGGCTATTCCCGTCTCTACCGTGTCTTCTGAGTTGGTGGAAATTGTACTAGTGGTCGTGTGCTTGGCCAATTTAGAAGCTCATTAAGTCCTTCTACTGTTGAGTCTCTAATTTGCTCAAAAAATTGGTTGAAGACTCAAGAGAAGATGTATGACTTAAAGCAAGAACTTGAGGACCAAGAAAAACTTGAATTAGGTAACTATTTTTAAATTATATTTCTTTAAATTATTATGTAATTGTTGTTATTGTTGAGTCTCTAATAATAATTTAATTACTGTTAATGTAGAGCTTTCAACTTTAACAATATCTAATCAAGCCATTGGAGTTGATGTTGTTTACGACAATTTGAGGTTAACATTTTTCACTAATTATTTATTTGTTGAATTACTTTTAATTAATCAATTTTATATATTGACATTAGCTAATTATATGCTAATTTTTTGAAGGTCACAACTCCTCTCTTAAATATGCTTGGTTGATGGAGTGAAGGATTATGGAGTGAAGACTTTGAAAACTAGACAAATATTTCTATTGCACTTTTGTATTGAGCTTCTAATGTTTAGATTTTACTGTATTTTGGTTTTAACTTTTTTCAAAGATTATCCACTAGACTTTTGTATTTAACTTTTAATATTTCTATTGCACTTTTATATTTTCATTAGACAAGATTATTCACTATTAATATGTTTGGATTTTGATGAGTTTAATTTTTAATGTATTTAGTGTTTAATATGTTTGTATTATTTTTGTTGATGTTACATGTTTATTTTATTTGTTGAGTTTTTAACATAAAAATTTGTTATTTTTTTTTTATGAATTTCAAAGTCATCGGGTACCCGCTACCCGAACCGAACCAATCCACTTTTAATCGGTTTGGTTTGGTTCGGATACAAACATAAAAAAATGCAAATCTGAACCAAACCGAACCAATTATTTTTTGATCGGTTCGGTTCTAATTTTATTTTGAACCCGAACCAAACCGACCCGTGCTCACCCCTAAAAGTTACAAAAACAAATATTATCAACAAATTATTCAACCATAATCAGTTATAGCTTGTTTTTGTGAGCTATTAGATACCAACTTAATATCATCTCTAACAAGATGAAATTACAGAATATCTAAAGGTGTTACACCAAATTCATGCAACAATTAAGAGAAGACAATACTATTGTAACTTGAACCAAAAAATTCTATATGCAAGAGACAAATTTGAATTATCTCCTGTTGCAACATTATCCTGAAGCTAAGATCAAAATTAATCATTTAATCTATTTGAAATTAATGTTATTTTATATTACTAATGTTGTTTCTTAGGTCATAATGAGATTTTTCTGAGCTTGAGGAATGAGACAATTTTTCCAAGATAGAGAAATAAGTATCTTCATGGATATCTTGGATACTTTAGTCATTTGTTGATATCTTAATATTATCTTTGTGGATCATGTGTGTATTTTCTTGTTAAATTGTCTCTTAACAATTTCTTTTACTGAACATTTTTCTTCAAAAATTCCAGAATAAAAAAACTCTTAATGTGCATGTCATTTGATTTTGGACCACCATATAGATCACTATCTTTTATATTTTTTGTCATTGATCAGCTACTCATTATAATGAATCAACACGATAAAAGAACTCACCACTCACCAATAATATCCTAATAGAATTCATAATCAAACTATTGAGTAGGCAAATAATTCGATAGTCCCAAAACATTTGAAGTATTAAAGATTCTAGTCACAAACTATGTTTTTTTAAGTTTTTAATAATTATCAAATAGTCCTTATTTAATTTTAAAATTTACTCTTTATTTTATAAATTATTATTCTATTAATCATCATTTATGTTTTCATAACTGTATCGTTAAAAATTAAAAACAACAACAAAAATATAACTTCCATTACTAATTTGATTTCTAAACTTTCAAGTTCATGATGTTTTTCGTTGTTTTGATAAGTTCGATGAGTAAACAATGAGAAAATTCTGTTTGTCGTTAATCCAATCGATTTAATTTGACATCAATCGATTGTTAAGTAATAATGTATGTCAAATAACTGGAAACTAGTATTAATCGATTTAATAGAGAAAATAATCAATTGATTTTTAACAAAATCGATTGAAACAACAAAAATTATATGTTACATCTATTTCAATATTTCTTGGTCAATCGATTGTTAAGGAAACTAATTGATTGTAATATTTTACAATCTAAAAAATAATACACATTTTTAAACTAGTCACACACAAAAAAAATCATAAAATTATATTTTTTATTATAATTTATGTATGTACTTTGAAAAACTATTAATTGGATCATATCCTAACATTTACTCATACTCATTATATTTTGTAGGTAGATATTTTCAACAACATAGATTTAAACAAGATGCAACAATATGTTTATAATTTTATGAAAGCATACTGTTGATTTGAAATTTGTAAGTTTTTTTTTCTAATTTTTTATTTATATTTTTTTAATTAGCAACATACATACATAATGTGTAATTGACTTATGTATTTTTTATGTTTTAGATATATATTCTCATTGAAGAGAGTAATCACTAGTAATTAATCGAAATTTTCGTTGAGGTCACACAATTTATCATTTGGACACCCATTTTTTTGTTAACGGTTATAAAAAGTGCATTTACATTCCAATCAAGTACATGTTTCTTCCAATCAATTGGAACGTATAAATCCAATCAATTGATTTATTCCTACAATCAATTGAATGGGTAATAAAATTGATTCAATTACTCCAAAACTGACTTTTTCTCAAAAAAAAAAAAAAACAATCAACTCCTATTAAAAAAACAAAACTTTTCAACTAATCAATCGATTTTTAGAATAAAAAAAATAAAAAAATATTTTCTTACGAACCAATCAATTAGCTGAAAATAAAAATCGATTGTTTTCTGAACAACGTAAAAGGGAGGACTTCTGTTCACTAACCAATTAAAAAAATCGATTGATTTTTTGCATATTGTGATTTTTGCAACTGTGAATATTGCATACCTGCCAATTCATAAATGATGATCGTCACTACAACAAATTGATAATCACAATGGCAGGAGATTCGTAAACGATTACAATTATAGAATTAGATAATTGAGAAACAAATTGATGATAGATTAGATTATGAAATTAGTAATATTAAGATTGAAAGAGATAAATCTAAGATTTTCAAATCAAAATAAAATTGATTTTAAGATTAATCTTTATAGAACTTAATGATAGAATTTGAAAAATAAATATATCATGAGAATAAAATAATAATTTATAAAATATAGAATAAATTTTAAAATTAAATAATATATAAATGGTCAATTAATAAATAAAATTAAATAAAAATAATTAATTATTAAAAAACTTAAAAAATATATTATGTTACTAAACCTATTTAATAGTCCAGATATTTTGGAACCCGCTAAGCAATCATATGCATTGGATTAGTCTTTTGCTTATTGCATTAAAAGATATCTTGAAAAGCCGAAAAACAAAAACTATTAAATAATTCTACCATAACATCGAGATTAAATCGAATAAAATGTCATCCAAAATCTTATTTTCAAACATTATCCATCAAGATATACTAATTTACCATAATCTAGTATGTAATTCCAAACAATTTTTTTATAAGTCACAAATACATCATAAGCAACTAAATATACCAAAATAATAATAAAAATACTATAAGCACACTAAATGGCGTTGACCCACATAAAAAACAATTGCTATTTATATACATATTTTAATGACTTTTTTCTAAAAAAAAAAAGTGTTATATTCAATTATTCGCACATCATGAAGTGTTATATGTGTGCTAATGTGCTATACGAATTACGAAACATCCAATTAATTCTTACTTCCTAAAATTTCTATCAATATTCAATTTTAATTTTTGAAATTAAAATTCTGAAAAAGTATTAAAAAAATTAAAATTCTGAAAAAGTATTAAATATTGTGATAAGGATCACTACATGTCTACATATATAGATGTCAATTCTTAAGAGAGAATGAATTTAATAAAATTAAAAAATAATGACCATTTGTGTGTATAAATAAAAGAAGCATCAATCTAAAACAAACACACAACAACAATAAAATATTCTTTCTCCTTTTATATACAATTCTCTATTTTTCTCTTTAAATTCTTAAGTTACAATATATATAATACTAGTAAATAGATAAGTTACTTCTATTATTATTGTGAGATAATTATAGTAGTAAATACTAATAATACTAGAATCTTCTATTTACACTTTTTTATTTTATATTTATTATATTTTTTTATTTATTTATTTTACAACATTAAATAAAACAGCATCTCTCACCATTTTCCGGTTGAACGAAATTCTTATTTTCCAGTAGCTGCATTTAAGTTAATCCTCATTCTATATTAAAAAAATATAAAAAACAAAAAAACAAAAAAATTCAATGCTCAGTCTCCAATGAAACCCTATCCATCGAAACTAAAACGGGGATTTCCTCGTACGATAATAAGTTACAAAAAATTCCAACAATTGGATCTATTTCGCTATCGAGGACAAAAAATTCATACCGCAAAAGCCATTTTGGAGCACAAGAATATTAAAATTCTATAATCAAAATTCACATATTCCTGAGTTTCACACAAAAATTAATTGTACAGAGTATGGATAAGCCATACCTATGATACAAGACGCGACCCCAAGAAATATTTCTGATATATCTCACCATCACAGGAAAAGAAAAAAAAAAATTAGAAAACCTTCCAGTCCTCTTGGTGACAAAAATAGGCAACACCGACAAAATCCATGACAATACTGACCTTGATTCTGTACCTAAGCCTCAATTTACAACAGTGGGTGAACCCGGATAACCACTATCCCAGTCAAAATGGACAAAGCTGTGTGGCCATCGTGGTTTCTTCTAATCACAGAAAGGGGTGATGAATGCTGATTGAGTGTACATACGAACGCCTTCATGCTTTCTGCAGGGTTTGAGACCACGAGCTCGGGTACCCCATAATTGGCACGGTGCTATGTACAGTACAGTACACCAGAAACCACACGACAGCACAAGCAGTTAAGGCTAAACATTAGGGACTTTCCTGCTGATCACTATATCCAAGCAAGAGAACCCCGGTCATTTGTTACTTGAGGACGGCCTCTAGTTGGTGTCGGTGGTCTGTTGGCATTCAATTCCTGCCCATTTTTTAACCAACATTTTAATCAACTCAAATAGAAGATTGCATATATTTGATATTGCAATATTACAAAGCATCAAGAGTGCGCCAACCATTTAACCAAAAATATTTGAAGGAATACCTGCATCCACGTATCTTCAATATGACGCTCCGGTGATGTTTCGGGTGAAGAAATTGCAGGTGGTAATGGGTGGATCAATTTAGGAACCACCACAAGATCTCTACCTAAAACTAATATTGCCCCAGCATTATTTGCAGTACCTATGCCGCAAGTAAATGTTAAAAACTTAAGATTTAGAGGATAAAATGATAGCAGGAAAGATGCAATGTAGCAGTCAGCAACATATACCACAGTAGTTTGTAGCTGAAAAAAGAGTGATCAGATGCCCCTGGGCAAAGCGCTCAAAGCCATCCATAACACATTCATGTGCTCGAACAATCAGCTGAAGATCATTGTTGTTGCAAAATTCCATCACACGGTCCGGCTACAATAGCAAATCTCATTTAGATGAACATGATAGCATATATGCAATCTAAACTTCTCAAGGTAGAAGCTTAAAAAATGAGGACAGCATAATGCACAAAGGTGCCTACAGCTACAAGGCTAGAAATAACATCCCACTTCATAAAAGTGGCAACATTCAAACTAGAGGGAATGCCATGCTGCCATAAACAATTGCACCAGCAATTGGTAGTGAGTAGATGGACAGTACCACAATAACAGCAACTTTGAACTACAGCACAAATAAACTGAACTAATAAGTTAAATTGACTTTTCAAATTTAAGTGAATATAACTATGCATAGTTTCAAAACAAGACCAGATTACAATTAAAAAAGTTCCAAGACATAATAAGCTATTGAACAATTGATTTAAAAGGCTGCTCCAAAATCCAGCATCACCAAAATGGATTTCTAGAACAGGGAAATAATTGATATCTCAGCATATTGATCAAATTCCATCACATAAAACCCGCATAAACTTATAAATTGTTATTTTCTATGTTATTGTCCAGGAAACTAATAAAATACATCAACAATTTCATCAAATAGAAGTTAGCACTCACCCCAAAAGTAACTAAACCCGGACCTCTAGCATTTGGCCGCAGCCCTTCCACACTATCATTCTCTGTAGGATCAGACCTAGAGAAACATTTCATGCTGTCATTAGTAAAAAGGGATGCCAACTGAAGTGTCATAAACATGTAAAAGTACACAAACTAACCACAACAGATCCATAAGTACAATCGATCCTGCTTCCATCGTAATTGGACGCTGAATATTTTGAATCTGTTCCAAATGATTTATTGAGCGACCAATACCCCCATGCATGCAAATAATTTTTTTCTCAATTAGAGCAGCCAGAGGAAGCCAATTAAACAGACGGTTTATCCGATGCCATGCCCAAATACCATCTCTCTCACCCTGATCAGAAAAATAAAATGTTAGTTGAGGTATCAAATAATAATGAAAAATCATCGTCCTGCAGAAGAAATTCATTACCATTCGCTCAATGCACTCAATCCGGAAACCAAAAAGGGCATTAATATCTGCAGCTTCATGATTTCCGCGTATCAAATGTACATTGCTAGGATACTCAACCTGTAAAATTCTCATTTTTAGGAATGAAACTGTGTAGCACCGAGTTTTATATTCATAAACACCAAAAGAAGACAACCTAGTATACAGAGTATACCTTCAGAGCAAGCAAAAGGGTTATAGTTTCCAAGCTGTGTTGGCCCCTATCAACATAATCTCCAAGAAATAGATAATCGATATATCTGATAATAATTTACACAAAATTAGAGAGAAAATGGAATTATAAATCTTGCATTACAATACAACATTAAAAAAAAAAATCATAGACAATATGCGATAAATGTATAAACCAATGCAGTCAATAGTAAGCTATGCCATCCAATTGAGACTAATAGGAGCATAGGAAAAATCCCATTAGGGTTTAGGGCTTAAGATAAATATAAAAAAAATTAAAACTAAATGCGAACTCAAAAAGGGATTTGTATCCTATTGTCATTCCAATATGGGAAAACATGTACAAAAGCACAATTTAGGTCAAGATTTAAGAAGTCTATAAATTGGAAGTGTTGAGAAATCCATCATACGAACTTGGGCATAAAGATAAGATCTCAACAATGCATCAAATGTACAAAAAATAAAGACTTGCTCTTAGTTAGACTTCACAGATGTGTAGCAAGCCAACCAATATAAATAATTACACAGAAGGTTGTGGATCTGACATCTTAAGACATTGACAAACATGCTTTAAGACCGTGATAACCAATGCACCAATGGGCTTTAAATTATCAAAGAAAACATTAGCCTGGTACAATATTTGAAGCACACAGGAACTACTTAACAGGCAACAAAACCATCTATGGGAACTAAAGACTTACGCTATGTCACCAGCAGTTGACGGAGCTCCATACTCATCAAAGAGCCGCATAAGATCCCCGAATTGCCCATGTAAATCACCAAATATTTTAATTGGTGCCCTAAGTTGTAAGACAGTTGGTTCACTTGAAAATATACGCTCTGCACTATCACAAAGATCCGCAAGTTCATTGCAATCTAAGAAAAACTGCCGGCGAACTGGTGGTTTCCAGCCACGGGGCTTCAACAGATGTGCTATGACCTACAAAGGATGTCAAGAAACTCTATCCATAAAAATCTAAACATAATATGAAAGCCACATGCTTGGTGTTGCAACAAATTAGGTATGATAAAGGCAACATGAGTAGGTAAAATTCAACCGATCACATTCAGAATTTTGCCATGAATAGAATGCGCGTGATAGAGACCGAGGGTAGACAATGACAACAAAAGGAAGGCCAAATGAACGGGAAATAACAACATTCACAGTAGGGTTTTAGGAGTGCGGTTTCAGCTCTAGACCCAAACATGACATATTGATAAAAACATCATACTCTCATAGAAAAGCTTATACCTTCTTTGGGACACTGTTGATAGACATCTGCCGATCTAATAATTTTCTAGCAGCAGTTGCACTTTCTGGAGTCCCATAACTAACCCGTCTGCCTTCATTTTCAAACTGATCAATGGAAAGCTGTCTAACCATGCCACCTAATGCTCCACCAGTCTCAGCAGCAACCACCACCTGGAAATTTTTCAGAGAACAGGAGATGAACTTAAATACTTCAGGTAAGATTTGACATACATATTTTTTCCTCATCAAAATGTATTACTCACAGCTCTGTGATGCAGTCTAACTCCACCAGGAGTGATGTTATTTGCTCCTGCAGAATCAGGCTTAATCAGAGAAGATATTTGTTTGCCACTAGGGGTAGCCTCAGCTGTACGATCTCTGTCAGGCAACTCAACTTCTCCATTCTCCTGCCGTGCTTTTGCCGCTGCCAGCGTGGCACTGATAGCTTCTGCTTCTGCAGCTGATGCTTCAACCAGATACTCAACTCCTTTGGTAGTTCGCCTGTTCATCACTTGAATGATAAAGCCAGAAAAGTGATATATAAAAACTTTCACAAACTGAGATGATTAAAGCTTTCAAACCTAGGTCCCTGAAGCATGGCATTTTCAGTGCTGATATCACTGTACATGTCACCATTTACAGGGGCAGCAACCGGGTTACCCAAAACAACTGAACCATCAGGTGCTGCTTCCAGCGTTGTTTGCCTTGTCCTGTCATCAACAAATCCATATCTTCCAGGTAATCGTCCAACTTGTGCATTAGATGCAGCTGCTGCCGCAGCAGCATGTGAAGCAGCAGGTGTTGTTTCAGCAGCAGCAAGATCTTCAGCAACAAGTAGGTCATCCAGCAAGACCCCTGCAGCAAAAATACAATACACTATGGTCAGTCATATGCATGAAGCAAACAATTAGTTACTCGCCTCAGGATGAAACCCACAGTATGAGAACAGACACTTTCAGCTTGCAAGATCAACATGGATGCACCAATTACAACAGTCAAAATAATATTGTTCTGTTAGACCAACAATGAAAAATAATTTGAAAAAGAAGTTAGAATTCAGCAACTAAGTCCTGGAATTCTAACATGGTTGTTCTAGTCACTAGCCTGAACAAATACCAAACCCATTTGAACAGTAATACTCCAAGTTTCTCTTAACAATGTAAATGGACTCGACTCAACTCAACTCAACTCAACTCAATTGATCCTCAAAAACAACTAATCATGCACCTAAATAAAAAAAAATCTAAGGGTATATAGCTATAATTGAGCTATTCCATGAGTTTCAATATCTCAATTCTTCTAGCTCCAACAAAAAGTTTCATGAACAAAACATTAACATTCGATACATATGCCAAGTCTAAATAACTCAAGACACAGCCAAGATTCAAATGTCCAGACTGTTTCAAGTCCACTCAGAAACCCAAAAATTAATCCAATCATTACCAAGCAACGTAATACAAGTAAATCAAAGAAAAAGAAAGTAACTACATTATCATCAGAAATCAGGCTGATGTAATGAAACTACTATAACCAAACTGTCATTTGCATAAAAAGATAACACATGAACTTCATCAAGACAAATCCTCAAGAACTCAGATTCATGACTTACCACCACGTAATCCACCATAAATATAAATTAGGTCACCAATAGCAGCAGCTGCATGTCTGCAACGCCGTGTCAACTCAACTGAGGCATCACCACCAGCTGCATCAGCACTGAATTTACCTGTTCTTGGGCTGGTAACAACAGATTTTGTATCACACCATACACCAGCGGCAGTGTCCAACACTATCAACAAGGGGGGAAAACTTTACAATAAAATTCTATATCTTTCAATTATTGGTATAACAACAAACCTTGCTTTCATGTTGAGTACTTAAAAACATCCATTGATAAAAATTAACTAAAGGTTACAGCAGAAACTAGGCATCTGCAAGCTACCCTACAAACAGTAACTACACAACAATAATTTAACTCCAAAAAAGTTTGTTATTGCTAATGACAGATCCTCTAGATTTACAGAATTTATTCTCTTTATTTTCACCACGAAAAAAACGGAACTGTGTCAAAAAATGAAAAATACATTACGTATCAAGAAAAAGGATATACAGTAAGGTAAGACAAGAAAAGCAACTAGTTTTTTTTTTCTTTTTTTTTTTTTGAGTTATGGTGGTGGTGGTTTTTTTTTTTTTTTGGGGGGGGGGTGCCAGCAAGCAGAAATTTTCAAGAAGCACCACAAACAAATACCTGCAACACTTGATGAGTCTTCTACCATCCGTCCTCCACCAAGAGCCCCACCAGACACGTGGAGCCTTGCATTAACAAATACCTATAATAATCAAATCAAACAAACTATGATGCTTGGAATATGTAATCAAATAAGACTAATAGAATACAATTACAAAAAGAAAAGGCAAAGTAAATCCCACCGCTGCATGCTGATATCTTGGAGATGGTGAGACACCAGGAGCAATTGCCCACTCCCAACGACCGTCCCTATGCTTAGCAAGTCCATATGCACTAGCTAGTGGCTGCGATATAAGGTTTGGGAGCAAGGGAAAATATATAATCAAAACTGAATTAAATCATTCACAAGAATCACAAAACAATATTGAACCAAAATTTGATTGAAATAACTATCTATAGGCATATGAACTCAACACAAAATGGCCACTGAACCACAACTATCAGTTACATCCATCAGCAGGAAAGCGTCCAATTTATATTTGTACATTATAGACTGCCAAAGCAGTTGCAACTTTATTTGGTACCCGTTTAAAACTAACCCATTTAGTGTACTCGAAGTCCAACAATTGAGTGTGTTCGTTTAAAATTAAATATCCAAAGAAAAACATTCAATTACTTAAACATAGGTACAAACATTTCGGTTACGATATGCCATCTACTCTGAAGGAGAATCTTGAAAGACGGAGAAAATCTCGAGAGACATAGTCAACATTTGGTCAGGCAAGCTCAAAAACAAGACAACACTCTTTTCGGAAGTTCAATCATAAAGACAGTGATCCTTCCTTGATTAAACCAATTTGACAACTGTTCCCCTGTGCTAATAATAAAACTGCTTTCTTGCTTATAAAAGTCAAGGATACTTCATCCTCACCCTAGATTAATTACCTCTGCTGCTATTCAAGCAAACCAAAAGGCAAGGAGATAAACCAATAGCAGGAAAAGGATATCACTAATAACCAGATGTAAGTATATCCCCCATAAAAAGGTTTCCAAGATGGACCAAATCAATAAAATGAGAATGTGTAAATTACAAATAGAATTAGAACGCATCAATTATAAGAGATAACTCACAATACTATTGGCGTCTCGCCCTCCACAAAGCAGAAGCAGCCCATCAGAGCGTGCACTTGCAGTTGCATACCTACTCAAAAGTAAATGACAAAGTGGAAACTTAACCCTAGATTATCAAAACTATACTTTCAAGCACAAAATGATAGCTAACTTAAATAAATACAGAGTTTTACAAAGTTATTTTTCTGACAGCTACAAAGGTAAAGAGGCATAGTACTCCTTTAAATTAAAATAAATTAAAATAACACATACAGCTTTTTGCTCGACTCCAGAAACAGAACAATAAGAAAATTATACTATAGCATCTAAATTATATTCCATGCAATGAGTCCAGCATCAATTACAGACCCTAGCTCAAATCTCATGACCTTCACACAAAAAGCAAGCAGAAAATTAAGATAATCATACTAACATACTACACTGTCAATCAACTCCGAAAACAATGAAATTATTATGAAATGATTAACAGAACAACGAATAAGCAAGCACACATTAGCAACAGTTAGCCAATGGATGGATACTATGCTTGATATGGCAGAGCCAATGAAAATTACAGGAAATCACGGGTAGAAACAGGACACTAAAGAAAAATTTTAAGCATGGGCCTCACTAATGAAAACAATTTGATAACTGGGGATTTGTCTTGCTGGTATTCAAAACTATAAGCAAAACAAATATTGACAAATATTTCATCCACAAAACATACAACATCCACATATCTACGAAGCCTCACAACCTGGAAAACAACGGTTTAAAATTTTAAATTAAATCATTCAATCGCAATAACTTAAATAATAACCCTCAAAACCTAGTTATATACATCAAAGGC